>NC_080783.1:107308508-107621366 GCF_028018385.1 Neofelis nebulosa | reverse complement strand
GAAACAGGCTCCAGGCTCTGAGCCATCAGCCCAGAGCCTGACGCGGGGCTCGAACTCACGGACCGCGAGATCGTGACCTGGCTGAAGTCGGACGCTTAACCGACTGCGCCACCCAGGCGCCCCTCAAATAAGGTTTTTAATGTTATAACTAAAACAAATAAGAAAATGAAAAATCATCCATAAGTTTATGATACAAGAGACTTTACTAGTGATGTATCATTTTATTTTTATTTATTCTTGATTTATTTAATGTTAAGTCACAAAGCATTCCCCATCTTTGTGAAATATTCTTGAGAAGTATGCATTTTAACAGCTTTATACAATTCTGGCATGTGGATACAATATAAATTATTTAAGTATTCTTCTAATGTTGGACTTCATTTTCAAATATTTGCTTTCATAATTCTGAGATGAACATCAAAATATGCTCACATGTCTCTACCTATTTAGAGCAGTTTTCTAGAAGAAGGACTCCTACCTGAAAGGGCTAGGGGGTTGAGCTCATTATATTTGAAAGGAATTGAATTTGACTTGAATAATTTCTAATGTTCCTGAGTCCTATCCCTCCTTCAGGAAACATCAGGAGAGGCGGGTTGTGTGTGTGTGTGTGTGTGTGTGTGTGTGCGCGCGCGCATGCGTGCGCATGCATTTTGGAACAAAATTTAGCAGTATGAGTGATTTTGGCACATTCAGGATTTGGACATTTAGCAACAAGGATCCAACCGATGTGGCAGCTGCCAGTGAAAAGTACACCTGCCCAGGTGTCAGGAGAGCTGGCACCAGCTTCCTGGCTTTGAAAACCGGTTTCTCTCTCCTCCTGGGTTTCCCCTTCTCTTTGTTAATGGGTAGGACAACCCCTGCCCTACTGCTCCAACTGGGTTATTCTGAAGATAAAACATTTCTCGTGAGGGGCCCTTTAAAGTAAAAATCGCTGCAGAACTGCAAGGTGTTATTTATTCAACACACCAGAAATGGAAATTTTAGTCAGCTGTGTACTATTTACAGTCACTATCAACATGTATCAAATTTCCATTCTTCCCATGACATCCAAAGCTCAAAATCCTATTAAATATACTTAAAACCATCAAATCCTCCCTATAATTAATAACAATGATTGGGCACAGAATTCTCAAAAACAGACTTATCTCTATTCAGCAACCACACGTACTAACGAGAAATTGAAGGAAGCAGATAGTTATAGACCAGAGTCTCCTTTGCCACTCTAAAGAGAACAGAGAACATGAGCAAATTGAAGCTTTCCTCATGTGACAAGGGCACTATCTCCGAGTGTTAACACGGGGACCTCATCTCTCTTCCTCTGAAGAGGTGAAGGGTAGTTGGGAAAAGGCTATGCCAAGAAAGGCAATATCACAGCGCAAACTACCCCACTGCTTTTTCAGAGGCTGGACCTACTTCGGGAGATCCTTTGAACTTCTCTTACCTTCAGTGTGTTTCAGTGGATAACAATTCCTTGTTCAATGGCATGAAGATGAACAGATGGCATTCGGTGGCGTTTTTCAGCCCTCTGGACTCAGTGCATGCATGTGTGCATGTGTGTAGGGGGGTACGCATGTGCGTTGTGGTGTGTAGAAATAGAAAATGTTGATGTTAAATTATTTGTTCTACACCATTTGGTGTGTTAGAAATATGCAAGGGTTTCTGGAGTAAAGATAAAAAGCATGGCCTTTACCTAGGCGTGGCTTACGGTCTTATAAGAAAAAAAAATAAGTAAATGAATAATTACCATAACAGATTTGTTTCCAGAAAGAAGGGGAGTCTGAAGAGCTATAGATGTGAAAAAGCAAGGAGCACATCTCGGCATATGGCACCTTAGGGCAGTCCCGAAGGGCTAGTTGGGGTTAGGCAAAAAGTGTTCTGGAGAGGAACCATTTGCTGTGCAAAGGCTGGTGGTGGTGGGCAGAGCATAGCTTCTTGTAGACTTACGAGTAAGTCTAGAGGGCTGACGCACAGATTGTTATGTATGTGAGAGAGGGAGGGACAGAGATTGAGAGAGAGAGAGGCTGTGGGGAAGGAAGCAGCTGGAGGGAATCAAATCATGTGGGTTCGAATATGCCCTATTAAGGAGGTTAGACTGAAGTAATAGCACCACTTACTCTTCTGTCAATAATCAAATTAAATAGGTTTTATTTCAACCTCAGGGACTAATTCTTCAATTTGGTTGTAAGAGTAGAACCCAGCTCCATCTACAGCCCCAGACACTCCAACAATGCCAGAATAGCCGAAGTTTCAATGGATGGCAGTTGAGGGATAACATGGCGAATCATGAAGAAACCCTTACGTGAAAAAAAGAAAGTTGACGGTCTTCATGAAATGGCATGCTTACTTATCTCTGAAAGCCATGTCAGTTAGGCTTTGGTATGAAATAGGTTTCAGGCCAAAAGTTCTTTCAATACTACCTCATTGAGAACTCAAGATCCTCTAGAGCAGTACTGGTGAGTGGTTTCAAGAACCCTGAATGAAAACAAAGCTTTGATAATCACTCCATATGGAATCATGACACGGATGTTTTTAAGAACCAGTAGACCTTGGCATATGCTCACCCCTGTGCTCTCATTTGCTTGATGTTATGTAGGAAAGGACACATGAAGATGTGACAGAAACGGGAACACAGAGACATTTGGTCTCTAGGCAGTGCCTAGGTTCTATCCAACACCGATCACAAGCTCCCATGAGATGCTGACATCGACAGGGGGGATGGGGCTTCTCGTCTTCACTCCTCCAGCTTTCGGCCCAAAGCTTCCTCAGCTGCAATGGATAATCTCTAACATTTCTCTTTGAGCTAACATTTTTTCAATTCTTTCTTTCTCATTGAGGAAATCTGTGCTCACTGCTGAAGTTTTCCACAAAATCCAGCAAAACGGAATTGTCTCCAAATACGGATCAAGTGGGACAGAGAAGGCCTTGGCGGGGCATTCCCTTGGCTTACTTTCTGGTTTATGGGCTCCAGGCTCAGAACCTTCTAATTAACAGGATCCTGTGATTTCCTTCAACCCAGAATGGTGACCAATTTCTCCTTGTTTTGCCATCTCTTCAATGGCAAGTTCAAATTAATCTTGATCTCTACAGCTTTCAACAATGTTTCTATACCTGGCAAAACACTGATATGCATACCAGTCAAATTTTCCTTACTAGAAGGTAAGCCTCTTAAAGTTAGAGTCTAGTTTTATTTTCATCTATTATTGTCTTGAAGCACCCAAAAGAGCAATATTTTGTGTGTGTGTTCAATGCGTGGGTGTTGAGGAAAAATTTCTCTAGAATTGGAGTTCACTCATGTAATTTGGTTCTAAGCTATTAAAGCTACTAATTAGTGAATGGGCTTAGAGTTTATGTTAGATTACCATTCATGGTCAATAGATTTCAGTGGGGTTTTCTCTATATCAATCCATGTGTGGGTCCAGCCAGAATTGAGCTTTTTCCTTCTTTCCTTTCTTTTTCATTTACATACAAATAAAATCTGCTTAAAATGAACACGAGGAGCAAATTTGAAAAAAAAAATAACAGAGGAAAACTAACATCATAAAAGTGTAATAGGTGGTTTTATTTATTCATGTATTTATTCATTCATTCACACACATTCATCCCTCATCCCATTCACTGATGGGATGTCAATGTTGAGGGGGAATCTGTTCTAAGCAGTGGAATGTGGCGATGAAAAGAGCCATCCAACCCTTGAGGGATTCATGGCCTGGTGAAGAAGACCAATGTGTACACAGAATACAATATGAGTCATGCTTATGACAAAAGTGACACAGGGTAACCTAGAGGAAGGACATCTTATCCAGCCTAGATTAGGAGTCACCCCCATATAGAATACTATGCCTAAGTCCCTAAAGGAGTTGGGATAGGAGATCCCCAAAGGACACACTATGGTATATACAATGTCAAAGAGCATAGAGCATGTTGGAAGAAAGGCATGTTGTTTGCGATGGCCAGAGCTTTCCTCATGAAGGGACATGTCCTAGAGGACTTGACAGTCAATCTAAGCGATATGTATAGAAGAGGTCCACTGCTCCCAGCCAGCCAGTTCCAGCATGAACCTGATTCTGTAGGTTTCTAGCACAAACATACACACATACCTGTGCAGGCACATGACTTTGCCCTGTGGTTAGCACATGGTGTTTCACTCCCCACCACCCCCACTATCAGTTCCTCTTCCCATTCCAGTCACCCTATGGCTGCAGCAGTGGGAAAGTTCAAAACATGAAGTCTTGGGTACATTTATAAGGCTTCTCTGATTCAGCTAGAGAGAGCTATGGAGCTATCCATGATGGAACAGCCATGGCCCCGTCCTTGAGAGTCTCAGATGCTTACATGATACGACTATACCCTTAAAAAATGGTGGACTATATTTAATTGAAAATGGGCTACCGAGTCTCCAAGTATGAAGGCCACATACCCTAGATTATCTGAATGCCACAATTTCAACGCTTCTCATCTAATGTGAGTCAGTTCTTAGAGATTTAGGGTTCATGGCTGCCATAATAATACATTATGCAGGAGTTCAGAGAATTGCACGATGAATAAAGATCAAGGCCATCAATACATCTTTATGAAAGAGGCTGTGCTTGTCCTAGCTTTCGAGAATGAAATAAGAATAAATGAAGTTTATAGGGCAAAAAGCAGCACGAATGAGAAGACACACAAGAATCACCATTTGCATAAACAATTTAGAAACAAAAGAAAACAACATGAACGAAGAAAACTTGGGTCTCCACACCCCATTTCTGGTAGTGAGAAAGATGGTAGCATGCATGTGGATGTGGGTAAAGATACAGATCTAGATGGCGGTGTACTGTAGGCGTCGAGAAAGGAACGGGAGTGGAAATAGGTAGATGGCGACACACACCCGAAGTCTCCAGAAGAGGGACTTGTATTGGCAGCTTCACAGGGAAACAGACATTGCTTTGACAGATATACAGGCACACCTCATTTTATTGTGCTGCACTTAACTGTGCTTCACAGGTGGCGTGGTTTCTGGTGGGGTTTTTTGGGGTTTTTTGTTTGTTTGTTTTACAAATGGAAGGATTGTGGCAATCTTTCACCAAACAAATCTAGGAGGGCCACTTCTCCAACAGTATTTGCTCACTTGGTGTCTCTATGTCACATTTTGGTAATTCTTGCAACATATCTAACTTTTTCATTATCATCATCCTTGTTATTGTGATCTGTGATCCATGATTACAACTCACCGAGAGCTCAGACGATGGTTAGCATTTTCAGCAAGAAAGCATTTCTTAATTAAGGTGTATACATTGTGTTTATATACATAATTAGTAAATGAATAAACTTATTAGACACTTAACAGACTATAGTATAAATAAAACTTTTGCACTGGGAAACCAAAAAGAAATTCCTCTGACTTGCTTGATTTCAATATTCACTTAATTTCGGTGCTCCAGAACGAAACCCATGATATCTGCAAGGTATGTGTTAAGTTTAGGACCCTTGGAGTTTCCATTTATTTTCTTCTTATCGCTCTTCAAGCCCCTCCTTACTGATCCAGTGTAGACATGTGTGATAGAAACCCAGAGGAAAGGAGAACATCAAGCATACGTGTCTTCACATAGGGAAAGGAGGCCTGGGGAGGTAGAAGACGGCCCAGGCATGTCCTCTTCCTTATGCCTGTGCTTTGATGGGAAGCTGAACCATCAGCCACCAGCACTCATCTCGTTTTCTGAATATGCACCTGACCCTCAACTAGCACTGGCTTGAGAAATGCCCTGCTCTCCCACAGCTAGAAATTCTGAGAAAATTGTAATTATAAGGCTTCAGAAGACGTTAAAATCCTGGCCACTCATTAGCTTCTGCATAGAACATCTATGCAGGTTGTGAATTTTTTAGGCTCTTACTTCTGGCCCCTCCTGCCTTTCTAGAAAGGACCTCTCTGCTTCAAAGGGGAAGCAATGGGAATGGAAATGGAGCTGAGCAAATCTGGCTGGTGTACCTGCCCCTTTCAATTTAATCCTTTCTCCTAATAATCTTATAGTACATATTTTTATACCAATTATACAAAGGAAGAAGGTGAGATGCTGGCATAAAATCCCAGCTCCCACACCGGGACGAGATGGAATCACAATGTGAAGCCTCATGTATCTGATCGTGAAGCTCAATGATCTCTCTGCTGTAGATGGAACACGTCTTCCACAAGGATGAAGTTTTGGGGTGGGATCAGGTCAGGGGGACTGTTGAGGAATTCTGGTTGCCAAGCTCTGAAAGACTGCTGAGAAAATAGAGTTATATCTAAAACACTAGGTGGGGCAGCTCATTAGAAATATTGGCCACAGCCAATTATCCGTATTTCTGTGTCTTTCGTTTAAATTATCCACATGATTTCCGGGCCCCAGGACCATGCACAATTGAGTTTTATTAGTTAGTGTGTTTCATTGACTAGAAGTAGACAATATGGATTTTACGAGATAGAAATAGCATTGTGCCAGACCCCTTGCTGGGGGTATTTTACTAACAGCAAGCTTTCTGAAGAAGAGACTGCCATATAAAAGAACCCACTGCAATGTTGTTTCCAAACTAATTTTTATTAATAGACCCCACAGTTACTGTCTGGAACCCCAGTTCATTAATATAAGTATCAAGGAAAACTTACCCATTTTTTTTCTATTGTGCTAATTAGTCTGGGGAGTGATTTTTAATTGCCTCACCTCTCTTTTCCTTTAATGGAGACAGTCCCATTGCCCTATTTTTTTTTTCCTTTTCACTATAGGAAGAGAATGAGGGGGAGGCTAGGGAACTCTTGGCCCCCCATGGAATGAACCCCAAAGAAATTAATCGATTCATGGAGGTGAAACTCTCACAACACCTCACCTTTGGTCTCTACAAATGAGTGAAATGAGAATTAGCCTCCACATACACTTAAAAATGTGTCCAGGCGACACATAGGAAGAATGAGCACATTATGCTGGTAATGCTGTGGGGAAGAATGGCAACTGGAGTCATGACAAAAGAGGGGGCTGTTTTGGGCACTTCAGGTTCCGGCAGAGCACAGAGGCTTGACCACAGCAACAGACACTTTGTCCTTTAGCAGAGGCAATGGGTTTTATGTATTGGCTTATTTTTCTAGCCATTCATTCACAACTCGATGGTGGGTTTGGCATCTCTCTTGTTATGGTATGGACACAGAGAGAGGCCCAAGGTGTGCTTCTGCCTCTCCAGGACCCCACCGTGTACCCAGTGGGACCGATTCGTGACTACATGGGGGAAGGAAGGCATTGCCCGGGCTTCACTGAAAGTCGGTGCTGTGTACCAAAGGGATGCCCAGAGAGCAGTGCTTAATGAGGGGTGATGGCAAAGGAGAGGACACACTTGAGTTGAATCTTCCATCAAGGAAGACAGTAAGAGCATTGCCTGTAGAGAGAGCAGCGTGACCTCTGGACCCCCCATCTGTGTGACCAGGTACTCCAGACAGAAATAACACAAGAAATGCTCATTGTAGGAGAGGCTCCTCCAGACGGTACGGGCGCTCACATCACCTGCGGCAGCGAGCAGCGTGGCAGTAGCTGTTCATGTAAGAAGGTCTGAAGAAGGCGGAGGGACTCTTCCAGAACTTTTGTTTCGGACAAAAAGGACTCAGAAGAGGAGCACTCACTTCAAGGAGAGGCAGCTGTGGAGCAAGGTGACAAAACTCCGGGTGTGAGTTCCCCCTTGCTACTGATGTGAATTAGAAAAGCCAGTCTTTCTCGCTCTCAGCTGCCTCTTCTGGAAAGTGCGACTGATGCTATCTGATCTGTCCTCTTCACACGGATGTTTCGTAGATCACATGTATAAGATGCTTTGTCAACCAGACAGGCTTCCACAATGGAAAGAAATGCACTATTATTATCTCTCTCATTATTATTGCCGTACTGGTATCATTATTAAGGCGTTAAAGAGAGAAATGTAAGAAGAGGTGCCTGAGAAAAGCATAGTTGACAGCAGTTCCAGATGAGGGTGATTCAATGAGCGACGAAGAGCCTGTTCGTACAGCTGACAGGCTGATAAACGGACACTTAATACTGAGCGGTATTTAAC
Organism: Neofelis nebulosa; assembly: GCF_028018385.1. Taxonomy (NCBI): domain Eukaryota; kingdom Metazoa; phylum Chordata; class Mammalia; order Carnivora; family Felidae; genus Neofelis; species Neofelis nebulosa. Next base: position 107,613,323 of record NC_080783.1, on the reverse strand, counting down.
ATGCCAATTCACTTGGTCGTGCATTACTGCTTCTAAATCTTCAACAACACTGTGAAATGGACGGGACCATAATTATATATCCAATTTACAGGTGAGAGATTGAGATGATTGTTCACCGAGTGCCTGACACATACTGAGTGCTCATTCCATATTAGTTAATGGTGTTATTTTAGCACTACCATTATTTTATCACAACGACTTGAGGTTCACATGGCTTGAATATTTGGGTATCAACAGGAGCAATCATAATTAACCAAGCCGCTGATCCATAAAACGGGGTCAATAAGGTTGATTGTATTTATCTCACAGAATTATCTGAATGGGAAAGTCACATGACCCATTTGCAACTATATTATGCAATGCAGCCAGATAATGCAGCTCACAGTGAGACCACATTCCATCGGGAATATTTACCTGTGCAAGAAAACCTGCAGTCTAATCGCGGGGCATGCTTCACTGTATTCAAATATCTAACTGTAATAACACGAACCATAAGCGCTGCACTTCCTGAAGCCCACAGAAGGATTTGTGGAGACTGAGCGAGCCCCTTCATTACAGTGAGCACTGCCTGAGAGGTCATGGGCTCTTACAGTCAGCCATCTGTAAGGAGAAGCAATAGCTTGTGCCCAAATACCCAGGCCCCTCCGCTCAGGAACAAGACAACTGTGATGCAGCCTAAACAAGGGCGCACTTGAGGTGCATGGTGTGGCCTCTTTACGGTTTGGATGCCTGCCTCTTTCTTCGGGTCCTGACTGTTGATCACAGATACTTTCCCAGTCCTTCTTGTCTGACTCCAGGCAGGGCAGCTGCTGTTCGGGGTCTTTCTCGCTTCGCCTCCCTGCTTTTGTGTTCCCTGAGACCCCAGCTGGTGGCAGAATCACCTCTGACTATAGCTGCGGGGGAGGTTTCAATGCCCTTCTGGTGCGTGGACGCATTTCCTGCTCAGGTATGCTCTGAGAATGGGCTCCTTTTTAACCTAATGGTGTAGCATGGATAGTACATTTAAATATGCTCCTTTATCCTGCCAAGGGAGGGTAGGATACCCCCACGGAATCCTTTTTTGTCCCCTGAAGAATGTGATCACATTCAATACACCACAGAGATACTTCTGCCCATGCATCTTTGACGTCTTACCTGGAGAGGACCGGGCCCTTGGTTTTCATCCATTCTTTCTGCAAAACCCTGACATGCTTATTCTTTTTTTTTTAAATTGTTTTATTTTTTTTTTATTTTTTAAAATGTACATCCAAATTAGTTAGCATATAGTGCAACAATGATTTCAGGAGTAGATTCCTTAGTGCCCCTTACCCATTTAGCCCATCCCCCCTCTCACACCCCCTCCAGTCACCCTCAGTTTGTTCTCCATATTTATGAATCTCTTCTGTTTTTCCCCCTCCCTGTTTTTATATTATTTTTGTTTCCCATCCCTTATGTTCATCTGTTTTGTCTCTTAAAGTCCTCATATGAGTGAAGTCATATGATTTTTGTCTTTCTCTAATTTTACTTCGCATGATACGCTCCAGTTCCATCCACGTAGTTGCAAATGGTAAGATTTCATTCTTTTTGACTGCCGAGTAATACTCCATTGTGTGTGTGTGTGTGTGTGTGTGTGTGTGTGTGTGTGTATGTATACCACATCTTCTTTATCCATTCATCAGTCGATGGATATTTGGGCTCTTTCCATACTTTGGCTACTATTGATAGTGCTGCTATAAACATGGGGGTGCATGTGTCCCTTCAAAACAGCATATCCGTATCCCTTGGATAAATGCCTAGTAATGCAATTGCTCGTTTTCAGGGTAGTTCTATTTTTAGTTTTTTGAGGAACCTCCATACTGTTTTCCAGAGTAGCCGTACCAGCTTGCATTCCCACTGACATGCTTATTCTTTTTTTTTTAAATGTTTTTATTTATTTTTGAGACAGAGAGAGACAGACCATGAGCAGGGGAGGGGCAGAGAGAGAGGGAGACACAGAATCCGAAGCAGGCTCCAGGCTCTGAGCTGTCAGCACAGAGCCCTACATGGAGCTCGAACTCACAGACTGAAATCATGACCTGAGCTGAAGTCGGATGCTTAACCGACCGAGCCACCCAGGCACCCTGCATGCTTATTCTCGAGGCGCAGTGTCAGAACAGAAAGCTAAATGAAAATACCCTTGCTCTTGCTTATCTAAAATGGGGGGTTCACAAGGAAGGAGTCTCCTTCTGAAACTTGTGTAGTGGAAAGGGAAAGTATGTAAGCAAAGGAGTGTTCATAACATAGCACTGGGGCTTTTGTTTCCCCTCTAAAAGTCTTTCATTTAGTTGCTGCATAGAAACCACCCACTCTCCTCAACAGAGAAATAAAAGCAATGTCTTCCAACTGCATCACCTACCAACACACATGTGGACTGAATCTGCATGGAGCCACTGCAGCTAAATGAATCCTGCGATCAATTCCCAATCTATTACCACCCAATCACTTACCCAACAGGAAATTGTTGGGTTTTCTGAGGCAATGACACAATTCAGTTCCCGATTACAGAGTCCGAGGAGCCTGAGACTGAAGGTACAGACCTCAGTACACACTGACTTACAGACTTGGCCAACTTATTTAACCCTTCGTCTCCATTTCTTCATCTGTCAGTGGAGTTAATAATACTTATGTCATAATATCGTGGAGGGGACTTAACGGTCCTGTATGGGAAATACTCTTTAACATTCCCATATAGGATGAACAATAAAGCACTTCCTATATAGGATGTGATCCTAATGGTCGTACTGTCAAATACATCATCAGAGCATGGCTGTGAATTGGAGGAAAGAAAAAAAAAAAAAGATCTGCCTAATAACCCAATAAAGAGATTAGAGAAGTGGGGCCTCACCAGCTGGAAATAACACATTTAAGGCCACACAGCTATTCCTTAGAGCCAGGACTATAACCCAAGTCAAGTAATGTCCTGAGGCTAGTGCTCCCTTTATGAAAACACAAGCACTCATATTAATGGAAAACAGGTCAACCAGTACCCTAGTTTTTAGATTTTTTCTAAAGACAGCAAACTTCAAAAGGAGCTGCTGCTACTGTTTATGGGAACATTATTTTTGGCATTTTTATACTTCTGGGAATTGGTACTATTACATCAGCATCACCTTTCTTCTTTCCCATTTACAAAAAAAAAAAAAAAAAAAGGAAACCATCCAAATAGTTTTAATTGATGTGTATTTATTCATTCAGTGTTTGAATGTCTACTCTGACCATCCCATAATACGTTATTAGGCACTAAAAGATCAGTGTCTCTATGCCAAAGTTAGAAACCTAGCTGGTGAGATAAAATATATAGTCAAAGTATTTTAAAAACAAAATCATACAAAAAATGAAAGGATTCAACATCAAGAAGAAATGAGGCTCACAATGCTGGAAGGGGTCAGAGAACACCGGAGGGGAGGTTAGCATAGGTGGGATGACCAGATGTCCTGGCTGGCCCACATGGATCTTGATTTATGCATCTTTTTCAGGCATAATGATTAAGTCAAAAGTATATTGTTCACACTCAAAAGTATATCGTTACCGCATAGATAGGCCAAAAGGCAACCATTTCACCTGAAACAATCAGCTTGGGTGAAAGGAGGGGACAGGTGGCTGAGTGGAAGTCTGAATAGCAATGCAGTAGATGTTGAGGTTGAGTCAGCTGGGGCCAAAGCTGGGGCCAAAGATGTGGCCTTGAGCATGGGAACAACCCTTGCTGCCCAAGGACAAAGGTCCGCCCTGCCTTCTTGTTCCCTCCCCTGTTCACTCATATCAGAATTAGCACTTCAAAGCCACCCAAATTCAACCCTGAAAACAAAAGCAATTTCTTGGAGCTTAGGGAGGAAATGAAAGATGATCAAATCCAGACCCTGGCAATAAATTTGCAATTTATAATTTTAAGTAGCAAATCCTTGTCACAGAAAAGGGAAAATCAGAAGAAGGTTTTCAAAGTCTAATTACAACAATAGCTTATAGCCTTGAATTTGGCAAGTTGACAATCCATATGGAATGACGATGAGGTCCCTCTCTTTACCTGGGTGCATGTAATTTACTGTGATTCTGCAGCACTGGGAATTAGGAACAGTATCTGTTTACTCATTTGCAACAGTGACTGAAAGCTTGTTACAGTGAATGCAAGGTAGGTCAGCTGGGGTCATCCTTCCCTCTCAGATCAGAAGGCAAAACAACAAACCAAGATAAAGAGATTTTAAAGCAATCATGCAGGAGCTTCAATTAAGGCTTCCTTATCCTATTTAACATGATTTTCAGGCCTTTCATCTTAAACCACAATTTTATTATGCTCAATCTAATACCTTGTGCTGAAGCAGGATGTGCTTATTATGTTTGCCAAAATCTGTACACTATGCAGTATCGAAGGCCATCTTTCAGTAGAGCATAAGCAAACATTCACCTGAATGCAATTTAGGAAATGTTGGGAAGTCCTGACCTTTCTCCATTTTCCCCTTCCCTTTCTCATTTTGTAGATCTCTTACAATTATCTCCATTCAATCTTTTTTAAAATTTTATTTATTCATTTATTTATTTTTGAGACAGAGAGAGAGAGAGAGAGAGAGAGAGAGAGAGAGAGAGAGAGAGAGAGAGAGAGAAGCAATCCCAAGCAGGGTCCATGCACCGTGTGAGGCTCGATCCCACAACCTTAAGATCATGACCTGAGCTGACATCAAGAGTCAGGCACTCAACTGACTGAGCCACCCAGGTGCCCCTCCATTCAATTTTCTTAAACACATTCAAAGTGGGTATCATTACTCCATTCTAGAGAAGGGGTGAGGACTCCTCGAGTTGAGGAGTAGTATGTTAGTGGTCACACCATCCTGTCTGACCTGCCAGGGGGACAAAAGATCTGCTTGACCCCAGAGCCCACCAAGTATTCTTAACTCCTCTCTAGCTTTAGAGATTTATCCCTTACAAGGATTTAATTTATAAATGCGACCACCTCTGAAGAAGAAATATACCTTCATCTACTCTTTAATGTGAGAGAATTTTTTCTTAGTCTTCAGGGTTTTATGTTAGCTTAAGGGTTTTACTAGATATAAAGGTAGTAAGCATGGAAGGAAGATCCCTCAGAGGAAATAGAATTCACCACGCAGAAGGAACTCCGACGTTGGCGTCAGAGAGCCCTGAGTTCAAGGAGTGATCTGCCCCTTCTTAGCTACACCATACAGGGAAAATTGTTTGCTTTTTCTTTCTTTTCATGTCTCTGTGTTTGGGTTTTCTCATCTGTGAAATGGGACTGGTAAAGTTAGTAATGTGTGGATGAACCTGGCAAAACATATGCATTAGGTAAATTGTAGCTTGGTTACTTGTATCTTTTCCTTCTACCTTACTTCACCCACACGCTTTGATTCTAGAAGTTGTAAAGTCTTAGATTTTTCTAATTCCAAAATTGAGTGTAGCTCTGATTCATAGAATCTGACCGATTGTCTGCATTGCTCTCTTGGACCCAGATTTATCTTGGATTGCATGTTATGCTTGCAGATACCATGGAAATGAGCACTTTATACTTGGCCTGATAAATAGAAACAATTTTACCAGAATCACTCAATATGCAAACACTTTAAAAATAAGCAAGAGCTGTTACAGCTTTAAATATATCTGTGCTTGACAGCCTCCCTAATGTTTCACGATTTAATTAGTAATATCATTTCCCTGGACTTAAGGTTATCAATCATGTTACCGTTATTTCATTTCTGGCGGTCTAAATATAGCTGGATAGAGTGCTGGCATTGTTCCTTTTGCAGGGATGGGTGAGGATTTTCAAGGAGAAAATGGCAGCAGGAAGAAATGACACTTCCTTCTATAAGCAGCCATGGATCAGACCCACCAAGAAATTCCATCTTTAATAAATCCACAGCTATTTATCTCTTTCCATCATGCATTAGCTGGCATAGAACCTCCGTAGAAAGCTGACAAAAGAGTGGAGGAGAAAAAAATGAACCTACAAAAGGCAATTAATCTAATTAATGGTGGTAATACGACCATGCATCTGTCTACTACAGTTCACAGCAGGCACTTCTACAGAAGTGATTTTATTTAACCTCATTTAATTAGCGCTAAGTGCTAAATTGTTTGGTACACACTATAAAACTCAGCTGATGTTCATATAAGGGAAAGATCAACACGTGGGTTGCAGTGGTTGGGAAAGCTTCAGGTCCTAATGTAGGTGCACTGGATCATTCAGGGCAGGTTGGGGGTGGGGACAATGAGTTCCTTAGCTCATTTCCAGTGGTACTTCTCATGACGCAAAATATGCCAGAATTTTACCAAGCCTAGACCCTTTCAAAGCCTAATTCAGCATTTGACCACAAAGGTACGTGCTTTGGGTTTTGCAACTCTCCTCAAAATGATAAAAGTCCTGGAAGCTAGACATAAGCAGCAATTGTGTTGACTGTGCAGACTTCAGTGAAACCAAAATACAGAGAAGGGAGAAAGCCTCTGAAATATTTCTGGGATGAAAATGAGTACAAGAACCAGGGAAGGAAAATGTAAAAACGTGCTAGAAAACCAGCTGGAGAGGAAGTGTTGCATTTTTTCATCAATGTCTTGCATTGATGAAATGTGCTTTATAATGGTCAGTCTGTGCCTAATACAGACTGAGTTAAGACACTCATAGGAGGCTTACGAAAACTCCTTTAATTCAAAACAAAGGCCATCGGTGTATGCACACGCCTGTGTGTGTGTGTGTGTGTGTGTGTGTGTGTGTGTGTGTGAACTGGGGGGACTGGGGGCTGGGGGCCTGGAGGGGACTGGGGGGCCCGGGGCAAGCACTAATATCAAAAACTTCCATTCCTTTCAAGGTGAAGAAACACTGACAGAAAGATCGAGGTAGCCGCGACTAGGAACACATAAAATGGCCAGAATAACCCAAGTCCACTATGGCACTATGATCAATTCACATCACTTTGCTACTCCAAAATCTACTCATTTATACCACACCAAACACACAGCGAGTAGATTGAACACATAGACCTTCCACATTCAACTATCTTAAAAAAAGAACATCTCTGGAAACAAGATGAGGGGATGGGCGAATGCATGCCCAGAGACTTTTCTGAGGTCACACAACACGATAAACGACATGTTTGTCTTTATTCAGCTGGTGGCTACTTTTCTCCCATGTTAAACCAGTATTCTGACTCTGACACACAAGGACCATTCTACTTTCTTCAATGTAACTTCTCCTGATGGCACTTCAGTGATTGAAACTTGCCTGGAAGTCTCCAGATCTGTATTGTGGTTCTGCTCCTGACACGATTTGGTTGTTGGTTTGGGACAGGTTGAGTAACCTTTCTGCACACCAGTTTCCTCACATGTAAAATGAGCTGATCAGATCAGACAGTCCTAAACTCTCTATAACTCTAGTTTTCTCAAAGTCGAACCTCATTTCCTCAAAGTCCCTTCATATTCTATCCATCTCTTAAGATACCACTTACGCCTCAAGTCCTTCAAAGGTACTTGCCCAGACCTGGCTTTTCCCCTTCCCCTCTCCTGTCACTTCCTCATGTTCCAGTTCTCTCTAGCTCACCCTCGTCCTTCTCCAGTTGATGTTAACTCTGTTTCATCAACTGTTAACTCTGTTTCAGCCTCAGATGTCCCTTCTCTTTCTTCGTCTCTCTGTGCTTTGTAAGTCTGCTTAGACTCTGGGCAGTGATGAGTGGCCTAATGGAGGAGCATCTATTCTGTGCTCTCAAGGCACCCTCAGACCACCATCATTATTACACGCCATTTGTAGCCCTGTATCATAACTGTCGTAGCTGTCACTTTTATCAGACTCTGACATCCACTAAAGCTGGTACTCTATCCGCGGAACAGAGGTTCTCAAACTGGCTGCTGTGTAGTCCAGTGATCTGGGAGCATTTCAATATCCCCATGCCCAGATTGGCCCACAGAACAATTAAATCAGGAACTTGGTGTGGACCCTAGCAATCAGTATTTTTTAAGCCCCTGACATGGTTCCAAGTTTGAGAATCACTGCCTTAGAGTGTCCAACAATAAGTGTATGGTAACTGTTAATGAATGACCCCATTTACTAGATCTATGATCCCTGGACAAATTATATGGCTTCTCTACATGTTGGTTTCTGTCTCTAAAATGGAGAAGCAGTTTTAGACAGTATGGCATTATGAAGATTAAGATGCACGTGTAATCAGTCGGTCCATAGTGGGCATTTAGCAGATGTCAATTCTCCTCACCTCACTTATCTCCCCAAAGTGTCAATACCAAGTTTCCACAAGCCATGCAATAGGCAGCTTGGATGAAGAAGTATGAGCTCTTTCACAGAGCCATTTTTTGTTGTCCTTCCACTACCCTTATCCCCCTCCGAAACACTCTTCCCGTGTTCTCTGGAAAGCAGGGAATTCCCCCAAGCAGACTGGGTCACCATGATTTAGGAAGCAAACTGGCTTACTGTCGTGTCACTTCCTTACTGGGAAATAAGCTTTATTATTTTTGCATCCTCTTTACTATCCCTTCAATCAGCCTAGTGACAGAGGTGTCCCCTAGAAGGAACAGGTCTGAGAATAACTCGTCAACTCTCCTAAGTGGAATGCCAAGACATGTAGCTTACACAAATGACAACCTGAGGCAGGTATTGTGGCGTGGAAGGCTCTTCAATTATCAAAACATCGGAGGATGTACATTTGGCTTTTACATGATTATGTGAGTGTGTGTGTACCTAATGCATGTACACAGATACATATTCATATGAATATGTTGCATTGTCAAGGTCTTCCTTTTTTAAATCTTCTCTCAGAACAGAAAAAGAATGATTTTAAGATAAAACAATGTGTTCTCTCTTTTAAGACATAGACCAATGGTTCTCAAACTTGAGCATTTTACAGAAGCCCTTGGAGACCCTAAAACCCCTGTTGCTCAGAATCCCAACCCCCAGTCTTTCTGATGTGGTCACCCTGGAGCAGGGCCTCAGAATCTGCATTTGAGCACTACTGATCTCAGTGATTTAGTTAGATTTGTGCTTGGATGCAGAACAGGAGAGTAGATCAGCAAGGGTTCCTGAAGGAATTGCTATTACAGAAGGAACTTCACTTCTCCAGAACAAGTCCTTCTTAGGATGAGAGTATCATTTGATTAGCAAATGCATGGTGTTGGGGTGCCTGCGTGGCCCAGTCAGTTAAGTGTTCGACTCTTGATGTTGGTTCAGGTCATGATCTCATAGTTTGTGAGTTTGAGCCCCATGTTGAGCCTGCTTGTATAATGGGGAAAAAAATAGGATAAAATAGGCAGAGAGGGAAAGGTTAGGACCTGAGGTCCCTGGGTGGGGAAAAACACATATTTTGGAACAATGCAGGGAACATCTGACCACAGCAAACCCCGTAGGCGTAAGGTTCCTCTTAAGAATGTAACAGACCCCACCTACTCCCCATCAGATTTCCCTCTGGAATTTGATGAAAGACCTAACTAAAAATAAGTAGTAGCCCATAAACCACATGACCCACAATGAATGATATGGCCAGAGACCACCCCTCATACAATGGAAACCAACCAATCAGGAATGGGCAACCAGCACCTAGAGCTATCAAGCCAAAAAGGGTAGAACCTGAGAAGGAACAAGGGGGAAGGGAGGGAGGGCTGACCAGAACCTTGTAAAATAAGGACCCCTGCCTCCTATCTTGGGCGTTCACTTTCGAATGTCTCCTGTCTGTAAAGAGAGCTGTCCTAGCATTCTTCCTTTCTGATCTTCTACTCTAATAAACTTTTGGTTACTGCTCATTCTGTGTCCACCTCTTCATTCTTCGAAGTGGTGAGACAAGGAACCCTGGGTTTTGAGGTAAGAAATCCTGCAACACTGCTCTCTCTCTCTCTCTCTCTCTCTCTCTCTTTCTCTTCCAAAATAAATAAAATAAACATTAAAAAAAAAAAGAAAATGTATTGTGTTAAGTACTCATTGAATTAGTACGCTTCATTACAGATGGTTTGAATTTTCCTTTCGCCCATCCTCCAACCTGACTCTTCACCACAAACTATCCTCGACAATTTAGACTTCAATGCATTTGTTATAAATTGGGATAATCATCTTGACCAAATTTTATTGAGTACATGCTATATATGCTGTGCACTATTCAAGGCTTTGGGGACACATAGAGTCAAATGTCTGCCTCTGTGGGGTTTATCTTCTGGTAAGGGAGACAAGAAGAGGCAAGTTCCATAAATAAAATATATAGTATGCTAACTAGTGATAAAAAAAAATATCAACTGGGCAAGCGGAATGAGGAAGTTTTGAGGGGAGGGGAAACTTTAAAGCGGCCAGAGAAGGTCTCAGAATTCTGGCCCAGGACAACTGAAATGGTTGACTTGGTTTGCATCCTCTGAAAGTCAAACCTGGAAATCAAAAGGGAGTAAGGAAAAGGTAAACTGAGGTAACACTTTGAGAATCATGTTGACACTATTGGTCTGTAGCTCTCTTTGGGGAAGCGGGAAGGGGAGAAAGTAATTCAAGAACTCCCTTGGAGTTTTAAGGGCAACAAAATGGAAACTCTGGCAAAACAGGCCAAAGACTTGTGTTTAAAATCGCAGCCATGTTTCATTTTCTTACACGTCCTGGCCTGCCTTTTTTCACCTGAGATTTCAGTTGAGTTGCAGTAAGCTGTCTTGAATGTGGAACCGAGTTCCACAGGGGACTAACTGTAGACAACCCTGAAGTGAACGACCGAGTAGGATGGTGTGGGAAGAGTAGCCATTCCTTAAGGCTGTGTTAACAGAAACTCAGATACTTAAAAGGTATGAATAGCAAGTGCAAAATTCGTAATAGAAACAGCCCCAAATATCTAGGAGTTCTGGGCTACACATTGAAATTAATGTGAGAAAGGAAGAGTTCATCTTCAAGAAGAGCACAACCATCTTGGGGGAACTCCAAGTATGTGGGGTGCTCCGTGCACAGCCAGGAAGCCTGTGTTAAGCCAGCAAAATGGAGAGAAACAGCAAGGCTCACCTCGGGGGACTGAGTGCCTGGATGCAGTTAACTAAACTGAGGACACCCAGGCCCTGCCACAGATCCTTCCCTTCTCTCAGATTCCTTTGTGCCAATACCCGGGCAGAAGAGAAGTCACCTCCTGTCCTCCTGCATACCCGGAGGACAGTCACAGCTCACGTGTTCATGCTGTGGGGACTTAGGTGGGAGGACTCACACCCTCCCAGGCAGTGCCTCCTGTTCACCATTTTCTAGTCTGAAGGCCTGCTGCCCACTTTATCACTGTTCTAAAAGCAGAGGGAGGAACCACAATCTGAGATACAGTCTGGTCTAAACCTTCCTTCAGGAAACAACTTCTCCCCCATTTTCGTTCTTGTCAGTTCTTTGTTTACACCTAAGGAAACCAGCCTTTAAATAATTTAACATTTGTCTTCATTGTTTTGGATTTGTGTTAACCGAAAGCAGATGCAGAGAGAGGGAAATCAAGTATTATCAAGCATCCACTGTGTGCTACACACTGTGCTTTACAAACTACAGCAGTTTAGTCCTTGAGACTCTCATAAAGAATGTCATCATTTCTTGGCTGTATCAGTGAGGGCTCTGAATTTTAGAGAAGGCAAATAAAATGTCCAAGGTGACACAGTTTGTAAATAATATCAGTGCGGTGTATGGGAAGCCCACGCCTGTCTGACTTCAGAGTCCTTGATCTTTCCTACCTTAAGGAGTCCCTGTGGTTCTGCCCCGATCTCACTCTGTTTTGTTTTCAAAATGTATCTCTCTTTTCACTTCCACCCAGAAGGTGAGAGCCTGGCTACTTCTTAGTTGAGGAGAGTGTCAGTGATATTTATGTCAAGATCTTTAACCCCAACCCTCTGGCTTTAAGTCTGAGATTCCCAAGTGAAGTGATTTTTGAAAATCATGTAACTCGTGTCCATGGTTTAAGAGCTTGCTACGTGTTCATGAACCTCATAAAATCCGAAACAAATTAGCAAACTTAATTACATGGCAGTGTTGATTCTGTGATCCATTCTGTGCTGATTCATTGCATTTTTGTATTTTTTGCGTATTTTTCATGCTTCAACAGAACATTAAGATATATTAAAAACTGAATTAGCAATGTCTAAAAAGGATATATAGAAATTTTGATTTTATATGTCATGACATGATAATACCATGATAATCATATACTATTATCATAATATCCTGCCATTACATTTTATATATATAAATGTATATATATAGATAGATAGATAGATAGATATTTCTCATCAGTTTGGATTTAGTTTAGAATGCAAGGTTGGTTTAACATTTGAAAATTAATCAGTGTATGCTAACTAATTTGGATGTAAATTTTAAAAAGATACAATTAAAAAAAAAGAAAAATCAGTATAGCTAATTATATTTTCAAACTGAAAATGATGCATAAAAAGCATTTGATAATTATATATGTTATATGTAGAGAGACAATATTGCATATATGAAAAGAAAATCTTTGATAAAAGGAATCTACAAACATATCTAAACAGCCATCATATTTACTGATGACATTTTGAAAGCTATTATTTGGAGATGAGGAATGAACAGATTATCTTTACTTCTTTACTTCTGCAGAACACTGTACTAAAGGACCTATCCTATGCAGGTAAGCAAAGGGACGATTTAAATATTAACATCCGAAAGGAAATTATATAGCCACCATTAACCATGTATGTTACAATTATATACATAGAAAATATGAAATAATCCGTAGATGAATGATTAGGATTGATGAAGTTAGCAAGGCTGGAAGATTCAAGGTCAACTTACTAAAAGAAATGTACATACATATACTGGCAACAAATAGGATATTATATTTGAAAATTAGATACAATTTATAGCAGCCTCAAAAATAGAAAATACCTAAGAATAAATCAATAGGAAGTACAGTCTTATATGTAGAACACTCTATTATTGGGAGATACAAACAATAAGACTCGAATGAAAGACAAACCAAATCCGTCAACTCATGACTTCATGTGAACACGTCAGTTACTCTCAAACTGGTCTATTGATTCAATGTAATCCTGACCAATATTCCAACTCCTTGTGTTTTGGAACTTGACAAGTTGATTCCGAAATTTATATGGAAATTTAAAACAAAAGACAAGAAGAGCTAATGATGCTCTTGAATAAGGAGGGAGTTCTCTCATCTGTCATGAATTATTACAACTACAGTAATTAGGACAATGTGATCTTGGCTCAAGCTTAGACAAACAGAATGGTGGAATAGACTCAGAAACCTGGAGATAGACCTGCACATGTAGATGCTTGATTTATTGCAAAGGTGACATGGTAGAGCCATGGAGACATCAAACGGTCTTCTCAACGGTGCTGAGACAACTGGCAAGAATAAAAGAAAATGTGACATCACAACATCCACAGAAATATAATCCAGCAGATGACAGATATAAATGTGAAAGGTAAAACATCAAAACTTGTAGATCATAGAATGTCTTAAAGATTTATTAAGATACAAGACACAATAAAGATAAACACTGCCAAACGAGATCATTAAAATTAAGAACTTCTGTTTGAACTTAATTAAAAGAGTGAACAAATAAACAATAGGATGGGAGGAGATGTTTGCAACACATGACAGACCAGGGGCTTCTATCTAGAATATAAATAGAATTCCCACTATATATATACATATATATATATAGTCCAACAGAAAAATGGGCAGAATATTTGAACAGACCTAATAGTTCATTTACCCAGCAAGGAGGTGTAGAGTGTTCCTTCTATTTAAATTTGTTAAATAAAGAAGTTTGTTTTTTTCCTGTGTGTGTGTGTGTGTTTAGCCTTTTTGCCTGTGTGAGAAATATAACATCTGTACAGAAAAGTACACGACAAAGCTTTAAAACTCAAAGATTTCTCACACATTATAATTCATTGTATGAATGAAATAATTTATCTTTTACTCTTGATTCATTTGGAGTGTTTCTAGTTTTTGATACAGTGAATAATGCCACTATGATCATTCTTGTGTATGTTTCCTGATATAAATTGTGCATGCCTTTCTGGGGGGATATATATCTAGGAGTAGAATTGCTAAGTCATGGGACATGGGTATACACCTCTCAAATTTTAGTACATAACAGCAAACTGGTTTCCAGAGTGTCTGTATGTATTTAAATTTGTATCAGCAACATAGCACCTGATATTATTGGGCTTTTTAAAACTTGTAGACATTCTGTCAGTTGTATATGGAATCTTGCTTAGTGTATCTTTCCCTAATTACTATTGGAAATTAATGAACTACAGTTACAAATAACAACTTGAAAGAATCTCAAAGGAAAATAATATTGAACAAAAGAAGTCGAACACTAAATGATTCTATTTATAGTGTTAAAAATGTTTGGTGTTTAGAGATGTCTTCTGAGGAGGTAAAACTATTTTAAAAAATTATGAAAATGGACACTACAACAGTATGGGCAGTGGTTGCCTTTTAGGGGGAGGGTAGAGGTGGTATGGGGAGTCCAGTTAAGGTCTTTTTGGGTGCTGGAGGTACTTCTTTTTTCCATTGATATGCTTGGTACCTACACAGGTAATCACTCTGTAACACGTAATTTTTTTTATTTTGTGAAGAAGGATGATATCTAATTGAATTGCCCTCTTTAAGAGGAGTAGGAGAAGCTGGCTCAGCTTACATGGGTCCTTCGTGCAAGGCAGGTGGTCAGAACACCTCGTAGATGGAACTTTATGGCTTCTAATCAGAGGAAGAACAATGTTTCATGTTTGAGACATAGCCCTGGATAGGAACTAAACATCATGTCGAGGTAGAGAGTCAACTCAAGGAAAATCTAAGGCAGTATTAGGAGCTAGAATGGGAAATCAATGACTTTGAGAACTAGAGGAAATAATATCAAAGAGTGACAAACCTAAGTGAGTGAACTGGAAGGCAATCCTTGGGAATATTAAAGAAGCCAGCCAGTGACAGGCATTGGTTCATTCTTTTAGCCTGACAACCAGGAAAGCCAGGTTTATGTACAAAAAAACTGAATGGAAAAGACATGTGCTCTGTTAGACCTCAAGAAGTTTAAGTTTCCCTGGGAAGATACATCAGATACTACTGTCATATTCATGGTGGCACAAGATTCCAGCAAACTCCTGTAGGTGGGACTCTGATGTTCAGTGAGGGATAAATCACTGCAGGTGTTGATGCCCACCAGGATGTCTCTGGGGATGGGATGAAGGTGGGAAGGGCCTGACCAGCACCTTAGCGGTGGGTGTGCTGAACCACATGGTGCTGAAAAAAATCCCTGGACAGACACAGGCTGGTGACACAGAGCTCTGGGTCTGGAGAAATTGTAAAGTCAGAAGTGAAAGCTGTTACTTGGAAGGGAGACCCACTCTATGATTAATGGGGACAAAGGCCAGAAAGAAGACAATGTGGTGTTACAGAAATTTTTATGACACCGCCAATGCATCATCTGTCCAGGGCTTCGGAGTTTTGAATGCTCAGTATTTCTGAGTTTTGTTTCAGGCATCTTGCAATCCCTTCATGAGGGCTGTTGCCAGTTATCCACATCACTCATGGAGCGTAAGGTGAGGGCACAATCATTTGAGGGTCTCGGAGAGATCAATAATTTTATGTCCCATGAATTGTCAAATATACACTGTAACAGTTTCCTATTTATCAGTGTACAGGTGCTATGGAGCCCATGGACAATGTCAGAGTCAGTCACCACAGGGCAGAAAATGGAGGAAACGCCCAACCCCCATATCATAGCCAGAAAGGAGCTTCTGGTTTCTCTGTAATCACCGTCACTACACATAATTTCACTCTAAGATATGCCGCTACGCTTTCGCCTGTTTTCATAAGGGGCTTCCAGCAGCCCCAGAAATCCACATTCACTTCCCCCTCTTTTTTTTCCCTGTTCTTCCTTTGCTCTCTGTGGCCTTTCCCAAGTGTGTATGGAATTTGCCCAAATTTCATTTCATTTTTTGATTGTCTGCCAGCCAGATAATAACAGGCATCTGATCAAGGGTTTAGTTAAGTGCTCTATCCAGCAGTATTTATGCTACATAAATTATTCATACAGTACCACCCTGGACAAATTGCACTTTGATTATACAGTCATTTTTCAGTCCATTCATTTACCAGACAAGTAGAGATCATGGGAGATCAGAGGAGCCACATGTGTGAATGGATAATGAACTTGGGTTCTTCACCCCCTCTCTGTCCTCGGCTCCCCTTTCTGGTGGTGAGCTCTCTATCAAGGGCTTTGTGAAGATCAAATGAGGTAATAGATGAAGAGTTCTTTGAATGGTAAATGTACCGAGTAAATAAAGCCAGTTGTCCGTGGGAAGGACGCCCTTTAAGTAGAGTGCTTTGAGGTCACCTAGATCTGCCTTCGAATGCCAACCACTTGCGTGACCCTGGGGAACAACCTAAGCTACGTGAGACTCAGTTGCATTGCCTGTGACATGAGAACACACGTAGCCGTCTCTCAGGAAGGGGAGAAGGAACAAGTGAAGTCACATATGTAAAATGCTAGCACCGTGCCATATCTATGTCAGGTATTCAACACAAAGTCTTCTGTTTCCCATCGCTCTTTGATGGCGTTGCTCATTTGGCAGCATCATGAATGTGTTATGTTTGTTTGTTTTTCACTAATGTGAATATGTGCTTGGCTACAGGTTCATTTCGAAGTTGCAAAGCACAACAAAGTTCTTTGCTGTCTGAACCTCCCTGCTCCCAGGGCCAAGCATCATGCCAGATACCTGCGTGTGGATTTATCAACGGTAAGAGTCCCCAGAGAGTTTGACAAGTGGAATCTCTATTCAGCACTGCTTATCCTTGACTATATGGTCCCACTCCTAACTAGGAAGCCACGTGCTTAGCTCCAAGGGGGAAATCCATGCATAGGTACAGGTATCTTAAAGGGAAGAGAACACTGATAGGAATCCAAGATGCTTCCACTGAGCTGACAGCAAATCAATCAAAGACTGGAGAGGTAGCCTGCAAATGACTGGGTTTACCAAAGCTAGCCAACAATAGGAAGCTGATTCCTACCTCTCCATAAGTATAACCTGCACTCGTAGTTTTGAGCACTTATTTTAAGTGCATGGAATTAAGCCCTAAAAGCTAGAACCATTAGTAAAGCTGTTTGTCTTGCACCTAAATTACTTGCAGGTTGACTAGATGCTTTGAGAAGCCTACTGCAAAATAAAACTCTGGGTCCTTTCTGAAAACAAAACAAACAAACAACAACAATAACAACAACACAGAAGAAAACGCAGACCAAAATATGCCATTAAAAGTGCTGAAATACAAACGCATATATTTTCTTTTCTTCTTAGTGTCTTTGATGTGTCATGATGTTTTTTATTTAATGTCACACTCTTCTGGGCAAAGGTATACTTGCTGAGTGAGTGCAGACTCTCACAGGTGCTGTGGGCTCACCGGCTGTCAGTTTACACCTCCTGCCAGCTGCCCAACAGATGGCCATGGCCCCGCCTCAGTGGGAAAGCCAGTGTCTCTTCCCAAGGGCCTACACGCCAATTTATGGGAGGTAGGCAACCCCTGTGGGATTACAACGTGGGCTCCAGGACATGGCTGGTATCTGCATTGGGAGTAAGAGGTTTGCCTCCACCAAGTCACCTGCCTAACATGCCCTCATGTTACCCACCTGGCACAGGGCCAGCTCTGTCATGTCCTGCCTCAAGACACCATGAAATGTGTGTTTATTCCTAACTCGCTCCATGTGTGTGCCAAGGTCCCTGCCATGAGAGGAGGGTGACAGCCATCCCTATGTGGGTGCCAGGAGGGGGAGCCTGGGACGTCAGCAGGTGGGGAAGTTGGCAGCTCAAAATCCATCTGTGAGCCAAGGTTTAAAGCGCCCTGCACGTGCTTCTTTTTCCCACTGGACATCCCTTACAAAGCACAAGTTCAAAGGTAAAAATTATTATTAATTTCAAGGGTGCCCAAGTAGAGAGTCTTGTGGGCACAGGGCTCTGTGTGAACACACTGGCATGTACTCATGAAGCTGGTCCTGATGGCCTTATATTGCTATGTTTCCTGCGATCTCCTTGCTGTCTGTCAGGATGCAACGTTTACTCAACACAGTTCTCGAAAATTCTGATTATGTGCTTTTAATGTGATGGGGGTTCAGTAATAACCTGGTTTGTTAGACTTCTGAGTGCATAAAGAGGACCACAGCTGCAGTGAGAGACGGAGGGAGTCTCTAAAGCACGTGCATGAGCTTTATGACCTCAACGTGGAAAACACATTTTCTGATTACTTTTTGGTTTCTCAAATGTATAAGGAAATTGCTATTATATCTGTGCTGAAAAGGCGGTTCACCACTGCGGGGTTTCCACAAACTTGTGTGTGACTAAAAGCAGCAGACTGTGTGGCAGATAGACTGTTTTCAATATCTAAAGGATCAAATTTGGGAAGCATTTATTTTGAACATATTAAAAATTGTCCACATGCTTCAAATGTGCATATGACAGAGTGACGCAGGCATTTCCCCTTGTTTTCTGAGATGTAACAACAAAGCTTGAGAAGCAATAGTATCAGAAATGCAAACTATGTTACAAACACCAACAGTACAGAGATGGTATAAAAGAGAAAGGTTAGGAGGTCAAGGTGTTAGAAGGCAACAGGAGGACTGTTGTTAAATACTAAAACTTCAAGTAATGGGGGGATAAGTATATTTAATGTTGTAAATATAAACACTGATAAAGAACACATAAAAAACTAAGATCAGGTAAGTGCAAGTTAGAGGAAAGATAAATTTAATCAGATCATAACCACAGGTCTTTCTTAATGAAGGAGACAATGAAGGATATAGGAAAATCATTCCTCTAATGTCAACCACTAGAGCAAAAACATTAGCCTTCAGAATTATTCAAAATAAACATCCCCTCTGCACACGTGTGAGCGTGCGTACGCACACACACACACACACAGTCACTAAAGCAAAGCCAAGAACATATAGACTACTTGCAGAAATCTTTTTATAAAGCCACAAGGAATAAAATTATACAAAAAATTTTTGATGAACTAACAAAAAAACATTTCTGCCATGCAACAAAATCTATATAGCTAAACTCACCTATAAAAGAAAAAAAAAACCTTCCAAGATTGGACAAAAGCAAACCCCAATTTTATACTGTATGAGAGACACACCTATAACAAATAACTCAGAGTTTAGAAATAAGATTTTGAGCAAAGTGAGCTGGATTGTACTGAGCCAACCTTGTTACGCTAAGAAATTATTTATCCAGATTTCCCTTTCCTAGATGGCTTTGAGTGTCACTTGATGTGGATCTGGGAGGTGGATTGGAAGGTGTCCTCTGAAGGTCTTCATGGTTAGATCTAAAGACAGACAGATGGTACAAGTTGTCTTCACTGTCCCCCACTCCAGGTCCAGCTCTTCCCCACTGCTACCCCTGTTGCCCACCAGTGGTCCCAAGTGTCCCCAGAGGCTAGCTATGGACACACAGAGGTGCTTACCACCTGAGGGTGCCCACTTCCGTTCTCCAT
This sequence comes from Neofelis nebulosa, assembly GCF_028018385.1. Classification (NCBI taxonomy): domain Eukaryota; kingdom Metazoa; phylum Chordata; class Mammalia; order Carnivora; family Felidae; genus Neofelis; species Neofelis nebulosa. Next base: position 107,593,836 of record NC_080783.1, on the reverse strand, counting down.
GAGCTCCCATTTCAGTCCCACATTAGCGGCTGAATGTGATGATTGCTCAGAGGTGTCTGAACCTCCCCACTGTCCCCTGCACTGGTGTTTCAGGAGGACTGGTTTGTGGGGGCACCTTGTGACCCTTCTACTCACCTCCTGCCCTTTGCTTCCCCAGCCTCTCTCACATTTGTGTAAGCCTATTTCCTATAACAAGAAGATGGGTCAGAAAAAAAAATGGGGACATGTGGAAAAATACATAGAAACAAATTAAGAGTGGAATATGATGCCCCTCTTTCATTCCATGAAAGATCAAGTTGAAAAAAGAAGTGTCTAGATACCTTCAGTGATATAATTTCAAAAGCAGATATAGTAATCTATTTTAACCTCTGTAACCTGATAACTGTGAGTAAACATTTTTTTTCAGATGATCCATAGAACATTCTCAATAAATGACCCCTCAGAAACTCTCAATATGTTTTCAAACAGAAATAATTCAGACAATATTCTGTGATCACAGCAGGGCAAAACTAGAATCAATATAAAAGCTAGAAAATCAATTAACTCTACCACTGGGAAATTAGCAACAAAAACAACAGCAAGGCAATGATGATGTGCTAAAACAACTCCTGTGTTTAAGAGTGAATGATAAATACTAAAAAATGCTGAATATCCAGAAAATGACAATCATGAACAAAAGACATACTGAAATTTAAAGGATCCAGATAAGGCAAAGCTGGCAGAAGATGCCAATTAATTAGACCAAGATATCATTTTTCATTAATTAAACTTGAATACCTCAGAAAGATTAATAAAACTATTTTGATGAGAGTTTTTGGAAAAAGCCACTCTTTTAATTGCTGATGGGAGTGTATATATCAGTACACAGTCTCTAGAGGACAATTCAGCGCTATCTCTAAAAATAACAAGTGTTCATATGTTTTGACTCAACAGCCCCACTTCTAGAAATTTCTCATACATGTATTCAAACATTTGCAAACTCTGGAATGTGCAGAGTTATTTACTGCAACATTGTCTTTAATGGCAATGAGTAGCCGCAATCGAAATGGCTATTGGTGAAAGACAGGTTGGTTAAAGAAATGAGAATATACCTACACGAGGTAACACTTTGCATCTTAGAAAAGAATGAAGAAGTTCTATGTGTGCTGATCTGAAGGGATCACAGAGGTATGCTAAGTAATAAAAGGAAGATGCAAAACAATTCATCTTTATACCAACATGTGTGTGTTACAAAGGGAGGAAAGAGGCTCCTGGGTGGCTCAGTTGGTAAAACATCCTATTTGAGATCTCAGCTCAGGTCATGATCTCAGGGTGGTGAGTTCAAACCTCTCATTGGGCTCTGCACTGGGCGTGAAGCCTACTTAAAAATAAATAGATGGATGTAGATAGATGGATAGATAAATAAATAGATAGGTAGATAGATAGGGAGGAGACATCTATATATGTTTGCATACTTTTAAAATATCTCTGAACCATACACAAAAGACTGGAAATGGGTTGCTTTCAAAGAGGGGGCCTGGTTTTCGGGAGGATAGGTATGTCAGGAGACTTTCACCTGTCCATCTTTATATACATTTCTAAAAATGTACACTGTATTATTTTTTTCAAAAATAAATAAAAATAAGGACAATAGCATCCCTACTCCCAACAAAGTAAAGCCATCAGTATGATAAGCAACTTTTGTTTTTTTTTTTTGGTATGAGAAAATAATGGACTGGAATTTGTATCAGGCATGGGAAACTGAATATAACTCCTAAAATCTTTCTTATTTATACCAAGGATCAGACCATCCCACCCACCAACCCACACACAACGGGAGTGTACCCTGCCTGTATTGGGGGTGAGGTGGGGAACATTAAACGGATCTTAGATAACTGTTTACCATACAGTAGAGCATTTTGATACATACAGGTTCCTAAAGCTAAAACACCACCATTAATTTAACCATTTATACACATGCAAATACATATGCAATATTCTTATTCCACATCTATCACTCTTCTCCCCAAACATGATGTGTATATCCCATAGTCCTCCAAGTTTCACATCCCCCACGTGGTACTCAAAACCATCCACAGTCTGGGCAACCTCAGCATCTAGAGTCACCATCCACCTCACTCCACATGGATCCTCTACTTCAATGTTACCGAAATACCCACTTGTTGGCAAACACACATCGTGTCCTTGAATCCACTGCTTTCTCATTTTATTTGCTTGCACATGGAGTCTCACATTTACTCCCACCATGCCTATTTCTACACGTTGCTATCCCTGCTGATGCTGAAAGCCAGTTCACAGACACTCGCCCAGCCGCCCCTGATTTCTACATCCAATACTCTGCCCGCTCCCCGAAAATTCCTGCCACTCTTCGTGTTCCACGCAGGGTGCTATTCACATATAGTCATTTATATGCATATCTCATTTCTCCTTCGAGTTCATAAATCTCTTTGGGAGGAAGAGGAAATTTCGTGAACATTTGTCACTGCAGTTGATGAGTTTTCCTATATAAAGTGGAGTTTTTATCTCTCATTCTTTTGTTTATTTCTTAACAGCTTTATGGAGGTATAATGGATACATAAAAACCATATTTAATGTGTACTTTGATGAGTTTGAATCTATACAATTTAATAAATTTTATGAGAATCAAGGAGCAAATGAGTAGGCACATATAGTTCTTTTCTTTTTTCCTTCACTGAAGGTTGATGATGGTGATGGTAAACTTGTAGTTACTTCTTTAACCAAATGAAATACATCCAGAACTATCTCTTTTGACTTAAACCTCGAAAGTGCAATTAGTCCAGGCGTTCATGAGTGCTTTTTGTAGCTATAAAAGCAACAGATACAAGACTTCGCCATTGTCTCCTCACCTGGGGTCCCAACTTCAGACAATAATATAAAAAAAAAATAATCAAACATGTGCATTAATTTACAACTGTGTGCCAGGCACTGAGCTAGACACTGAGATTACAAAGACCAAGGACTTAGTCCCTGAGAAGGAGCTGTGGGTCTATGGGAGGAACCAAACCAATAGACTGTGACAATGGAGAATAAGCAGGGTTGGTGTGGTAGCGCAAAGGATTAAAAACAGTGTAGAAATACCTGAGCTCACGAGCACAGGATCATGAGCAAGAAAATCCAAGTACAGTAAGACTTGGATTGCAGCTAACTGGTTGTGCGAGTGTTCCACAAGATGAGAAAACATTTCTAGTACATTTTAACTTGATAAATGAACGGTGTCTTACAATACAAGTGGTACATAACACTGAATGCCACGTGATCACAACCGAGCCAATGGATCTTGAAATTCACTTTGGATTACAAGCATGTTTCTGGAATGAATTATGCTCGCAAACCAAGGTATTGCTATATGTTTTTCTCTTATCCCCATTCCCCAAGTGTAGCCAGCTGGCTCTTCTGCTAACAAAAAATAATGTTGCATGCATGTCTCGGTAATGTTACTACAGAGAGGATTCATAGAGAAATGTTTTGCGGTGAAAGGTGACAAGTTTTATTTGAAAATGTCTAGTTTGGGAGCTTGTGAGATTACTCATGTGGAAAAGTACCCACGGGCAGCAGATGAAGGGGAAGTAGGCCAAACAGGCCATATACTTGGACATGGGAACTAAAGCAATGACCATGAGCTTCATAGAACACCAGGAAATAAGGTCCAGGTTCAAATGCCAATACAACAACCTTGACAAACCTGTGGCTGTGAATGACTTGAAGTTATGATGGGTAGGAAGTAAACAAAGAGGGTGAGGGACCATGGAAGCAAATAGGCAATTAAATAGTATTGATAATGTTACACAACACATAAAACATAATAATGTATTAATAATCCTACTTCTCATACAGTTAGTACTTCTCATATAAGTACTTACTATATGCCATGAATTATGTTATATGATGTTTTATAATATAACTTTCCCCCATTTTAAAGATTTAAAAAGTAAATGTTAAGAAGGCCAGGTTAACTTATCTCAGATGCTAATATTAGTTTAGCTTTATCTCACCGTAAAATATCCAAGGGCCTCAGAAAATCAAGTACAGTTGGTACTGAAAAATTACCATCAGATTGGACAATGTGGAAGTCATAGCTACCTTGCTTAAAAACAAAAACAAAACTTTTAATAAAATGGGAGCAATTGAGACAGAATGGCTAAGTCACATGCCTGAGAAAGATGGTCAAGCAATATTCCCCAGAGAATTGAGAAAGGTCCACCAATCTGTTCATCACGTCTATGTCTGGAGTGGACAAAGGTACCCTTGTAGAGGAGTCAATGGAAACTCAAAAACTAAAATCAATAAGCCTCTCGAAGTCACCTACAGGCATTTGGGGACAGATTATATTACGTATGCCAGTAATTTGCTTCAAAATGATGTAGAAGACGGGCAATTGGTGAGGTAAATGAAACATGAGTGGATAATTGATAAAGATAAGGAAGAATTACATGGGGTTCATTATATTTTTATTTTTCTTTAAAAAAATAGACAAAAATTAGTGAAGATGGCCAATGCTGAGCCTCTGGTCAACAAGTTCAGCTATACCAGAAAGCTGAGAAATGAGGTCGCTAGAAGCTAGAGGAGGATAAGTGTCCAAAGAAGTGAAGATATATATACTTAATATTTATTATTATGATTCACTCAAGTTTTTCTTCAGTTTTATTGAGATGTAATTGATATATATCACTGTAAAACTTTGAGGTGTATAGCACAATGACTTGACGTCACACGTAAAATGATTACCACAACACGCTATGCGAAGTGAAGTAAGTTGGACAGAGAAAGACAAATACTGTATGATCTCACTTACATGTGAAATCTGGGAAAAAAACCTCATAGATTATACTTTAGTAATAATAATATATAATAGTTAAATTATATGTATATATATTATAGTATATTTATATTATATATGCATATTTAAGATGACAGACACCTGGAAATTTCTTATATGTAGAGAAATAAGCACCAGACATAACAAGAGCTAACATTTATCGTTAGCTTTGAACATGCCAGTCGCTGTTTCAAGTGCCTTACCTGATTTATCTCATTTATCATTACAACAGAGTTGTGAAGTAGGTAATATTTTAATTTTATTTTATTTTTTATTTGACTGGGGGTGGAGGGAGGCAGAGGGAGAGAGAGAGAATCTTAAGCAGGCTCCACAGATGCCAGGCTTAATCCCACGACCCTGGAATCATGATCTAAGCTGAAATCAAGAGTCGAACGCTCAACTGACTGAGCTACCCAGGTGCCCCTAAACCCAAATTCATAGATAGTCAGTCTGCATTTCAGAGAAGTTTAGTGAGTTTCCCAGGCTAGATTTCCCCCAAGGGAACGAGAGCCCGTTTCCAGAGCACCAATGGAGAGATCAACTCCCATCAGAAGGAGACACCATCTTGGCACCAAGGAGTTGGGAGGTCAAGGAGGAGTTCAAGGAGTTCCCTATTTGAATGAACACCATGAGAATAGAGAGGCAGAGACAGAACAGTTGCTTTCTCAGGCTTTCAGGTCCACTTCTGTGACTTCTGTTGGTGTTAGCCATTTCTGTGCAGCAGTAGAGTAACTGGACCCCAAAGTGTCCGAGTGGCTTGTCTGAGGTGCAACCCCGAAGCCAGTGAATGGACAGACTCAGGATGAAGACCCTGGTCACTTCGCTGATTGCCTTGTGCTCTTGTCACCTGCCAACTCAGCCAGAGTCCACGATATAATTATCCCCTGAGGATGATTAAAATCTCTCTATTTTATTCTTCAGTAATTTTTGCCAGGACTTTCTTCATTTGTTTCAGCCAGAGGTTTACTTACTTTTTATTTCATTGAAAAGTCGCCCAGCAGATTTGGATTTGTTTCTGTGCCTGTGGCATTGTTTTTAATATTTGCAAAAGTGAACTCAAAGATGACTTCTAAAAAGTACAGCGCACTTTGTTCCCTTGATATTTAATTCTGGCTTGGGTGGTGGTGGCAAAGATCTGTAAGCCTCAGTTTTTAGAAAGGGTTCAGTTTACATGGAGGTCATGGTTGGCTTTAACATGTGCTGTGGGTCCAAGAAGACACAAGTAAGTGCTTCTGGAGCTGGTGGTGGTCTGACAGGGATATGCTGCCAGGGACCCCATTAGCTCGTGAGAGAGAGAAGGCATAAGGGAGGTATGCTTGGTTTGAGACAGAACTACTGATCCATGCCAAAGCACATGTCTAATAAAATCAACCTAATTCTATTTGCTAAAAGGCCTCAAAGAAGTGATCAGCGTGAGGTGGTCATGTAAGTACTCCATGTTGATAATAACATTGACGTGCTACTTCTGTCTTGGTTCAAATATTAGGGGTGTATTGGCACAGTCCCACATTCCAGTCCATGGGTTTATAAGGACAGGGGTGAGTGAATTGATGAATTAAATAAGCTTTCAAATTAAACTTTGGCACCTGTTCTACAATCAGAGTAATGCCTTATCTGGATTTGTTCTGTAGCACCTACTCCCACCCAGGGTAAAGTGCATGTTAAAAGGAAGTTGCAATAGATGCTAGAAAGTCCCAGTGCAAATTGTTCCTAATCCACCTCAAATACATCCAGCTTTGTCTGGTTGTATCATCCTTTGTCTGCCCTTGTCTGGGATTCTGACATACCGTGGAGTCAGCAACTCCTTGGAGGTCAACCCTCATCACAGAGTGTAGGATTCCCATCATGAGTTTAAGATCTGAAGTCAGACAGTCTGAGTTTGGGAATCTGGTTCTTTCACTTCACATGCGTGAATTTCAGTAAATTACTTAATTTCCCTTGGTTTTCTCATTTAATAAATAAAGACAGTGCCTGCATTGTGAAAGAGAACTGCCATACATGTAAAGCATTTAAAACCATCAATGTCATAGTAAGTGATCAGAAATGCTAGCTGTGATTATTTTCATTTTCTTTTTTTTTTTTTTTTAACGTTTATTTATTCCTGAGACAGAGAGAGACAGAGCATGAACGGGGGAGGGGCAGAGAGAGAGGGAGACACAGAATCGGAAGCAGGCCCCAGGCTCTGAGCCATCAGCCCAGAGCCCGACGCGGGGCTCGAACTCACAGACCGCGAGATCGTGACCTGAGCTGAAGTTGGACGCTTAACCGACTGAGCCACCCAGGCGCCCCGATTATTTTCATTTTCATGAGGAACATCATTAATGTGACCCACCCCAGGGCTCTCTCACCTCCTTATGACTGTAATTTAGGCGTGGCCAAGTTCTATGGGCCCGCCCCCTTCTAGTTAAGCTGTGGGTGAGGACAAGGGAAGGCCCAAGGTATTTCCTTTCTAAAGCTGCCCTCTTATTCTGTGTGTCAGCTCCATTCACTGTCATGATTTTTGGTTCTTTTGCTCAGTTTCCCAAACTTCAACCGTCACCTCACTTGTGTGGAGACGGTCAGTGTGGTGCCGTATGCTGACCTGGGAACCAATGCCAGACTGAACAGCGCTATGCTTGGGTCCTTTCTGTGTCTCTCACTTCCTTATTGTATGCATTGCCTATTGGATGAAATTTTGAATACGTTACTGTATTTCTCTGAGCTTAAGTTTCTTCATGTGTAAAGTCAGCCTGGTAATGTCCAATTCATGAGGCCATGTTGTGATTAGAGCTAGATTCAAGATACCACACTAGGGTCTGCTACACAATTCCGTCCCTTTCTGTGACACGTTGCATGTGTTAGGTGCTGTGCTACATGCCAGGACACCAAAGTCAATATGGCAGATTTGCTCTCAAGGGCCTTGCTGCTTGGTTAATGACGGATAAAACAAACTGAGGAGGTCCTTAGAATAGGTAAAGATCCATACATATGTGAGGATTTGGTACTCTAGAGGCCAGAGGAAAGAAATCTCACCTTTAACTTACATGCCCAGAGGAGATATCCTGGAATGGATTACAGCTGAATTGAGGCTCAGTTGTTCAGGCACAGAGAGCATGAAGGTCTTTCCAGGCAAAAGAAGAGTATAAGTCATGCCCTCAAACTTTAGGGTACAGGGGAACCCTGTGTTTTTATTAGAGCTTACAGCATGAAGGTGGACAAGATGGGAGAGCTGTCTGAAAAAGTGGGCAGGCCTTGAGTTGTGAAGCTTCTTGAGGGCCTCACGAAGGCTCTGGGGCTTTATTCACAGATAGTAGGGAAACACTGAGAGTCATAGGAATTAGTCAATGAATGGTGGATGGTATTATTATTAGTGCTGCTAATGGGACAGTTGGCTCAGAATGTCCTCAGACCAATGTTGCTTACACAAGCTTGATTTCCCTGCACATGGGACTTTGCTGCCGACACTTTCTACCCCTCCCTGACTTTTCCCAAAGGAATAAAGTCCATTTGTCTAGGGCTCTACGCCATTCTCCAAGCTGACATCTTGCTTGTTTTTGTTGTTGTTGTTGCTGTTGTTTTTGTTTTGTTTTGTTTTGCTTTGCTTTATTTCCCCCAATTCTAGCCTATCTTAAACACAGAGTCATAGAGCCCAGACTATCGGGTAGAACAGTCTTGCTATGTATTCCAAGTCTCACACTAGCTTTGCCGCTGGACAATTTTTTTTTAATACTTGTGCTTTAGTTTCTTCATCTGGAAGATGGGGCACACATAGTACATCACCTCTTGGAGTTGCTGTGGGGGTTAAGTGACTCAATACACAGAATATCATTAGAACCATCTCTAGCATATGGTAAGTAGTCAGTAAATTCAACTTCTATTCAAGCCTTCAAGTGCAGATCCTCCCCCAGTTGCCACATTTGGAGATATGTTGTCTCCCCTCTAGGTAAAGCACAGAGAAAAGGGAGAGGAAGGACCAGATCGTCCCCTGCCAGGTGGTGTGTGTTAGATGCCACTCGCACAGTAAGACAAGACAGGCTCTGGTGTTGCCAGAATGTCTTAAAAGGGGGGCGTGATTAAAAGGTGAGAGAGAAAATAGGAGAGGAGGGGACTTGTTTTTAATGTGTGTTTGCAAAACACGCATGCTGTTTTACTTTGCTTCTTTGGTTGTTCATGCAATCACGATATTGGTGGACTGAAGACGACGCCTGTCTTAATCATCAAGGGGTGTGGAAGTCTAGAGGAGCAGATGGTTAGAGGCAAAGGTATCATGGTGCAGATGGGGCCAAGGTGAGGCAGCATGAAAGAATCATAAAAGGTGGACTTCAGAATCAGAATAAATGTGTCAGAAAGCCAACAAGAGCCTTCATTCGTTTGGCAATCCCTGGGCCAGTCACCTAGCTTCTACACGTCTCATCTGAAAAATAAAAAGGCTTAATCATATTTTTCTCAGAGGGATACTGTGAGAATTGCGTGAGATAACATAGATGAACATGCTTCATATGCTCTGGTTATTAGTAGTAATGGGTCATGTTTGGATAGCAGAGAAGTGTAATGACAGTCCAGCCAGAGAAACAATGTGGATAAATAAAAAGATCTGGCTTATTTGAGTTACAGAGAAGAAAACATTTCATGCAGACTAGTGAATACAGTTCACCAAACAGCATATTGGAATGAATAGTACATGCTTCCTATGGTTGAAAAGAATAGGCTAATCATGGAGACAGACAGGTGAGGGTCACGGAGGAATTTATGTTAGGGAGCATGAAAGAAATAGGCTTGGAAATGGTGTCTAGACCCCCAAAGGAATGGTTCCCAATTAACATGCAACAGAATTGACGAAATCAGTAAAAATAACCCAGTGGAAGTTTTTGCAGGAGAGTGATGAAATCAAACTCCGACTCTTGCCCAAAAGGAATTCTTTTTCATTCTTTTGTCAGGGTCCCCCATGGCCCACACAAATGTGTTTTGATGGGTCGATATGAAATGGGTCAAAATTAAGACCAACTAGGTAGGATACTCATCTCAACCCAAATGGTAACTAAACACAATTAGTGAAAGTCGAATGACTCACAGGATAGGGGGAATGTATGGGAGTGATATAATGGAATAGAAGAAAATGAGGTACAAATACTTCAATCACACGTAGGTTGATGTTAACAGGAAAATACCAGTGTAACTTTTGAGATCAGGGTGGGAAAATGCTCAGAGAAGCACTGTGAAGGATCCTAATGTGTAGGGTTTGAGAGCAGTTTGGGACGGGTGGATTCAGCTTTGAATCTCTGCCCATTGCACAACCTTGGGCAGTTACTATTTTCCTATTTAAGCCTCAATTTTTCCATCTGGAGAATGGGACTGGTGTGTTTAAGTTTGTTTCAAGGTTAAAAAAAAAAAGACTGAAAAATGTTTACCATAATGACTATCGTTCAGTGGGCATTCAGTAAATAAATGCTGAGAAAACTAAAAATAAAGAGGGAAAAACAGATGCACATGAAAGTGAAAACAAATGACAAGTTAAAAAAAAAAAAACCCAAAATATGATTTTCTCCTCGATGGAAGGCAGCAGAAGAGAGATTCATTCATGACTCATTCGGAAACAAGGAACCCTGTATCCAATATGTTCAGGCACTCTCCTGTGGAAACGGGGACACTGAGATCTGCCCTCATCCTTAAAAGCAGCTCACACATCAGGGAAAGACCAGACAGCTAATGTGGCAATTGCACTGATGCATTTTAACAATAGGATTGTGGAGGAGGAGGGTAGTATCTACCTGGCTAATTAGCCTTGTGGCCCTTGATGGGTTCATTTACCCCGTCAAATCCCATAGTTCCACGTGAATCCCTGGTGAGGCCACCATCTTATTGGTGGGCAATGTCAATCCTAAAGGGGTGCCCACTAGAGCTTGTGCCCACATTTCACTCCCAAACTGGCCCCTCACTGTGTACCTCCTTGTTCCTGGAACTAGGTCCTCTTTGGGGCTCCCATCATTTCCCTCCTACGGTGGGAAGAAAAAGAACAGCCCTTGTCAACATCCCATGCCTCCATTTATTTGGAATGCTTTATAATATATTGATTAAGAAAATAAAGCTTTGGATCCATCTGCAAGAACACTGCTGTAATAAAGGTACAGATCTATCCTGTAACCAATGTGGGGGATGCCCCCTCAGCTGAGGCACGTTGCACACTGTGAAACTGACACCATACCAACAGCCTTGGTAGATATCACTATTCCTATTTTCAGAGAGGAAAATAGGGTTTGTCTAGATGAATAGAATTGTCCCAAATCGTGTGAGTTTTTAAAATGACGGAGCAGACATTAAATTCACGTAGGCCTGACTCAAAGCCCCTGCTCCCTCCACTCTGTGAAATGCCGATTGCCCAAAGCAGCCTTCTGGGGACCACTTCTGCTATTCTCTGCAAAGGGTGAACACTTAAGAGTTTTCAGTTTAGACCATCCCCTCTAATAACTCACCAGCCTTCTCTGATTCATTGTATGGAAGCACTTCTAATTCATGAGGCATTCCCTCTCTTTAGTCTGTGTTTCAAAACTCATTATTCAACATTTATCTACACCAAACTGTATTTGCCATCCATTAGCTCTCTGCTAGCCTGAGGTGTTCAAATGAGCAAAATTCTCCTCCACCAGAATGCACTGCACCTCATTATTTGTTGTTCCCCATAATTTAGTGGCATCTGCAAATTTCCAAGCTTGGTTTTGAACGTTGGAGCTGTGATGTCAGTAATACAAATCATGTATGATAATGTTGAGCTGAAACAAACATCTTTATTTTCACCCCCATCGAGCTGGCATATAAATGTAATGCAATTATTATTGTGGTCCATGTCCCATGAGCTATTTCCTTATCTTATACCAGAGTACAAAGATTAGACAGTGTGAGAATGTGAAGCCCAAACTAGACATTTCGCAAGATGAAATACCAACAGTGGCTTTGTGGGGCTTTGACTTTTACAATGTCAAATGTTCTTTCATTTTTAACGTGACTATGGGTGTGCATTCCCCCTAGAAGGAAAAGATTCCTTCCTCTCCTCCACTAACCTGAACATCTACTGACTAATCATTCATATTCAGGCATTTACAGAGAATCATCAAGCATTCATCTGATACCAAATCAGTACTGAGCTGCAGACGCTTAAATAATCATCACTCCCTCAAAATGCAAGTCAGAATTCTACAGTGAGTAATCATAATAGGTACCATTTCTTGAACAGTGATCCCATGCTAGGCTTGACTATTTACTTTTCCTTACCACAAGCATTAGGGTAGCTATTCTTATTTCTCATGTCACAGATAAGGCCATAGAGGAGGAGAAAGGTCAAGGTACTTGCTGAAACCACATAGCAAGAATACACCAGAATCGGATTTCAACACAGGCTTGCCTAATTCCACAGGCCATGGTCCGCTCAATTAAAAAAAAAAAATCAGCCTCTTATGTGGTAATAATTATGAAATAAAAAACATGAGCAAAATGAAGAAGATCTTGTAAAATCCAGCCATTGACATAAGCTGGATTTTTGCTGTGCTGGAAGGCCTCCCTTCCCTAATCCTTTTCCCACTTGCTGACAAGGATTATGTTGGCAAGAGATGATGCCCTCCATTCTACGTGTGGAAATTAAGTTACACTGTGAATATCCCGGAATATCACAAAAGACTGTTGGAGGACCAGCTGTTTAATGGGAAAAGAGGGATACTGACTACCCCCAAAGAAGTGAGTGTATGTTGTGGACACGGTAAATTAAAGTCAAATCCCCATTACTCCCCTTCTTTAATAGGGGGGATAATTAAATGTTTGTACATGAAAATACTTCAATGAATAGTGCTCTCTACAATTATAAGCTGATCACTAGCTCCTATCTTGTTTGCCACTGTATTCCCAGACCCCTAAATGTGCTCACCAAATATGCACTGAAGGAGTGACTATCCCCTATTATCATTCCCAGCCTGTTTGCACGGTGTAACTTGAGGTGTAGCTCTTAGGGAAACTGCAAGACACCCAGATGTGGAAGGCAAATTAAGGACTATGGTTCCAAGAAGGAGCAGATGGGGTAAAGAAGTGCTTAGAAAATGAGAGCTCAGAGGACAGAGAGGCTCTGAAATGGTGAGTACCTTGGGTTAGGATGAGGGATTTTGCATGCACCTAGCTTGAGAAAGCAGAACAAAGAAAGGAATAAGCCAACGTCCCCTGAGGAGGAAGCAGGCCAGGGAAAGAGGAGGAGACTGTGTGTGTTCATGGAAAAGACTCAGAAGGAAGAGCTCAGATGCTTCCAGATGTGCATGTTGTCCTACCAACCTAAGACTGGCCTTCGTCTCATCAGACGGCAAGATGATGGACCGTCAACTGGACTAGGTGAAAACTTACATAAATGTTGTCTTGAAGCATTGAAAATCCTCAGCCACATTGGAAAGAGGTGGACATCAGGGCAGAGTGGACAAGAAATCCAGTAACATTATGTACCTACTATGTACGGAGCGTTTGGTAATTTGCATGAAATCTATGTGTGGCAGTGAAGCCTCTGCCATGTAAGAATTGCTTTGATGTGGAAGGCTTCGGTGGGGCCCAGATTGTATTATCCTTCTTCTTCCACTTTGGAGCTGGTCTTTCTGATGGGGTCTGGCTCCTAGAGTCTTCAGCCCACAAGGAGAGTGAGACAGGCTTAGGTCACACTGCCAACAGGGGTGGGAGGATGCTCTTGTGGCCACCACCTGCCCCACTTTCCTTCTCCTCATTATCTCAAACCTTAGAGCTACAGTGAGGCTAGAGGTCAGAGGGCAGGGAGGTCTATTCCCTGCAGCTGTCAGACCTAGAAGTTAGGTCTGACACTGATGTCTGGTAAGAGGTTAGAATTCAGGCTTCTTAAAATGCTAGTCAAAGTCTGAGAATCCCTACTCTCAAATCGTGGAGACAAAAGAAATGGGGTTCCCCAGATTCTGAGCAACCCCCCAGGTTCCTACAGTTCTATCCAGCTTAGTTGGGCAGCCTGGGTCACTCTGTCCCATAGTGTACTCTTCATGTGCAGCTCCTGGGGGAATTGCTTCTCAAATCTCAAAACTAGGAAAATGTGTGTTGCAACCAACAACTGATTCTTTTTAATCTTTTGGACACAGGCTTTTGTGACTAACATGAATCTCACTCTGCAATAAGTACTTAGCCGTTCAAGGCAAAATTTACAACCTACTGATAATCATTTTCTTGGCATTATTATTCCTTATTTTATTTTGTGCCTCGTGTGATTGCTTCAATTTTTTTTTAATTATTGTCGGTTATTTGTGCTTTTGTATACAACTTCAAATACTCTGTGGACTAAGGCAATGAATAATTATATACAGAAATGATTAATGAGGACAGGCACAGGAGGGGAGAAACAAGCCTGTTGTCCCAATCTCCAATGGCCCTTTAAGTGGCCCTACTTGGACTTTAAATAGGTAAGTAACTATTTCCACAACTGGCAAGTATCCAAGATACTGAACCATGGTAAGAAGGAAATATTGATGAGGAGACCTTGGGTCTAGCCCAGCTCTGTCAGTCTTTAGCCAGGTGACCCCTGGGCACCTCACTAAACCTGTGTGTTTCTTTGTCACCTCACCTATAAAATTAAATGTTTCAACTAGCTCAGAGTTGGCAAACTATAGCTTTGGGGCCAAATTTGGCTCATGCACTATTTGTACATCCTATAAGCTAGAATGATTTTTTAAGATTTCAAAGAATTCTTTTAATTTTTTTTAAGTTTTTAAAATAATTATTAAAGAAAAGGAAGGAGGGGCACCTGGGTGGCTCAGTCAGTTGGGCATCTAGCTCTTGATTTCGGCTCAGGTCATGATCTCATGGTTCATGGGTTCAAGCCCCATGTTGGGCTCTGTGCTGACAGTGCAGAACCTGCTTGGTAGTCTCTCTCTCTCCCTCTCTCTCTCTGCCCCTCTGCCTCCCCCACAAAAAAGAAAAGGAAGGAGAAGTTGGAGGAGAAAGGGGAGGAGAATGGGTAACAGTGAGGATACATAGCCCACGAAGCCTAGAGTATTTACTATCTGGCCCTTTATGGAATTTGCCAACCCCTGGGCTAGCTGATGCCTATAGTTTCTTCAAGTCCTCAGTTTCCTCCACAATTCTATAACCCAAATAAATCCCTTCACCTTGCTGTACCTTAGTTTATTCCCCTGTATAATATAGCCTAGCATTGCAATAGGATGATTATTAAAGCCCAGAGATTGTGGGGAAGAAAAACAAAACAAAAAAACAAAAAAAGGAGGAGGTGTTCAGAAAGCATAATATGATAAAAAATATAAGAGGGCAGCGTAAGCAATATAGAGACTATTATCCATTTAATTTCAAAAGGGCACCAGCCCAGCCCAGATTGATGCAGAAAAGGCACAGAAGCCATGGGCACGCCATATGCAAAACACAAGTCTCCACATTCCCCGGGGATTTGGGGTAGAATGTACTGGATCTACACTGGGTTTTCAGCAGAAGCCATGTGCAGTATCACAGGCACAGACAGCTCCATGCTGCTCTCACCTGAGAATCTTAGGGCACGGAGGCTGTCACCTGACTTCATGTGTAGGATCCCTGATCTACCTTAGGGTCCACATCAAGTGTCTCCCTCCACAAACACATGGTGGTTCCCTCCACAAACAAGTATCAGGGCTCCCAAGTCACACTCATCTTCTGCAAACTCTTCTGTGTTTCTTCTCCCTGTGAAAGGCAGGCCCTACCATCCATCCAAAGATATAAGCTTGCAGTTGTCGGGAGCCTGTTCTGGGCCAGGTGCTTTACATATTTTATTTCACTTAATTCTGGTAGGAACCTTGTGGAGTGGGTCTTATAGTCTCATTTTAATGATAAAGAACCCATAAAGAGGTTCTAATAATCTGGGGGTAATAACACCCCCAGATCACAAACTACTACGTGGTGACATCACAACAGGCTCCTTCCCTACCGCGTGCTTCGCCTGCTCTGACATCCAGGCAGGTGTGAGCTACACAAGTCATTTCGATCCTCCCCTCACATTCAGTCACTCACCCAGACCTGGGGGGCAACCCTTCTTGGCACCGATTCCTCCCTTCCCTCTGAATCCAGGCCTGGATCAACTGTCCCTGCCCCTAGTTGTTCATCCTCCCTGGGACTATGCCTTTTTTCTGATCCATTCTGCCCCAACTGCAAGGTTAGCCTCTGAAGGATACCATCATTACACTAGTCTGTTGATCAAAAGTCCCCGATGTCCTTCTAGTTCTCCCATCACGTCCAACTTGCAGACCTCTGTTCATCACCTGACTACCCCGGGGGAGGCCTCATTCACTTCCCATGCATTTCTGTCCAGGTCTGGTCTTCCCTGTTAGGAGGAACTCTTTGTGCCTCTGGCCAGCCCTCCATCTTGTCTTCTCTTCTCCATGCATTCAAACCCTACACACCTTAATGTCCACACTCCCTCCACACAGACTCCTTCTCTTCCCTATTCTGCTCATTCTTCTCCTCTTAATTTCTAAAACACGTATTATTCATTACACTCTCACTGGTTATTCAGCTCAATGGGCTTGATGTGTTCTGGAAAGAACACATTTTATTTCAAACCTCATTTGAATCCTACGTTTTCAGTTAATGTATAGCATTTCAGTTAATGTATTCAGCTTCCCAAAGTCTCTGATTTCTCATATGGATAAAAGGAGACTGATCATATCCATTCCAAAGGTTTTTTCTGAGGGTTAACATTTAAAGTGCCATGAATCATGGCTAATAGATACTAGGCAATTAAAGCATTCTTCCTTTTTAGGCTACCACTGTGTTTATATTACACACTCTACAAAACCCAGTGCTATTTCCAGTCTTGCCCCACCCCCTTCATTTTTTCATCAGTAGAAACTATGTATTTCAACTGCAACGTGAATACCATGGAAGAAAGGACCACATGTTACATTTCTTCTTTCATTACTCTAGCCTTTGGGATTTTGTTGAACATACAGGAACTAATAAATAAAATATTTGATATTGATTAAGTAGAATCTACTAGATAATGGGGGATATCAGTGGCTTTACCTTCAACCCAATGTAATCAATATAATCCTATGAGAAAATTTACCCTCAGGCAGTGCTTTGCAAGTTTTCTTATTCAAATTGTTATTGGAAGGAAACAAATATTCTCATCAAAAGTAACTTTTAGAGAAATATTAGATACCAATTAGAGCATGATGGGACTGATTATTTGTTTAATTTTATAATCATCTCCAGTTATTTTTTAGTGTAGGCAGGATATTTTTAACGACATAAAATAATCAAGAAATACTTTTTCACAAATACAAGATGATTGTTTGGGGTGATCATACCTTCTTTGCCTTATCCATACTTTCACTCAATATTGTGTCTTCAGGCCTAATGAACAGTATAGGTGCTAGGACTATAAAGATGAAACGTTTGGGTTTTCTCTCAACGACCCCACTCTTAGTGGGAAATAGAGTCACAGCAGTATGAGGCGACTGTCATAATGGTATGTGTGCAAACGTCACTCTCAGAATGGTTCATAGCCTAGAGGCTAAGATTGGAAGGATGACCATGAATGGACTCAAAGGCTGCAATAAGGCAGGGCCAGAACATTCCAGGAAGCCAATGCCTTTGTAAACACTCTATCATCTCCTTAGAGCTGAGCTCAACTAAGCTGTACTCAATTCAATAATTGAATTAATGGATTAATTCATTGTCTTTTTATTATAGCAGAAGGTGCACCCTGGAGCAAGGAGATCTAGATTATGAAACTTATATTTTGAACCTAAACATTTACCCCTTTGGGTAAATGAAATTACCTTTTGGGGTTTTTATTCTCAAATTATATCATTTTGATTAATAATTCCTCGTCTGCTGGGGTGCCTGGGTGGCTCAGTCAGTTAAGCCCGACTCTTGCTTTCTGCTCACGTCATGATCTCATAGTTCGTGGGTTCATGGGCTGACAGTGCAGAGCCTGCTTGGGATTCTCTCTCTCCCTCTCTCTCTTCCCTCCCCTGCTTGCACATTCTCTCTCTCTCTCTCTCAAAATAAATAAATGAACTTAAAAACATACTAGCTCCACAAATTTACAAAAAAAATAATAAAAAATTCCTCCTCTGACTTTACAAACTTATTATAACACTTGGGAACAATTTTTACTAAACTGCTTTACAAAGCTTTTGCTACTCTGAAGACATTAGAGCACTGAAGGAGGCCAGTGGAACCTGAGTTCTTAAGCTTTGTGGAACCTGAATACTTGGGGAACACGAAAAGTATAGGGGAAAGATGAAATGAGACGATGTCAAATACTTGGGGCATAGTATCCAACAAATTTCTGTTTTCTCCTTTTGTGCTTAACAAAGACTGAGGGTCTTCAGCTTCTAAGAAGATGGAGGAGACATACTTTTCCCTACTCCTCTCACTAAGTACAAGGGAAAATTCTGGACATTATAATTAAAACAATCCTACAAAGACTCAGAGTTGTAGAGGATAAAAAAAAAAAAAAAAAGACCAGCTCAAAACCTAAGACCAAAGGAAGGACACAGTGGTGAGTGCCCTGACATTTCTCTTTGTCTCACATATCTCAGACATGGAAGTGAAGAAGCTGGCCAGCTGGAAATGCCTATAGGGGTAGACAAAATAACGTCCCAACAGAAGTTGTTTCTCTTAGGCAAAGGACTAGGGAAAGAGCAACCCAGCAAGTCAGAAAACTTATAGACAATAACTGCTTTGCTCTGGCCAAACACCACAGGAAAAAACCATGGCCCCATTTCTCCCTATGCAAAGGCTAAATGAAAAAACTATACTTAAATCTTCTTCAGACTGTGATGAGGCACCGGGTGGTATCAAAGAAGACCAAGTAGGGAACTAAGACTTTTATCCCCATGGCAGGAAGCAGTTTTCCACCCACAGTTTCAGTGGAGACCACTCGGGGAGCCAGAATTCTGACTCCCACCTAGCAGTAAGGAGGGGCCCTCCAGTCTGCTGCCATTGGAAGTTGAGTAGGGAACCTTGGTTTCTCCATTCACATGAGATGGTGCTCCTCCCTTTGATTGATGAAACAGTGTCACAAAAAGTCACTTAAAATGGAAGATTTAAAAATGATCCAGAGTGATATAATATAATATAAAAACATCTAAGTTTAAATTGAAAATCACTCATTTTACCAAGAACTAAGAAGATCTTAAAATGAATTTTTAAAAAATAGATGCCACACCAAGATGTTATATATCAGAATTATCTGGCAAATATTTAAAAGCAGCCATGATGAAAATGCTTCAGTGATCAATAATGAACACATGTTAAACAAATGAAAACTTAGAAGGCTTCAGCAAAAAAAAAAAAAGTATCAACAAATAAATGGAAGAGAGAAAAATAACCAAATGAAAATATTAAATCTGAACAACTCAATACTGAAATAAAAAATTTCAGTGGATAGCCTCAACAGCAAAAGAAAAGAGACAGAGGAAAGAATTAGAAAATTGGAAGACAGAACAGTAAAATATACCCAATCAGACAAAAAAGAAAAAAAAAAAAGAGCTTCAGTGACCTAGAGTCTATAATAAACATTTAACACTTGTGTCATCACAGTATCAGAAGAAGAGAAGAAAGTAGGAGGGGCTGATAAAGAACTCAAAGAAATAATAGATGAAAAATTCCCAAATATGACAAAAGACATAAATCTACAGATTCAAAAAGCTGAGTAACCTTCAGATAGGATGGACTCAAAGAAATCCCTACTAAGACATATCATAATTAAACTTCCAAAAACCAAAGACAAAGACAAATTATTGAAAGAGCCAGAGAAGAATGACACCTTACCCATAAAGAAAAAACAATTTAGGTGACAGCATTTTATTCATCAGAAACCACAGAGGCCAGAAAATAAGTCGCCCAACATTTTTCACATGCTTAAGAAAAGAACTGCTAATCATAATCCTTAACCCAGCAAAAATATGCTTCAAGAAGGAGGAGGAAATAAAGAACCAAGAGTAAAGGAAAATGAAGATATTTTGTCACCAGTAGACCTACCCTAAAAGAATGGCTAGGCTATGATCTCTAAACAGAAAGAAAATAAGAGAAGAAACACTGGAACATTAGGGAGAAATAAAATAACACAGTAAGCAAAACTATGGATCAATTTAGTGGGTTCTCCTCCTCCTCAGTTACCTAAATTATTTATCTCTGTGGCAGGAAGCAGTTTTCCACCCACAGTTTCAGTGGAATCCACCTGGGGAGCCAGAGTTCTTATTCCTACCTAGCAGTAAAGAGGGGCCCTCCAGTCAGGTGTCAGTGGAAGTTGAGTAGGGAACCTTACTTTGAATTCTGACAGTTGAAGCAAAAATCATAAGACCATCTGATGTGGTTCTAAATGTGCAGGAAATATTTAAAATAATTATATTACCAATTGAGGAAACTAAAGGGACTTAAAAGGAAGTGAGATTTCTTACTTACTCTGGTAAAATAAAATGACAACACCAGTAGACTCTGATAAATTAGTTATGTATAATATAATATCCAGAGCAACCACTAATAAAGCTATATAAAGAAATATACTCAAATGCACTAAGATAAATCACAACTGAATTCTAAAAAAGTGTTCAAGTAATCCACAGGAAGACATGGAAAAGTAAACAGAGAAGAGAAAAACAGAGATAACACACAGAAAACAAAATATGAGAAGTTAATCCCTAATATATTAATATTAAAATAAAACATAAATGGTTTAAATGCACCAATTAAAAGACAGATTCTTAGGGTGGATTATAGACCATCATCAAACTATATTATAGCAAACATCAAACTGCTTACAAAACCTTACTACAACTATAGCAATATAGTCAGGTTGAAAATATAAATATACATACATTTTCTATATGTATATATATACACATATACATACATATATGTAAATATAAGATATTTTATAAAGAGAAATATAAAGATATATCATGAAAATATTAATCAGGAAAGGAAAACAGGAAGGCCTATATTAATATCAGATAAAGTACACTTTGGAGTAAAGAAAAGTGCTGCAACATGAGAAAGATATAAAATGATGATAAAATGGTCAATGCACCAAGAAAATATAGCATCATAAAAACGTATGTCACAAACAACAGAACTGAAAAATATGTGAAGCAAATACTATCAAAACTAAAGGAGATATAGACAAAACCACAGTCATAGTGGGTGATTTTAACACCATTGTCTAAATAACTCATGGAACAATGAGACAGAATATCAGCAAGGTTATAGAAGTCCACAACACCATCAATCAACAACAGCCAAATAAACATTCTTTTCAAGCCTCATCAAGATTGACTACATACTGCGTTATAAAGCAGACCTCAACAAATTTAAAAGAACTAAAATCAAATAGTGCTTGTTTTCTGACCACAATGGAATAGAACTAGTTGTCAATAACAGAAAGAAATATGAGAATCACCCAATACTTGGAAGCTATACAATATAGTCCTAAAGAATATTCCATAAGGTCAAAAAGGACGTTTTGAAGACAATCAAAAACATATTGAACTGAGTGAAAGTAAAAATACAACGTTTTGAAATTCATGGCATATGACTTAGAGGAAAATATAGAGGACTAACTACATGCTTCAGAAAAGAGTTCAAATCAATAATATAAGGTCCAAACTCAAGAACTTATAGAGTAAAGGAAGCACAAAAAGAAAGGGAAATAAATACTACCAACAACAGTAAAGAGCAGGAATCAAAGAAATTGAAAAAAAAATAGAGAAAAACAATGAAGCAAAGAGCTAAGTCTTTGAAAAGATCAATGAAGCTGAGAACACTCTAACAAAACTGACAAAAAGAGAGAAGAACCAGTATCAGGAACAAACCTGGGTATCCTTACCGGTATCAAAAAGATAAGGGAATACCTTCTTTAAATCGTCCATGACATAAATTTGAAATTTTATAGAATGGTCACTTCCTAAAAACGAACAAACTACCACAACTCTACAAAATGAGATAATTTATTTGGATAATCCTATACCTATTAAGAAATGTGAATTCATAATTTTTAAAAACTCTCCTGAAGAAGAAATCTTCAAACCTAGAGAGTTTCAATGAGAAGTTTTCAAGGGATTAAAAATGAATCAACCTCAATGTATACAATCTCTTTTGGAAAACATAGAAGAAAGGAACTCTTCACTATTCATTTTATATTAACTTTATATGGACATACATGAACATTTATATGAAGTCCCTACATAACAGTTGTTATATGTGTATTTAGATATATTTTCCTCATGATTACAAATCCAAAAACCTTTAGGAAAAAATTTGCAAGTAGGATTCAGTGATATATAAAAACAACTGTACTCTATTATTCATTGGGGTTTTTCTGTTTGACCCTCAGGGATGTGAGGCTGGTTACATATTTGAAAATCAAACAAGATAAACTAACATATTAATAGGCTAAAGAAGAAAAATCACATAATAATATCAATCAAAGAAGTAAAAGCATTTAATAAAATTTATCACTCATGATAAAAACTCTCAGAAAATAAAAATAGAGAAGGACCTTTCTCAGCTTTGTAAACAGCATCTACAAAAATCTACAGGTAACATACCTAATGGTGAAAAACTGAATAATTTCACCCTAAGATGGGAAACAAAGCAAAAATGTCTATTTTCACTAATTTTGGTCAACATAATGCTGGAAATCATAGCCAGTGCAAAAAGGTAAGAAGCTACAAAAAATACTCTTAGCATTAATAACTGATTTCAATGAGATTACAGAATAAACATAAAAATATCAGCTGTATTTCTATATACTAGCAATGAACACATTAATTTAAATGAAAATAAAAATACAATACCATTAACAACCACTCAAAAATTATAAGTTACATCTGAATCTACCAAAACATGGACAAGAGTTCTATGCTGACAACTACAAAACAACAATGAAAGAAAGAATCAAAGGTCTATATAGAATGGAGAGACAGATATACAGTGTTCATGGATTGAAAGACTCAACATAGCACAGATGTCAAATCTCCCCAAATTTATTTATTTATATGCCATATATGTATATATATATGTATATATATATATATACACACACACACACCCACACACATACATATCAAAATTTCTATTAAATTACTAGCAAGTTTTGGGGCGCCTGGGTGGCGCAGTCGGTTAAGCGTCCGACTTCAGCCAGGTCACGATCTCGCGGTCCGTGAGTTCGAGCCCCGCGTCAGGCTCTGGGCTGATGGCTCGGAGCCTGGAGCCTGTTTCCGATTCTGTGTCTCCCTCTCTCTCTGCCCCTCCCCCGTTCATGCTCTGTCTCTCTCTGTCCCAAAAATAAATAAAAAATGTTGAAAAAAAATTTTTTTTAAAAAAAATAAATTACTAGCAAGTTTTAAGGTTTTTTTTGGGGGGTGGAACATATGGACAAGATTATTCTAAAAGTTATATAGAACAGCAAAGAAATCAGAATACCCAAAACAATTTTGAACACACACACACACACACACACACACAAAGGAAAGAACAAAGTGGGAGGAATCAGTCTAGTCAATTTCAAGACTTGTTATAGCAATGAAAACTGTATGACATTAGGGAAGCATAAACCCATAGATCAATGGAATAAAAAAAAGAACTCAGAAATATACCCATACATATATGCCCAAATGAGTTTTGACAAAGGCTCAAAAGTAATTCAATGGAGAAAAGATTGTTTTTGAAACAAATAGTGCTAGAGAAATTGGACATAGAAAAAAAAAAAAACAAACGGTAACAAACTAAGCTTGATTAGATGCTCAGATGGTATATAAAAATTAACCCAAAGCAGATCATAAATAAATTCACTTTAATTATTTATAAATAAATTTAAATGTAAGCAGAAAACTATAAAACGTCTAGAAAAATGTGGAAAATCATCAAAATTTAAGACTAAGAGTTCTTGGACTTTACGTCAAAAGCATAATTCATAAAGATAAATTTGACTTCATCCAAATTTAAAACTTCTGCTCTACAAAAATGACCCATTTGTGGTTTTTAAGCAAATTACTGAATAAGAGAAAATATTTTCAAACCACATATCCAACAAAGGAATAGCATCTAGAACACACCACTAACTTTCAAAAGTCAACTGTGAGTAAACCAATTACAATTGAGCAAGACATAAAGAGAAATTTCACCAAACAAGACGTTCAAATAGCAAATAAGCACATGAAAGATGTTCAACATCATTAGGCAGTAGGGGAAGGTTGCTTAAAACCCCAATGAGATCTTTGGGGCGCCTGGGTGGCTCAGTCGGTTAGGCGTCCGACTTCGGCTCAGGTCACGATCTCACGGTCTGTGAGTTCGAGCCCCGCGTCGGGCTCTGGGCTGATGGCTCAGAGCCTGGAGCCTGCTTCCGATTCTGTGTCTCCCTCTCTCTCTGCCCCTCCCCCGTTCATGCTCTGTCTCTCTCTGTCTCAAAAATAAATAAACGTTAAAAAAAAATTAAAAAAAAAAAACCACAATGAGATCTCAGTATCGAACTATCAGAATGCCTAGAATAAAAAGTAGTGACAACCTCAAATGCTTTCAAGGATGTGGAAAAATTGGACCATTCATACGTTGCTGGTGGGAACATAAATGATAAAGACATCTGGAATAGAGTTTGGCAGTATTTTCGAAAAGCAAATATGTCACTATCATATGGCCCATCAACTGTACAGGATATTCATCTCAAATAAATTTTAAAAAATTATGTTCATACAAAAATGTACACATGACTTTTATATCATCTGTATTTGAAATAGCCCCAAACCAGAAATAACCTAATCCTCCTTTCACAGGTAAATAGTAAAAAAATAAATAAATAAACTATGGTGTGTCCATACCATGTAAAACTACCCAGCAATGAAAAAGGAAGAATTATTGATAAAAGCTAATCCCAACATGTGCATACTGTATGATTTCATTTACATGCCACGGTTGATATGACACAAATTACTGGAATGCAGGTTTTAGTGGTTGCCAGGAGGTAAGGAGAAATTCAAGTTGGGAGGAAATTTACTAGAACAGGGTGATATGAGTAATCCTTGTGGTGATAAAAATTTTCTATATTTTGATTGTATTAATGTCATTATCCTGATTGTGAGGTTGTATCATTTTGTAAGATGTTACCATTGTGATAAGCTGATAAAAGGTACATAGGATCTCTGTTTTATTTCTTACAACTGCATGTGAATCTATAGCCATCTCAGAATGTAAAAAAGTGAGTTAAAATGTTTGATGGGTGGGACATTTACCTTATGCGTGTCCTCCTTGGAAAGAAGTACATTTACTAATGCAATCCCCTATCAGAGAAGCACAAAGAGAAACTCACTGCAACTGTAAGAAATTCCACTGATTCCTTTACAGTTTGAGGAAGAGAGTCCCTCTGGTTTGCGGCACAGGAAAAGGAAGCTATAGTGGAATGCTTATATTTTCCGGAGACAAGTCATAAATTAACACCTTACAGAAGCTTCCACATTTTAAATGCTATTTTGACAAACCATAGAGCATCTAAAAAAGGTTGATAGAATGGAGAGCAGTCAGGAAATCATTTCATATGAGGAGTAGTTAAGTTATGGAAATTCAGCCTGGAGAGGAGAAATGTTAACAGGTACATGCATTTGAAGGGCTGTTCGGCAATAAAAATAAGAGCTTATTTCTTCTTACGTATAAAATGTGTTTCCCAAAGGGTGGTTCACACAGATTATTTGACCTAACATACTTCATGTTAATTATTATGCTCTCCTTTGTATATGTATCACAAAAACGAAAATAGCACATCTAGTAATACAAAGTTTCACTTATAATAGGATATATACATTCTCTATTAAAAACATGTCTAGTTTTAAGAGTACATTTTTTAAAAAAGAAAACTATAATTAAATAAGTGTACCGGTGACTGACAATTTTGAAGACTGTTTATGAAGGCTACTGTGGGTATTCACTAGAGACCAATGCCTATGTATCAGTTTAAGTCTTCAGTCAGATCTAACAAAATGCATTGAAGATGTTAGAAGAAGGGTTCTGGGGTGCTTGGGTGGCTCAGTCGGTTGAGTGTCTGACTTCGGCTCAGGTCATGATCTCACGTTTAATGGATTTGAGCCCCGCGTCGGGCTCTGTGCTGACAGCTCAGAGCCTGGAGCCTGTTTTGGATTCTGTGTCTCCCTCTCTCTCTGCCCCTCCCCGACTCGGGTTCTGTTTCCCTCTGTCTGAAAAATAAATAAACATAAAAAAAAGGAAGAAGAAGAAGGGTTCTTACCACAGTTGACAATCTGCAAAAAGTGATCCCTTAGAACCTTTCCTGACATTTCAGGATCTTAGGATCCATGATTTTCTGAGGATGGTTTTGGAGGACCCATGGAAATCAGCTTAATGCATAATCATGGCAGATGTAGTAAAAATAATTTTAATGACATTATTTCAACCTTAGAAAGAGCAATCAGCAAATTCATTTCTCAAAATTGCATATCTTTTGATCCAATGTTACTTTCTAGGAACAGTTTTTACACAACGGATTTGGGGACTCTCTCACAGTTTCCTACACAATTGGTCCAGTGCAATTGGGAAACTGCTTTTATTTTATTTATTTTAATTTATTTTAATTTATTATTTTGAGGGAGAGAGGGGGAGAGAGAGAGAGACAGAGAGAGAGAGAGAGCAGAAGAGGGGCAGAGAGAGAGAGGGGGAGACAGAGAATCCCAAGCAGGCTCTGAGCTATCAGCACAGAGCCTGACACGGAGCTTAATCTCACAAAGATCATGATCTGAGCTGAAATCAAGAGTCAGATGCTTAAATGACTGAGCCACCCAGGTGCCCTAGGAAATGACTTTAAGTAATCTCCCAGATGAATTCAATGTGCACTCTATTCAGGAATGATTACTCTAGATTACAAAAACAGAGCACATCCACACTCATTCAAGGTTACAGTTAGGAAGCCCAGGTTATAGTGTTCTTTCTGAGCTAGAAACTATAATTCTGTTTCAGTATGGCAATTTAAGAGTTATTTGTTTATACTGTAAGACTCTTTATGGCATAGGACATATTAGGCAGATTATTTATCCTCCAGGATACCAGAAAAATACATATATTTGAAAGGAGTTTAGCTTACTAATGTAAAATGTTTACAATAACTTTCTTAAGGTATCCATGGTTTAAATTAATAAACCCTGTGTATATAGAGCTATAACATTTGCCAGTGAGGAACAATGGAGAGAGAATACATTGAAAATTGCAGGAAATTTTTATTTTAATTCTATCTCAATAATATGTCTGTCCAAACACTTCAAAATATTGGTGATTTTCATTTCCCTTGTTCCATACTGAACAAAGATTGCACATATACTTTATGGATTGATTGAACATTTGCAATAATAACAACATTTACCTATTGGTCTTAATGTGCCAGACACTGTTCTCACTATTTTACATATAATAATCCATTTATTCTCCTCAACAGCCCTTAAGGTTGGTAATATTTACAAATAGGAAGTCTAAGACATGTCCAGCTAATGCGTAGTGATGCTGGGAATTGACTGCAGGCGTCTCAACATCATTGAGCATCTAAGTAATGACTTCCAAAGTTTCTTATCCAGGATAAGTTACAAGTTATATGAAATAAGTTCTCCATGGAAACCTAAAACACACACACACACACACACACACACACACACACACACACAATGGAAACACTTTTGAAGTGACAGAAGCCATGCAATATTTTTCTCATCTATTTCATTTTTAAAATTCTAGTCAAGGCCCATGAAACTAATTTCACAACTCATCAATATATTGCAATCCACTTCTTGAAATAAAATGCACAGTGCACTATCCTTGCTAAGTAGGAAATTAGGAGTTGCAAAAGAAAAAAAAAAGGATGAAGAGCCTATGTCCAAGTGCCGAAGTTATAGGAGACTGAGAGGGTGATGAATGGTGCACAGGGCAAGCCACTGCAGTACGCCCAAGTTGCTACTAAAGAGAGCAGAGTGTTTAGAGCTTCCATACAAACATAAAGTGCTTATCATTTATGGAAGCAATATGGTATGATGGGAAGAACATGTGTGTTGGATCCAAGAAAACTGAAGCCTGGATCTGCCAATTACTATCTAAGGGCTAGTAATCAGGCAAATAATCTCTCTGAGATCTTGGTGTTCTTCTGAAATAATGTAGCAGATGTTTTGCTGCTGGAAATCATATACCCTTATCCTACTTATCAACCACAACCACAGTGGACAGACTCATCTAAGCTGACTTACACTGAGGGAGTCTTATCTCCAAGCCCAGCCTTGTGTCTTTTCCAGAGGTTTTGGATCTCCTACATGTTAGGAGGAATTAATGCCCAAGGAGGCAATCTTCAACTAGTGTAATCCCTAACTTTATGTTTTCAGAACAGAAAAGTAGAAAACTATTCTCTACCCTTCCCAGAGATCCCACAGAATTGAGTCCCCACTGCCTACAGAAGCTACCAGGCCATTGCCCTTTATGGTGACTTCACCTTCTCTTCTGTATTACTCTCTCCACCTTTTTACTCATACTTCCTGGGATCATCTCCCAAATAAACTACCTGCACCCAAAGTCTTGTCTCAGTCTCTACCATCAGTGTAACATGAATTAAGAGGAACAAAACAGATTTAATAGTGGTTTTGAGGACTCCATAACAGAAGTATATTCTATCTCTAGTGGAGTACCAAGTACATATCAAATCATCGATCAAATATAAATTGTTCTTAGTTGAAGACTCTGTCACAGTATAGAAAGTAAAATCAATGTGTTTGAACCCAGAAGTAAGTTGAAACTAAGAACGAATGTCCTAATGCTAGTAAGTAAATTAAAATTTGAGTCCAGGCCACTCCATAACCCTCTGCATCTTAGAATAATATTATAGAATTTAATCCAGAATTTTTTTTTCCTCAGGAGTTTATCTGAAGGGTATAAGATGTATACAAATGAAACCATGTGGCTATATGCAATCAACTGTTAGGAACCCATAAAATATGAAGTATGTTTACAGATGTAGAAAGATGTCCATACCATATTGTTCAACAAAAATAACAGGCTAAAGTTTGATAAGGAGACCATGATCTTGTTTATAAACATAACATCTACAAGAGTAAATGTATATGTGATCATAAACAAAATAAAATTCGATAGCTATATATTATAATTTAAAAAGTAGTTACCCTTTCATGGGTAGAATCTAGGTTTGGCTTAGCATTTTTATTTTTTTCTCTATGTTTTCTAATATTTTATTTTTGGAGTCAACATATGTTACTTGAGCTAACTCGACAAATACTACAATTGACACCATTGTCATTGCTCCTTTAACCCTCCCCACCCCCACCACGCAATCTTACAATAGGCTTTGTAAGGAAATGGAGAACCATGTCCAAATACCTTCATTGTATTCTTGTGCTTACGGCAAAGTACCCTGAAGTTACAGCTCCAGTTTGAATCCTTTTAGAGTAGTACCAACCTCGCACTCTAAAAGGTTGATTCAAGCCAAGTTATAGTATAAGCCAGAGAGAATCTGGCTTGACTCTGCCTACTTTCTCTAAAGCTGATAGCAGAGCTTTAAAATCTCTTTTTATCCATATGTTTAATCAGAATGAGAAGGACCAGTCCAAACCCAAGGCAGGATGACATTTGGGAGAACACTAAACACAGATACAAAGCTGAAAGAATAAAGACAAAGCAAGGTTTTGGGTCTGACTCCGGGTGACGAAAGGTGGGGGTTCCTGCAGTGAGTATTTTTAGGGACCAGAACCTATGTCTACATACCCTTGCCTATGTGTGTTCATGAGACACTGTTATCAGGTTACAGGTACACAAGGCATTCTCAAGCAAGGTCTCCCACTAATTTATGACAACACAAATGTCAGGAAACTAGAGTTGGAGTGTAATTTTGGGAGATTATCTGTGGTTTGTCAAACAGTTTGGTTTCAGAGGACAACCTAATGCCAAGGACCTCCTTCCAAATAAAGTTTATAATTCTGATTAAAGTTCTCTGACTACACCTGTCAAACTGAAAGGGCTGTATTCAGACTCATTTGAAAGCATGCTACCCAGGATATACTTAATAAATTGGTCTATTAGCTGCAGCAATGTCTTACTTGACACATCTCCAAAGGCAAGGAGATTAAAAGCAAAAATGAAGTATTGGGACCTCATCAAGATAAAAAAGCATCTACACTGCAAAGGAAACAATCAACAAAACTAAAAGGCAACTGATGGAATGGGAAGATATTTGCAAATTACATATCAGATAAAGAGCTAGTATCTAAAATCTATAAAGAACACACCGAACTCCACACCCGAAAAACAAATAATCCAGTGAAGAAATGAGCAGAAGACATGAATAGACACTTTTCCAAAGAAGACATCCAGATGGCCAACAGACATATGAAACGATGCTCAACATCACTCCTCATCAGGGAAATACAAATCAAAACCACACTCAGATACCACTTCATGCCAGTCAGAGTGGCTAAAATGAATAAATCAGGAGACTATAAATGCTGTTGAGGATGTGGAGAAACGGGAAACCTCTTGAACTGTTGGGGGGAATGCAAACTGGTGCAGCCGCTCTGGAAAACAGTGTGGAGTTTCCTCAAAAAATTAAAAATAGATCTACCCTATGACCCAGCAAGAGCATTGCTAGGAATCTACCCAAGGGATACAAGAGTGCTGATGCATAGGGGAACTTGTACCCCAATGTTTATAGCAGCACTTTAAACAATAGCCCAGTTATGGAAAGAGCCTCAATGTCCATCAACTGACAAATGGATAAAGAAGTTGTGGTTTATATATACAATGGAATACTACTTGGCAATGAGAAAGAATAAAATCTGGCCATTTGCAGCAACGTGGATGGAACTGGAGGGTATTATGCTAAGTGAAATAAGCCAGGCAGAGAAAGATAGATACCATATGTTTTCACTCATATGTGGATCTTGAGAAACATAAGACCATGCGGGAGGGGAAGGGTAAAAAAAAAAAAAGTTACAGAGAGGGAAAGGGAGGGAGGCAAACCATAAGAGACTCTTAAGGACTGAGAACAAACTAAGGGTAGATGAGGTGTGGGGGAGAGGGGAAAGTGGGTTAGGGGCAGGGAGGAGGGCACTTGTTATGATGAGCACTGGGTGTTGTGTGGAAACCAATTTGACAATAAATTATATTTTAAAAAATAAAATATTTTAAAAGAAAAAAATTGGTCTATTATCTTGCTCACAAAAATGATTGGAGCACGGATATTGGGGGATATGACAAAAAATTTCTAAATGAATAAATGAATGAATGAAAAAACTGTGCATGATTTATACATGCCACTGTGGCCCAAACCTCCAAGTCTTCATAATAAGATTTGACTTTTGCTTGACCTTATATATGCCAGACACTTTACATAAACTGTCTTTTAATTTTCACTTACACTAATAATGAGTGTTTGAGCTTTTCTTTATTTTATAGAGCAAGTTCTGAAATGCTCAGCCTTTCCCTAAGCCACAGAGATGGGTAGATGAGGGAGCTGGCCTGTGCGTCTCAGACCTGGAGCTGTTTCTTCTATATCGTGTTAGTTCCAACTCCAGCATCACCACTTTGGAACAAGAAAAAAATCCCCTTTTTAAGCCCTCATCTCTTCAGTTTGTTATTCTTTCTGGAAAATGGTAATGTAAGTAGAGACAACAGCCAGCGGTCAAGTTGGCATCATGAAAAGAGTAGATGTCAGCTCTCTGAACAGAAGAGATGGCTTTATCTCCTGGTCTTTTCAGCAATTGTGTACCATTTTGGTTCCTTCCAGACCCAATCGCTCAGGCTTATTCCATCCCTTGTTTATAGAATGAGGGTTGGCACACTCTCCTGAAAATGGAAAAATGCAAAGGAACTACCCAGAAAGAAAAGAAGGTTGCATATATTTCTCTTCTGCTGGTGGGAATTAGTGAGGGGAAAACATCAAAGGCACCAGGAAGGTGTTTGTGGAAAAGAAACAAGGGCAAAAAGGGAGTTGATATTGGGTCCAGTACAGTTAACTGAAGGAGGAGGAAAAAAAGGACAAGCTTAAAGTTCTCAAACAAATGGACATAGTCAGGGGGTTGAGGACAAGAGGAACCACCAAATGTGGACACTGTCATATACACTCCATAGCTGCTCAGGACAATGGAGGAGCTGTAGGCTCTGATAGTCGCAGAAGGAAGGGTTCTTGCTAAACTAGAGCAGACACAGAATGAACTGTTGTCCCTAAAAAGTACAGATGACAAGATTAGCAATCAGAATTTATTTGATTATTGAGAGGGCTATGGATAGGGGACTCAGGCTGAAGCCCAAAAGTGGGAAGGTAAACTTGTGGAATGGAGTGAGGCTGCCTGGATTTTAACTCTGGCTTCACCACTTCATGCCTTGGATTTAATCTACTCTGGCTCAATTTCTTCTTTCATGCAATGGGTAAAATAATATCCCCCCTTCAGAGTAGAGGCAGTCCTTACTTTGCATGTTTCTGACCTGCACACATTTGACTTACCACCATTTGGGTCAACAACAAAGTCTTCCAACAATATGGTTCAGATTTCAGTTCCCATGGTATAGTATGTGTGCAGAAATACTATAGTATAGTATGTAATCGCAGAAAGTCAAAAGCTGAGTCCTAACATTAACGTGCGCAGAACAGATGGGCAGCAGGGTCAGTGGCCAATCGCATTGTGCCTCTCAAGTCACTGGGCATGTTATTTCGCTCACAGACAGCCAAGGGTATGATTGTGTTGCTTCCTTGTTCCCAGTGAAACAAGGAAAGAGGTATCTGACAAACGTGGATGGTTGAAAGAGGGAACTGGGCAACAAAAACGCAAGCACAGTAAAAAAATGAAAAGTTGTGGGGTGCCTGGGTGGCTCAGTTGGTTGAGCGCCCGACTTCGGCTCAGGTCATGATCTCCCCGGTTATTGAGTTCGAGCCCCGCGTAGGGCTCTGTGCTGACAGCTCGGAGCCTACTTCCGATTCTGTGTCTCCCTCTCTCTCTGCCCCTCCCCTGCTTGTGCTCCGTCTCTCAAAAATAAATAAAATAAATGTAAAAAAAAATTTAAAGAAATGAAAAGCTGTGACACTGGAAATGAAACGCAACTTGAATGTGAATGGAACCATAGAGCCAAGAGCTGACCTTGGGAAGGCTGACATTCCATCTTTCGAGAGACGGGATATGAAGCCAGAGGACTCTAGGGAAGGCACACTTACCAACATAAATGAGAAAAGTGGTTGCGATAAAGGAGATGAAGATGTTTCTTTTTTTTTTTTTTTAATTTTTTTTTCAACGTTTTTAATTTATTTTTGGGACAGAGAGAGACAGAGCATGAACGGGGGAGGGGCAGAGAGACAGGGAGACACAGAATCGGAAACAGGCTCCAGGCTCCGAGCCATCAGCCCAGAGCCTGACGCGGGGCTCGAACTCACAGACCGCGAGATCGTGACCTGGCTGAAGTCGGACGCTTAACCGAATGCGCCACCCAGGCGCCCCGAAGATGTTTCAGAAGAAGAGATGATGATGGAAAAAGCCACATTAAGGAGAACCTCAGCGGCTTATGCTAAGTGAAATAATAAGTCAGAGAAAATACCATAGGATTTCACGTATGTGTGGAATCTAAAAAGCAAACAAACAGGGGCGCCTGGGTGGCTCAGTCGGTTGAGCGTCCAACTTTGGCTCAGGTCATGATCTCACACTCCATGAGTTCAAGCCACGCATCGGGCTCTGTGCTGACAGCTCGGAGACTGGAGCCTGCTTCAGATTCTGTGTCTCCCCCTCTCTCTGCCCCTCCTCTGCTCATGCTCTCTCTCTGTGTCAAAAATAAATGAAAACATTAATTTTTTTTAAATAAAAAAAAAATAAAAAGCAAACAAACAAAAAGCAGAAACAGACCCATAAATACAGAGAACAAATTGATGGTTCCCAGAGGAGAGGGGGGCGGGGGATGAGAAAAATGGGTCAGGGGGAGCGGGAGGTACAGGCTTCCAGTTATGGCATGAGTAAGTCACAGGCACCAAAGGCACAGAGTAGGGGATACAATCAATGATATCCTAGTAGCTTTGAATGTTGACAGACGGTAGCTGCACTTGGGGAGAGCACAGAACAAGGCATAAACTTGTTGAATCACTCTATCCTACACCTGATGTAACATCCTGTACTGTACTTCCATAAATAAATAAGTGAATGAATGAATGAATGAATGAATGAATAAGATGCCCTCAGAGATATTTTGCAACATTGAAAGGACACACAATACAATGTTAAAAGCCCTGGTCTAAATTGAGACAATCCACCAAGGTGTACAAAGGATGCTTCTGTGCTGTGAGTTGTGCAGTAAGAAGGCGAGAACACCTGCAGCTGTTCTTGGTAAGTTGTTTTTGCTTTTTGTTTTTTGTTTGTTGTTGTTGTTGTTTTTTTTTTTGCAAAGAAATAAGAAACACACTGCTTCCCTATGGTTCTAATATTTCAAATTAAAGGGTACCAAGGAATTTAATAGTTTGACTATTTTTCTCATATCCCTATACATTTAAAGCCAACTATAAGAATGTTTCCAACGGTTTGAAAGTAATTTTTATTTTTTATGTATTTTTTTGGAGGTAATTTTTAAAAGCTACAGAACAACTGTACTTTCTCCCCCTTGGCCACTGAGTCTGCTTGGCACAGTTTCAACTTGCCAAGTTGCATTGCTGTGAAGAGTAAATGAGATAAACTATGTAACGTGGAAAGCAAACCATGTTTTGACCATAATGAATTACCATTTAGAATAATACTGACAATAACCAGCACGTAACAAATATTAAGGTTTTTTTTTTTTCTAAAAAAGCAAAGTCTATGATTAAAAGCTGTGGCCAAACATGTACTATTAGTGGTGAGCTAAAAATAAACAAACAAACAAAAAACCAAAACATCCTCCCCAGAAGAAAAAAAGATATCCATGCCCTAATTTCTGGAAACTGTAAATTTTCCTTGTACAGCCAAAAAAACAAGAGTCTTTGCAGATGTGATGAAGTAAACAGTATTGAGACGGAGACATTATCCTGGATTATCTGGATGGGACCTAATGCAACCATACTGATCCTTTTTAAATTTTTTTTTTACATTTTTTTTTTTTTATTTTCAAGAGACAGAGAGAGAGCACAAGCAGGGCAGGGGCAGAGAGAGAATGACACACAGAATCTGAAGCAGGCATCAGCACAGAGCCTGGCGTGGGGCTCGAACTCACAAACTGTGAGATCATGACCTGAGCCAAAGTCGGACACTCAACCGACTGAGCCACCCAGGCACCCTGCAACCATATTGATCCTTAATAAGAGGGAGGCAGAGGGACATTTTACACAAAGAAGAAGCAGAGACAGTGTGACTTCAGAGGCAGAGACTGGAGACGTGTAGCCACAGCCAAGGAAAGCTGGCAGTCTCCAGAAGCTTATGGAAAATGCAGGGAAAAAAAAAACAAACAAACAAATAACAAACAGATTCTCGCCTAGAGCCTCTGGGGGCAGCTTGCCCTGCTGACACCTCATTTTTAGCCAAGTGATACTAATTTCAGACGTCTGGATTGCAGAACTGGGACACAATAAATTTCTATTGCTTTAAGAAATCAAGTTCATTCTGGGGAGCCTGGGTGGCTCAGTAGTTTCAATACCAGACTCTTGGTTTCGGCTCAGGTCATGATCTCACCATTCGTGGGTTTCAGCCTGGCATTGGTCTCCTTGCACTGACAGTGCGGAGCCTGCTTGGAATTCTCTCTCCCTCTGCCCGCCCCCCCCCCCCATTCATGCTCTGCTCTAGCTCTTGCTCTCAAAATAAATAAATGGGCTTAAAAAAATCAAGTTCAAGCTTATTTGTTACAGCAGCCATAAGAATATAAATTGTTATCTTCCTGGATTTTGCGTACTATCCCAAGTACCTTTTTGTTTGTAGAGTTAATTCAAATACAAAAACATTTATCGAGTACCTACAAGTGCAAGGCATCCAGAATAAAAATTCGAATAAGAAAAGTCTCTTGTCTTATAGGTGTGCATAATCTACATGAACCAGTGACTAGAATGGTGACAACATAGTGTAATGGCTCAAATTCTGGAAGTTGGGTACAAATGGTAGCATATTTGCATAGTGGAATACTATTTGGCCATTTAAAATGAGACTGTAGGGGCGCCTGGGTGGCGCAGTCGGTTGAGCATCCAACTGTGGCTCAGTTCATGATCTCATGGTTTGTGAGTTCGAGCCCACATCTGGCTCTATGCTGACATTTCAGAGCCTGGAGCCTGCCTGAGATTCTGTGTCTCCCTCTCTGTCTGCCCCTCTCCCATTCACACTGTCTCTCCATCTCTCTCAAAAATAAATAAACACAGGGGCGCCTGGGTGGCGCAGTCGGTTAAGCGTCCGACTTCAGCCAGGTCACGATCTCGCGGTCCGTGAGTTCGAGCCCCGCGTCAGGCTCTGGGCTGATGGCTCGGAGCCTGGAGCCTATTTCCGATTCTGTGTCTCCCTCTCTCTCTGCCCCTCCCCCGTTCATGCTCTGTCTCTCTCTGTCCCAAAAATAAATAAAAAACGTTGAAAAAAAAAATTAAAAAAAAAAAATGAGACTGTAAGCAAATGTGTTGAACTAGAAATATGCTCACATATATGGGCATATTAAAAACCTTGGTCTGGGGTGTCTGAGTCTGTTGAGCATCTGACTCCTGATTTCGGCTCAGCTCATGATCCCTGGGTCATGGGATCGAGCCCCGTGTTGGTCTCTATGCAAAGTGCAGAGCCTGCTTGAGATTCTCTCTCTCCCTCTCACTCTGCTCTTCTCCCTTGCTCTCTTTCTTTCTCAAATTAGAAAAAAAGGTACCATTAAATAATTTTAACAGGGCATAAAAAATGTTCAGTAAGCATATGGTCCAAGGCATGAGCACAGTTTTCTCTGGGTGGTGGGATTCTGGTGTTTATTTTCTTCTGTGTTTGTGTTTGCCAATGTCCTGGGGTTTTTTAAGTTTATTTATTTATTTTGAGAGACAGCAAGCACAAGCAGGTGAAGAGCAGAGAGAAAGAGAGACCAAATCCCAAGCAGGCTCTATGCCATCAGTGTAGAGCCCGACGTAGGGCTCGAAATCATGAACCATGAGATCATGACCTGAGCTGAGATCAAAAGTCTGGCATTTAACCAAGCGAGCCACCCAGGCTCACTGTCCTGATTTTTTTTTTATTAATGAGAAAACAATAAAAGCATTTTTTTTAATTAAAAACTGGTTCAGTACCAGTTATAAGCCCTTTCAGGATGAAAAAGTAAGAGAGAGGTGGGATCTAGGGACACCGACCAGGTGACAAGCCTCCTCCTCCAAGGACCCAGAGCACAATGAAAGGACCTTATTTTCTCCTAATGACAGGGGTTTTGGCCACCCAGAAGAGTATATGCCAATTTCATTCAATGCTCAGATGCCATTGATTAAAGTGGACATCACTAATTTCATAAGTTTTCAAAGAGAAAAAAACTGACCACTAGACTAAAAACACATATCCTAATCTCAATGAAATACTGTGATGAAATATCACAG
Source organism: Neofelis nebulosa (assembly GCF_028018385.1). NCBI lineage: Eukaryota > Metazoa > Chordata > Mammalia > Carnivora > Felidae > Neofelis > Neofelis nebulosa. The sequence continues at coordinate 107,556,478 of NC_080783.1, read as the reverse complement.
TAAAATCCTAATCTCAATGAAATACTGTGATGAAATATCACAGTAAAGGTCTACCTTAAATTTCAGAAAATGTCACAATTTTCCAAACGTCAACTGGGTTTATCTCCCTCTCAAAGCTGAAGTGAAACCATTGGGATTAAAAACAAGCATTGTTAGTGAGAGTGGCTATTGTCCATGACCTCCTTCAAGAAATAGGAAGAAAAGAAACACTGTCACTTGTGCTGCATCCACCCACCAGCGGGGTCCCCCACCCCCAGTCACAGATGCAGCCGCCACAGTTCCCATGGTAGCTGAGTGGAGGTTTTCCAAATGGAAACACTGAGGCAGCAAAAGGGAGACATTCCTCTGACTGTTGCAACGGCTACTTTGATATTCTACCTCGAGAGCATATCCACTGTTGAGAGCTCCAGAAAGTCTTTCTCAATTTGAAACTGAAATCAGACTGTGGACACATCGTCCTTTTTTAGTGTTATAAAGCAGATGGACTTTAAGCTGATAAACCTCCAGACGGAGACTAACATTAGCATCAACACTGTGAACTAAATTGGATTTTTTTTTTACCTTTGATTATGAGTCATCTAGTTTGTGGATTGTAGCTCAACCATGTTAAACTGAGAACACCAACCATGAGACAAAGCAGCTTTTTCTCAGCACTTGAATTCTTATTTCTGTTGGTTGCTATTGCCATTCTTCTAATGTTCTAAATTTGGATCCTTTGTGTTATTATAATGACAAGTTTCATTTTTCAGTGCATTATAGTTTCCGTTATGCATACAAAGTTGGCATTTGTACAACTACTTAAAGAATTAATTTTTTTTTCCACTTTCAAGATGTGGAAACAGACACTTAGGGGGATTTAGAAACTTGACTAAAGTAACGGAGCCTGAAATTAGTCAAGCTGGCTTCTGACCCCAGCTTTCTGTGACTCATTCATTTCCACATTGACACTCTGGGCTCACCTCTGACTGTGGGCAGATCTCCTGTCCTTAGTACCCACATAATTAGGTTGAATAATTACCTCTGCAGCACATAGGGATCAGGCTGGACAATTGGAGTGAAGCTGGCCAGGATTAATGGCATGATTCAGGGTAGGCGTCAGGGAACCCACTAGTGTGTCCTGTATTTTTTTTTTTTTTGAATGCTTGTCATTTGCTCAATTCTTAGGACAGAATATTGAGTAATCAGTTGTTCTTCTTTTGCCAAAACACACTTTTACTTGTCATCAGTGTCTGTGCCTGCCCTAACCTGACCGCCTTACTAAGGATTGTCTGCCTGAGTCACATGATTCACCTGATTCACATGATTCAATAAGGGTGGAGTACTCACTCTAGATGGGCACTAGGTATTACATGGGTGAACAAGACAGACTACAACCTGCAAGAATGAAGAGAAATAAAAACCAATTACACTAGAATGAGATAAAGTGGATACAGGATCACGAGAATGTCTAGCAGAAGGAAGCAGTCTAAACTAGGGTTAGATGAGAACTTTCACAAGATCTGATATTGTAGCCAAAGCCCAAAGAATGTTAGGAGTCAGACTGATGTGACATCATAGCATTCCTGACTTTTCCTGTGAAAATCATGTCTGAGGACGATTGGCATGTGAGGACACACATGCACTGGTAGGATTTCAAAGAGACTCAGAATGGCTGAAACCCAGATCTGGTTATAGAGACAGACTAATGATGAATAATTATGTGGGATGGGTAGACCTGATTATTGACATCTTCATGAGCTATTTTAAGGAGCTTTGACTTTATCAATGAGCAATAATGTACCACTCAAAATATTCTTTTTTTTTTCTTTTTTTTTTCTTTGAAAGAGAGAGAGAGGTAGGGGAGAGAATGAGCTGAGGAGGGACAGAGGGAAAGAGAGAGAGAATCCCAATGTGGGACTCAATCCCATGACTGGGAGATTGCACATTCAACCGGTTGAGCCACCCAAGTTCTCCTGAAAATGTTCTTTAAGCCAGGAAATGATAATACCAGAGTTTTATGATAGAGAATAAATCAGAGGAGTTACAAATGGATGCATGTAGGAGACCAGTAAGAATCCTGCAGCAAAGTAGTGATCCTGGTGTGAAAAGGACTGGGCTGACCTCCTGGGCAAAGTATGTAAGACATAAGAGGGTCATAAAATTGACAGGATTTGTGATTGAGTGGACATGTTGAATTAGGGAAAGGAATGCCTATGGATCCTTGACTGGATCCTTCCTACTATACCTAAAAAAATGAATTATATTAACCCTCCAACTATAGACCTTTATCAGATAGTGATCTTAATTCTTGGCCTTTATTACCAATTTAGGGCCCTTTCAAAGCATCAATCTTATTCTTTTTAAATAGTAAAAACCTCAATTCTGATGCACTTAATGCAAATGGATTTTATCTTAGATATCCAGAAATTCAAAGGGAGAACAATTAAGGTTAATGGATTTAACCTCTCCATTATATCATCAGATAGGTGGCATCTTTCCATACTTCCCTTCCTCTAGAAGCATAAACTTCAGGGGCGCCTGGGTGGCGCAGTCGGTTAAGCGTCCGACTTCAGCCAGGTCACGATCTCGCGGTCCGTGAGTTTGAGACCCGCGTCGGGCTCTGGGCTGATGGCCCAGAGCCTGGAGCCTGCTTCCGATTCTGTGTCTCCCTCTCTCTCTGCTCCTCCCCCGTTCATGCTCTGTCTCTCTCTCTCTGTCTCAAAAATAAATAAACGTTAAAAAAAAAAAAATTAAAAAAAATCTATTAAAAAAAAAAAATAGAAGCATAAACTTCATCCTAAGTCTGGTTTTGTAGGTGTTTATAAGATACTTTCCTGAAGCAGTGGGGTCAACAACATTGTCATTCCCACCAAGAGAAAGAGCCTAGGTTCTCTTTTCCAGAAAATACGGCAGATTGTGCTTTGCATCTCATAGGCCCAAATGAGCAATCCCACCCATCCGTGAACACAATCTCTAGCACTTGTATGGAAATGCTATGTTTGTCTTAAACTATTCACCCAGGGTGGAATGTCCTATGCCCAGAGGTATCTTACTACCTTGACAGCCATCACTCTCTCTTGAGATTTGAGGTCTATCAAGCTTGGAAGTGAAGGATTCCCCATACTTTCTTCTTCTCAACCTACATCTCTCTAGGTCCATTTATGTCTTACTCTTTCTTGGATAAAAATCTCAACTTGGTCTTATTCCCTATCCTCATGGCTTTCATATTAACAAAAGCTCTCATCTCTTGACCTAATGATTTTTATAGCTCCCTGACTGGTATACTATCCTCAGACTCACCCCTCTGCACATCTCCCACTTCTATCCCTATTATATTCAGTCAGTGAATGTTCCATAGCTGTCAGATTTTGTTTATTTTTTAAATTAAATTAATTTTTTTTAAATTTAAATCCAAGTTAGTTAACATATAGTGTAACGATAATTTCAGGAATAGAATTTAGTGATTCATCACTTCCATATAACACCCAGTGCTCATCCCAACAAGTGTCCTCCTTAATGCTCCTCACCCCTTTAGCCCTTTCTCCCACCCAACACCCTGCCAGGAACCCTCAGTTTGTTCTCTGTATTTAAGAGTCTTTGATGGTTTGTCTCCCTATTTTTATATTATTTTTGGTTCCCTTACCTTAGATTCATGTTTTGTATCTTAAATTCCACATATGAATGAAATCACATGATATTTGTCTTCCTCTGACTTATTTCACTTAGCATAACACAGTCTAGTTTGAGCCACATTGTTGAAAACGGCGAGACTCCATTCTTTTTGATTGCTGAGTAATATTACATTGTATATATTTCCCACATCTTCTTTATCCATTCATCAGTCGATAAGACATTTGAGCTCTTTCCCTACTTTGGCTATTGTTTATAGTGCTTCTACAAACATCAGAGTGCATGTGCCCCTTCACATCAGCACTCCTGTATCCTTTGGATAAACACTTAGCAGTGCAATTGCTGGGTCACAGGATTTTTTTTTTGAGAAATCTCAAAATTTGCAGAGGGGGACATCAAATTTTTTTGAGGAAACTCCATACTGTCTTCCAGAGTGGCTGCACCACTTTGCATTCTCACCAGCAGTGCAAAGGGTCCTCTTTCTCTGCATCCTCACCAACATCTGTTGTCATCTGAGTTAATTTTAGCCATTCTGACAGGTGTGAGGTAGCATCTCATTGTGGTTTTGATTTGTATTTCCCTGGTGATGAGTGAAGTTGAGCTTTTTTTCATGTCTGTGAGCCATCTAGATGTCTTCTTTGGAAAAGTGTCTGTTCATGTCTTCTGCCCATTTCTTCACTGGATTATTTGTTGTTTTGTGTGTTGAGTTTGAGAAGTTCTTTATACATTTTGGATGTTAATCCTTTATCTGATATGTCATTTGCAAATATCTTCTCCCATTCCATCGATCGACTTTTAGTTTTGCTGATTGTTTTCTTCACTGTGCAGAAGCTTTTCATTTTAATGAAGTCCAAATAGTTCATTTTTGCTTTTGTTTCCCTTGCCTCCGGAAACATGTCAAGTAAGAAGTTGCTGCGGCCAAGGTCAAAGAGTTTTGACCTTTGACCTTTGTTCTCTTCTCTAGGATTTTGATGGCTTCCTGTCTTACATTTAGGTCTTTCATCCATTTGGAGTTTATTTTTGTGTACGGTGTAAGTAAGTGGCCCAGGTTCATTCTTCTGCATGTCACTATCCAGTTTTCCCAACACTATTTGCTAAAAAGACTGTCTTTTTTCCATTGAACATTCTTTCCCGCTTTGTCAAAGATAAGTTGGCCATATGTTTATGGGTCCATTTCTGGGTTCTCTATTCTGTTCCATTGATCTATGTATCTGTTCTTGTGCCAGCACCATACTGTCTTGATGATTACAGCTTTGTGATACAGCTTGAAGTCCGGGATTGTGATGCCCCCTGCTTTGGTTTTCTTTTTCAGGATTGCTTTGGCTATTTGGGGCCTTTTATAGTTCCATACAAATTTCAGGATTGTTTGTTCTAGCTCTGTGAGGAATGCTGGTGTTATTTTGATAGGGATTGCAATGAACGTGTAGATTGCTTTGAGTAGTATAGACATTTTAACAATATTTGTTCTTCCAATCCAGGTGCATGAACTTTGCTGAATTCATGGATCAGTTTTTGTAGTTTTTGGTTGAGTATTTTGGATTTTCCATATAGAGTATCATGTCATCTGCAAAGAGTGAAAGTTTGACTTCCTCCTTGCCCATTTGGTGCCTTTTATTTCTTTGTATTGTCTGACTGCTGAGGCTAGGACTTCTAACACTATGTTGAATAATAGTGATGAGGGTGGACATTCCTGTCGTGTTCCTGACCTTAAGGGGGAAAGCCATCAGTTTTTCCCTATTGAGGATGATATTAGCAGTGGGTCTTTCCTACATGGCCTTTATGATCGTGAGATATGATCCTTCTATCCCTATGTTCTTGAGTGTTTTTATCAAGAAAGGATGCTGTATTTTGTCCAATGCTTTCTCTGCATCTACTGAGAGAATTATGCAGTTCTTATCCTTTCTTTTTATTAATGTGATATATCCACATTGATTGATTTGTGGATATTGAACCAGCCCTGCAGCCCAGGAATAAATCCCACTTGATCATGGTGAATAATTCTTTTAATGTATCTTGGACCTGGTTTGCCAGTATCTTGTTGAGAATTTTTGCATTCATGTTCATCGGGGAAATTTGTCTGTAGCTCTCCTTTTTGGTGGAGTCTTTGTCTGGTTTTGGAATCAAAGTAATGCTGGCCTCATAGGATGAGTTTGGATGTTTTCCTTCTATTTCTGTATTTTGGAACAGCTTCAAAATAATAGGTGTTAACTCTTCTTTAAATGTTTGGTAGAATTCCCCTGGAGAGCCAACTGACACTAGACTCTGTTGGGAGACTGCATAGCTGCCAGATGTTAATCACAGGACCCCCCAAACCAGGCTAAGACCATTTTGTATCAGTCATATATATAATTGAGCCACTAATCCTCTAATAGATTCCTATTAAGTTTCCTCTGGGCACATGGTTTATGCAACTAAAGTCTGTATTATAGCTGGAAGTGAGCATGAGACTAAGTTGAAGCCAATGGAAAACAAGCATTTTTTTTTCAATATTTAGTTCATTTTATTGAAAAGAAGCCATCACACCCTACAGGATACAATAGCAGCAACCTTGAAAGCCTACTCCTTTATAATCCTGTTATATCTTAAACTTATAATGAATGCTGTATTTTAAGTGGCTTATATTGAAATTAACAATTACTTGTATAACTTTGCATTACTATATTCTAGGCAAAGGCTTTGCCTTTTTTTCTTTGTATTCCAAGCACTTATTGTAGCACCTTGCATATAAAAAGGACTCAAAGAATATTTGCTGAATGTGAGAATTACATATTGAGTCCTATAAGTCACACTGAGTCTAAGTGCTTTCAACATTTTCATTTAATGTTTTTGCACTTTATACTTCTCTTTCCAGATGATAATTCAGTAAGAACAAGGACCAGAACTTCTTATTCTGTGGCTGGTTTTGCTAAGCATAAATGTTTCAGTAAATACCTCTGGAATCACTTAAATCAGAATTAGAGAATTTGGAATCAGAATACCAATGTAAGCAATCTTAGAAACATCTAAATCAATGTTCCCATTTAAGAAAGAGGAAAGTTATGCTTGGAGGTGCACACTAACTAGTCTAACATGACATAACTGGATGTGACAGATCTGGAAAATATAACTTGATCTTCTAGCTCCAAGTGCGGTGTTAAATGGCCCTTTATGAGGTGTGATTTCTACCGGTTCATAAATTAGTATTTCTGAGCTCATGATTTGGCTGTATCATTTTTCTAGGCTTTATGGGGAATTAAAAAAAAAGATATTACTGGCCCCAAGTTTCGCTTGATCTGTTTTCCAGAACAGAACCATAAAAGAAAATCAGTAGAACTGAGAAAAAGAAACAGAAGCTTAACAAAACAAACAAAACCCCCATAACAACTTGCATCTCTTATCACTAAGATTAGAGCACATTTTAGTCATTAATTAGATGAATTCACAAATGAGTAAATGTGATACATCCTCCCGGAGACCTTCCTGCCAATGTGGGGATATAAATATGAATGCTGGCTCCCCCATGGAAAAGTGCCAGAAGAATCTTCTGTATGTTTCTTAAAAACAAAAACAAAAACCTCCACAGAAGAAAGAGGCCTCTATTTTTTTTTTTTTTTTTTTTTTTTTTTTTTTTTTTTGCATTCCACTCCATTTAGTCCAGATTCAGCGTTAGGATTTCAAACACAGACAATGTAGAGCTTTCTGCATTTCTAGCTCTAAATCTGTGGCCACCACCCTGTCGTTTGAGCATTTGTTGAGCATCTACTAGGTACTAGAGACAGTAATAGGTACTCCAGTGAGAAAAAAAGTTGACTAAAATGGGGTCCCACCTATCAGTGAGGTGTGCTTGGATAGGGACTCACATAGAAGGCTGGTCATTCCCCTACACTGTATACACAGTTCTAGGAAACCATAGAGAAGTCACTGTAGTGGCAAATATACTCCTGGACGCTATAATAATTGCTTATACCAATAAATTTGCTATCTGATAAGATGGAAAAGCAGTAGGCATGGTAAACACTGAGAGTAGAATGGGCCAGGGATGTGAGAGGTCTGAAAATTGAATTTCATGGGGTATGGCTGGAGTAGCTGTGAGACTAGAGTGTCTGTGGGATTGTGGAGGAACTGTAGAGCTCTGGAGTAATTCTGGGGTGTGGGAGTAACTGTGGGATTCTTGGGTCACTGTGGGCTTTCAAACTGTAGGATAAAGGAATGAGCACCTTGGGAGGAACTCATTTGTTTTTCATGTGAAAAATATTTTTCAGACGAGGAAGGGTTTAAACTTAATTTCTATAATTGTTTTAGAAAGTCAAAACAAGGATTCATTGATCTGAGAGGAAAACTCTCATTCACTCTAAGGTAAAAGCCAGCATTCTCAATAGTGGTGTACTTTCTCAGGGAGGTACTGCTCTCAGCCACTAAGTGCTCAGGTGGTCAGTATGCCACCAATGGGTCACAGAGGGACCAATGCATTGATTCTCTCCATTCCTGAGCAGAAAGACAGGGCCTGGATGGACCAAGTCTCTGGCCGGTTGGTTATAACCAAGAGCAGTCTTTGATTTTACCTCAGGGTCCACGCTAACATGTTTATTTTCTGTGTTCTATGATGTGAAACACCGTGCAAAGCACTGCTGTAGAACGTATTGCTTGACATACGTTGATATAAACAATCTCCAAAATCTAGATTATTTTAAGACTCTATGTGAAGAGTGAAGGGAAAGAGGAAGCTCAGAACTCATTTATTGAGCTAATCTTTGTCTCATTTGTAGCCTCACTTATTCCTCACCACAGTTCCACAGTCACATTACTTCTCTCTAATCTATTTGGAGAGGTACAGCTGCTGCACACATAGCAACTGGGGAAGCAATCAGTTAAGAAAATGTGAAATGGCATGGGGCCGGTTAAGTGCAGGAGGAGAACAGAGAAGACAGCTGTGTTGGGTGCCCTGTGAGAAGGAGGCTTTCCCTTGGAAGTACTGAGCCTTCCAAGAACAGTTGCAGCTGAGTGGGGGTGATCTGGTGAGGCTGGGCCAGGGGTAGGGGAAGAAGGCCATTTTGGGAAAAGGAAAGACATGACAGACTTGAACTCTGGAGACATGAGAGCCAGCAGGAGGTGAAGCCACCAGAACGACTAGTAGAAAGTCTGGCAAACAAAGTTGGCTAGGGAGGAGAGATTCAGATCTAAAAGCTCTTGAGTTCCAAGAGGAACAATGTGGACCTTAAGCCCCTGGCATTGAGAAACATCAGTGATAATAATATCAGAGAAAGCCAGACTATGAAAGGAGTGGATAAACACCATCCATGGGATTTCAGATGAAAGTCTATTGCTGTAGTCTCTGAGGAATACTACACTCAGCTATGATTTTCATTTTCTGAAGTAAATAAAGGTCCTTGGATCTCCGCTGGAGTCTTCTATACAGATGTCTCACTTTGACCTAATTTGATAAATATTTATTGAGAATTGTATCAGGCTCGCTTCTAGACACTGGCACTACAAAGATGAAAAGGACGTTTTTCGTGTTTTTTGTGTTCTTGATGAACTCACAATCTGGAGGTATATAGGGTAGCATCTGACCTCCATACCAGCAAGACTTCCAGTGAGGCAAGATAAATCTCATTACCCCTTGGATAACAAGGTCTCTTTGGATTTGGGGGCCTTGACTCAGGTCGGCACCTAGAGAATCCTCTATGTTACTAATCTGCCCTTACTTCCCTTATCACCAGACTTTCCTTTCTCTGAGATCAAAGCTTTGAAGAGCCCACTGGATGTCCAGATGCCCATTTATAGAAACACAGTGTATGAGACATAGTAGGTGCCTCCAAAATGTTTATCTGAATTTAATGCCCATTATGTTATAATATGTTATCTCTCCCCTGAGGGGAGTGTTGCATGTTAACAAGGAACTTCTGTTTTAACCACAGGAACAAAATGACCATGGTGAAAATGTCTGCTACTCTGTGAGATTACAGGGGGAAATAATTTTGAAAAAAAGAAAACACCTTTAAATATTTATGAAATCGTATGACCGAATTACCTAGAAATAGGGGGGAATGGGGAGGGTGAGGACTTTGCTTTTTATCAACCACGTGGGCAAGAAGTTGATCACGCTTCATCCTTACAATAACTGTGAAGCATGGCTTATTGTTTCTATTATCCAGATGTGAAAACCACATTCGCGTAACTTGCAGAAGCTCCAATCGCCAGGAGGTGGCAAAGCCAGGATTCAAACTAAAATCTGCCCAATGCTGAAATCTGTGGTTTTCTCTCTTCCCCCTGAACACCCTCGGCCTGATGCAGCGCTCGAACTCACGAACCCTGAGATCATCATCTGAGCCGAGATCGAGAGTCGGGCACTTAACCGACTGAGCCACCCAGGCGCCCCCTGACAGGACTTTTTGGTAACCCTGCTTCTCAGATGTAAGAATAGGCTTGCCTGTGGATTACAGGAAGGGTTTCCCACGAGCAACTGAATAATTTCATAGGTCTCCCAATCTGTCTTCCCCTGGTAAGCTGCCACCTCCAGCTGCCTCCCAAATGCATGTGATCCAGGGAGGCCTTTACAGCAAAACAAACTCATGCGTGCTTTCCTTATTGAGAATTCCTGAGCCTGATTAATCATGACAGATGTCTTCATAGTGGAGGGATTTCTGGTACCAGCATCTCTCAGCCTGTAATTCTGCCCTGCGCTTAAGTTCAGGAAAGGTAAAGGGGCCACCCTACTCACAGTAAAACAAAGCTCTTCTTAAGCTACACATATGTGTTGAGGCTTTAGAGGTTATGGCCCTCAGTCAACTACGGAAAGAGTCTCTTACAAGTCACTTACTATTAGAATCAGAAAAGATCTGAAGCACCTTCATTTTTAACCTCATTATTTTAAGGAAACCATGTTTGTGAGAAGGAGGATTATTTTTCAAGCATAATGTTGCTTCCCTTATGTAATGCTATTCCTGCTTTTTTTGTTGTTTGCATTCATCGGATATTTTTATTACTGAGCACACCCTGTGTTGGCATTCACAGGCTCTTGTCCTTGACGAACTTTCATCTTGTCGAGAGACCAGAGTCACATGTAGATTGAATAATTTGACAATGACGTCAGACAGAAGATAATCAAGGCTGACAAAGAAATGCCAGAGACAGAGCATAGGGGCTTCTCAACTCCTTCTTAATGGATCTGTGTAAAACAAATCTACCTCCTACCATGATAGAAAACAGAAAAAGAAAGGAAATGGATTTATTGAGTGCCTGATATATGCCAGGTATCACAGTAAAGCAGTCCAGGTTATTTTTGCCTCTACCTACCACATTCTTACAAATTTCATATCAATATCTCCATGTTATAGAAGGAAAATCTGAATCTCGTGCTAATAGCTTACAGGACCAAGACCCCAACTTAGTCTAATTTGAAAGGCTCTGCTCATTTAAGTGCAGCACAGCTTCCCTTTGGGGAGAAAAATCAAAAGCATAATTTTCTGAGAACATCTATATGATTAGACGCTTTCCATTATTTTATTTATTGCTCACAGGAATGTGATGTATATACATCATTTTAATAAACAGTGAATTCATTTTATAGTTATGACTTTAAAACACAAACAAACCTAATGAGTCCATTAGTTTTTGAAAATGTTAATAACACCGCTAAGGGCAACTTTTATTGCTTAAGGTAAGAGTATAGAATAAATATAATAAATAAAAAATGCATTAGTACTATTGAAAATACATTTTATTTCCATGACTTATCACATAAACAACACATTAGTAACCAAAGTTTCAATAACACTGTTGGCAATAATATTGCTTGTTGATAATAATTTTACTTCTATAACTTAAAAACAAATGCCTGTGAAATAAGAAATAATTCCATCACCAGGTGGGACAATAAATTACTTTTCAGAATGCTAGGGGACTAGGCACAAGGCCAATTAAATATCCCTGGCAGATTGGATCAGCAGGAAGCAGCTTGCAAAAGCACTTGCTTAGAAGTAGCAGGACTGGACAGGAGGATGAAAACCTTCCACACAAGGTTACTACTTGAATTTCAGAATGTCATTGATAGACACGATTTAGCCCATAGGACTGCTGGAGACAGCCAGTAGACACAGTGATTTACAGAGACAGAATTTTCCAATTAGCAAATAATATTTTAGGACCTAATACAGGCCCTGGAGCTTTTTTAAGGGCTAGGAAGTTTCTGGCTGGTGAGAAAAACAGGCAAATAAGTAATTAATGACAGTGAGATATGTCCAAAAATATCCTTGACTTTGGGGTAGCACAAGAAGGAAAGGGATTGTGACCTAATGATGCCTTGGATTATGGGAGCATGGAAGATGGACCTCTACCTCGGATTGAATAGGTGGTGAGCAGAGAGTTTCTGGGAAGCCCTGCTAGGGTGGAGATGATTGATGTGAGCTCATCTTAGAAGGATGAACAAGTATGGAAGGTGAGCCTGGAGTGGCAGGACCGTGACCTCATGCAAAGTCAGAGTGGTATGGAGGATCAGACCGTGAGATGAACGTGCAAGTGATACGGCCAGGAGGTTGACAGTGAGGGTGGAGAGGTGGTCAGAAGCTAGATTATCCAAAGTCTTACATAACGTTCTGTGGAATTTGGCCTTTATTCTGGAGTTGTTCCCAATTTTTACTCTGCATCGATATCACCATAAATATCAGGAAATACTGATTCAGAGAGGCTGAGTTGAAGTCTAGAAATCAGCATTATAAACAATCTCTCCAGACTGTATTACTTCTGGTACGTCGAACATCACAATCCTCTGTGGAGCAGGAACTACTGAAAAATTTTTAATTGGGAGAACTGGCCATGTTTATCCACTTAAAGTTCCATTCTGGTAAAGTAAATTGCAGACTGGTTTGGACACTCAAAACACATGAGGCAAACAGGCGGCAGAGTGACGCCTTGGTAGGTTATTGCCTTAATCCAGGTGAGAAGTGCTGCATGCACTCGTTAATTTATGCAGGGGACAAGGAAAAGCAATGATTCAAGGATGACTCCTGAAAACTAGAGCTATTATGCAGTGATGGAAGATAGGACAGTGTGTGAGCTTGATTAGGGAAAGAGATGAGCTCAGAGTGGGTGTTCTTTGCCTGTGCTCCTTCCAGATTGTGATGTCAGTTTGTGTAACCGAGTTCAGGAGATCAGCATTGGACATGAGCATCTAGTAACTGTCATGCTGTTAGTGCTAGCTAAAGTGAGGGTCTGGATGAGTTAAGAACACAAAACAATCAAGGAAAACAAAGGTATCCACAGATTTTTGGAGAAGGTGGTGCTTGATAGAAGATAGAAAACTGGGGGAGTGGGGAGGGGGATATGGAAGGAATAACCAGAAAAAGAAAGGAAAATTAGGAAAGAAGTATCACTGAAGACAAAAGTAAAGTGCATTCCAAGAGACAGACTTTCTGTAGTGTGAAAATTCTCATGGGTTGTCAGATTCATAGAGACTCAAAGTGTCCAAGAGCCTTTATGTTCTACTTGATGATGTTATCATCTTTTTTCTCACCAAGACTACATAGCAGGAGGCTCACTTCAGTTTTATGGACGATGCTGAGCCACAAAAGAGACTTGATAAATTGCCCATGTTCGTATGGCCCGTGAGAGGAGGAGATTGACTTCAGCCTCAATCCCTGCTCTGTCTGGAAGCCTGCAGCCCATCCTTGATCACATGCTGCCTTCCTAGAAGCTTGAGTGAAAGAAATTTCAGAAAACTCATGCCCAGTAAGTGGAAGGGTGGATAACAGGGGATAGACAAGAGGCACTGCATGTCAGTGATTGTTTTTAAAACTTCATGTCTGAAAACAAAAGAAAAGTAACATGAGACGAAGGGATGTAAAATTGAGAAATAAAGAAAGAAAAAAAAGATGTTTCCATTCAGGAGGAAAGGAACCAGGAGAGAGGAAGGAGATGAAGTTGGAGGAGAGACACAGAAGTGTTTTATTTTTACAGTCACAGGGGAGTGGAATTCAGAGCCATGATTGTAACATTTGAGTGGTGAAAGAGAAGGAATCAAGGATACAAATACGTGTGTTGTTAGATGGGAAGGGGGGAAGAGTTCAAGAAGGTCTCCCCAGGGAGACACAAATTGTATTTCCACTTTCTCACTGACTTAGGAGACATTTGCTGAAAATAATGAGACCTGATGGTAAAAATAGGAGCTGGAATAAAATGAAATGAATATGCAAATAATCTTTTAGAGGACATAGAGTAGGGGGTTAGCAAGGACATGTAGAAACATGGCCAAGCAGTTTAAATGGTCCAGCTCAGAATGGGGTCAAAGAATCTGGAATGCTCTCACTTTCCATGGTCAGGTAACTCTCAGAAGCTTCTGGCAAAACCTGATGTCTACTTTAGACAACCTCTGTGTTCCACCAGGAGGATCACACACCACTGGTTAGGAAGAGCTGTATGAAGACACTCTAGGGAGGATTCACGAAAAGGCGAGGCCTGAGGTAAACTGTGAAAGTTGAACAGAATGTGGACTGGTGGAGGGGAGGGAGAAAAAAACAATACAAGAGGAAGGAGCGACTACAAAATGTGGAAAAGCATTATCTAAAGGCTATGAATTAACATGGAAGTGTTGAAGAAAATGAGGAGGAGGAGAGGGACACTGTTGGGGATGTTAAGAAAGAGTCAGATGATTCTTAGTTTCTGAAAAGATCTCCAGTCTAGCTAAAGATGCTGGACTTCATCCTTTGTCAAGTGTTTCCAAAGCAGAAGATCACCATTGGCTTCACTAAGTGTCCTGCTTTCGGCTTAAAGGTGTTCATATTCAGCTGTATCTCATGATGTCATGGAAAGGAGAAAAAAAATTGTCTGGCTCCTTGTCTGAGTTGGAAACAGACGTTACATACACTATATCCATTCTTCACATAGGTAGTGATTATGTCCATTTGGGCCAACATCACAAAGGTACAAAGGACAGCCTTCCAAGTCCATGCTCCCACCCAATATTTGGTTCCAGTCTATAAACTCTCTTAGGTACATAATCAGTGGGAAAGCATCAATCAATAGTCACTTCCTAATGAGAGCCCTTTTGCATACAAGAAGAACTACTCTTTGTCCTAATGGCAGAAATGATTTCTGAAAATAAAAAAAAAAATAAATAAGTTCTGGGACAGTTGCAGGGAGAAAAATAGAAACGTCAAGTGCTCCTTTCACCTAGATGAGGGAAAGCAACTTGATCAATGAACCAAAAGAAAGAAAGGGATTTGGTGAAGTATGTTATGTAGTCTCCATAGCCCTCAGAGCTATAAGGAATAGTCAGGGACCACCAAGATGCCTGAGCCTGGGATCTACTGCAGTAATTCTGGGATTCGAGCAGCAATGAAATTCCAAGGCATTTAACGTCGTTTTGTGCACCCTTCCCTCCTTGGGCTTTCTTTCTTCTTCTTTCTTCTTTCTTCTTTCTTCTCCTTCTTCTCCTTCTTCTCCTTCTTCCCCTTCTTCCCCTTCTCCCCCTTCTTCCCCTTCTCCCCCTTCTCCCCCTTCTCCCCCTTCTCCCCCTTCTCCCCCTTCTCCTTCTCCTTCTCCTCCTCCTCCTCCTCCTCCTCCTCCTCCTCCTCCTCCTCCTCCTCCTCCTCCTTCTCCTTCTTCTTCTTCTTCTTCTTCTTCTTTTATAATTTTAATTCCAGCATAGGTAACATGCAGTGTTATATTAGTTTCAGGTTTACAATACAGTGATTTGACAATTTCATACATTACTCAAGTGCTCATCACAAGTGTACTGCACCAATTTCACCCATCCCACTACCCACCTCCCCTCTGGAAACCACCACTTTGTTCTCTATACTTGAATCTTGTTTTTGTTTTGTCTCTTTTTGTCTTCCTTTGTTTTGTCTCTTAAATTCCACATATAAGTGAAATCATGTGGCATTTGTCTTTCTCTGACTTATTTAACTCAGCATTATACTCTCTAGATCCATCCATGCTGTTGCAGATGACAAGATCTCATTCTTTTTTTATGCCTGAGTAATATTCCATTATATATATATATATATATACACATATATATACACACACACACACACACACACACATATATACACATACATATAAATGTGTGTGTGTATATATATATATATATATATATATATATATATATACATACATACATATGTAGGAATGATACATACCACATCCCACATCTTCATATCCATTTACCTATGAATAGACATTTGGTTTGTTTCCATAATTTGGCTATTGTAAATACTGCTGAAGTAAACATTGGGGTGCATATATCCTTTTGAATTAACGTTTTTGTATTCTTTGCCCCTTCTTTTTTTAGGAGTCTTGCTTCCAGCATCTTCCAGCCAGGCTATTGGAGGTGGGATGGTGCCACTGCCAGCTGTTGTAACTGGAAAAGTCACTGTGACCCTTGTTCTGTTTGAAGCATGATCTAGTTTCCCTTGTCTTGGTGTCTGCAGAACAGGGTCTGAGGAGACCAAGGGCCCTACTGCATCAACTATAATGTTTCTACCACATCAACTATGATTTCTTTAATAGTTTTTAACCTTGCTTAATATTTCTACCCCATGGCATTACTGGAAAAACCAAAAGCCTTTCCCACTTTCCAAATGCCCATATCCCTTCTCCCCACCAGATAGTAGCTTAAGAAGAAAACTAACCCAAGCATCCAGACAAAAAGCCAGCAGCACGGTTTCATGGGAGATGGATGGCAAAGGGTACGTGTTTCTTTTTTATGTACAAATGGAGGAATTTTACTAGCCCTCTTGCCTCTTTAGTGGTCCTCTAAGCTAGGTGAAACATCTGTAGCTGTATTTGTACCTGCGACCCCTGTCTCATCGATACCACTCTCGGATGCCAAGATGAAGCCATTTTCTTCCCACAAGCCATTTGGCATCATTTCTTGCCTTCATCTCGTTTCATCCCTGTTCCTCAGCGTGAGTGCCACAGTTTGGAAAACCTCAGATTCTCCAACATCTTCATTAGGGAAAGGCTAGGAAATACTTCCTAAGATTAGATGTTTGTTATAATTTCTAGGGAAGGGTTTAAGAAGAATAAAGTCATGTTAGGATGGGCCTTCTAGAGTTTATTCCTCCTAAACTTGGTTCTGGGAATACATTAGACTGTAAGAAATTACATAGCACAGTAACATAAAGCAAGCTTTTAAACAGAATATAAATAAATCATTGCCTATAATCATAATGGCTACCACTTCTTATGCCTGATACTGTACCAGGTGTTTATGTAAATCATGCCACTTAACTCTCAAAATAATCCTATGACATAGGTTATTACTGTGGTTTTTCTGTTGAGGAAGTACAGATTCAGAAAGGCCAACAGTCTGCTGAGTTTGAAAGTAGCAAGGCCAAAATTCCAATCAAAACCGGGTGCTCTGCCCAGTATTCTAAACCAAGCCTAACATCTCTCATGCTCTTTGCTACTGCAAAGTGGAGACCTTTGTCCTGGTGGCTGATGGTGCTCAATTAATTGGACTTAAAAATGTAGTTATATCAAAGGGGAACCAGGGCAAAGAAATAGAAGGGCTGCATACAGAGATTGCCTTGATTATATATTTAACTGATGGATGAATCTGATGATCTTTGGTTCTGTTTTGCCTCAGCCAAATCTTTGCTATAAATTTTGGTTTTTGACTGATCAGTATGCAGGTCTATCATGACAGCTACCTCAGTTATGGTCACTTCTCAAACATTTATTGGGCATTTGTCGATGAATAAGAAATGAGGACAAACAGATGGTTGCAGAATAATGTGGTCGGTTCAGCGGTCAAGGTATGCAGAGAAAAGTGGGGACCCACAGAGCAGGGACATGTAGCTCAGAATGAGGGAAGGGCAGTCAAGGGAAGACATTCTGGAGGACATCCGAAGTTATTCTTAAAGGAGAACTAGAAGTCAGTCAGACAAGGAGGGGTCCATGCTAGGCTACAAGTGGAAAAAGCATGCACAAAAAGAAGGCACAAAGGAATGCAGGAGCGAGGTGGGGGCAGGGAACTGCCAAGAGTTCAGAACAATTAGAACACTGAATGCAAGGCTAGTGCAGAGCTAGGGAGGAAAGCTGAGTTCAGAGAGGGCAGCCAGGACCAGGCGTCTGGGTCTTGAAGCTGCAGGAAGGGGAGTGACATGAACCAACATGCATTCAGATCATTTGAATTCAAGTGGAAGAGGCAGTGAAAGAGGTAGGAGTTGGAAGCTCACACCACTGGCCTGGTGATCTCTACCCTCTCCAGAAAGCAAAGGGATTATTCATAATCACTGAATGGAAATTTTGGTTTCCACAGTGCAGAGTCTGACCTGGGGCTCGAACTCATGAACCGTGAGATCATGACCTGAGCTGAAACCAAGAGTCGGACACATAACTGACTGAGCCACCCAGGCACCCCTAATTCCTTCATTTCTTGTGCCTGGTGACTGCCCACTGAGTATTTCCCTCCTTCTGTCCTTGATATCTGTGTACGCATGGTTACTTCCTTGGGTCAAGTTTTTGTTTTGTTTTGTTTTTTATTACTTGCAAATGAAAATTGGTTTCTGCAGATATTGGCAGGACGTAAACGCTTCAAACAGAGTAACTCAGTGATTTCCACTTTTAATCACATTAAGGACAACACCTCTGTCTTGCAGTTTGTGCTACTCCAAGTGTGATCCATGGACCAACATGTAGACCACGGCAGGCCCGGGGACCCTCTGCCACCAGTGCAGGATGGGATTAGTGCAGAACTTCACCATGAGCATTTAGACACCTATTTAGCAAACTGGCTGCATAGTTTTATCCATGTGGAATCTAACTGTAAAACTTTGGCTTGTCTCTTTTATATATTTGGTATTTTCTTCATTCTACTTTTCTAGTAATCCATTTTGTTGTGTTTTTACAAAAGGATTCATCTGTGATGGATGGGGCCAGAGGGAGGGATGGAGAAGGAACTGGTCCTTCATCACAGATAGTCTAGGAAACCTTGTTCCACCTTCTGTTGCAAAATGAATGCCATAAGAAAATAAAATAAAGCAAAACTGTCCAAGAGTTTCTGAGTGACTACTATGTGTCAGGCAGGTAAATTGGATGTCTCACTTGACCTTTCCCAAAGCTCTGTGAGATGGACATTATTACATACATTTTGCAAAAGAAAAAAAAAACTGGAGCTGGCAGCATTTATGTAGATTATGTGGGCTGGAAATCAACCTCAAATCTATATGATCTCCCAATCAATACTTTTTAAATACCCCCCGCTTCCCTGTTTGAAAGCATATAATTTATTGATAAAATTAGGCTTAGCTTCTTTAAGAAACAGAAAGGTCATTAAGATCAGGACCCATACGACATGCCATGATATAGTGATTTATACAAAATATATATTTGGTCATTTAGATAAATTTGGTTTTTATCCATGGTCCTTGAAAACATTTCAGAGCCATGAAGGTGAAATGTATGCTTTATTAGTAGTGAAGGTGACTTCTGGACCCTACCCAGGGGCAGGGGCTGGTTGCCAGGAGGATCAACCGTGTGGTTAGAGCGATGGAATTTTTGGTCCTAATTCTCCAACCTCGAAGAAAGGGAGAGGGGCTGGAAGTTGAATCAGCCAATGGCCAGTGACACTCAATCATGACTCTACAAGGACACCTCCATAAAAACTCAGGAGGATTGGGCTTGGATAGCTTCCAGTTGGGTGAACACATGGATACTGTGGAGAGTAGTATGCCTGCACAAAGCATGGGAGCTCCACGCCCTTTCCCCATACCTCACCCCATGCATCTCTTCATGTGACTGTTGATTCAAATCTTTTAATAAACTGGTAAACCTAAGTATGTGTTTCCCTGAGTTCAGTGAGCCACTCTGATAAATTAATCAAACTTGAGGAGGAGGCCATTGGAACTGCCAATCTGTAGCTATCAGTCAGAAATACAGGTAACAGTCTGAAGCTTGCAACTGTCCTATGAGGGCCATGGAGGGCAGTCTTGTAGGACTGAACCCTTAAGCTGTGGGATCTGATGCTATCTCCAGGAGGAAGTGTCAGATCTGTGTTGAATTTTTGGATGCCCTGCTGGTGTCTCAGAATTGCTTGGTGTTATGTGTAGGGACCCTCACCCACCTGTTGGAATGGAGTCTAGGAACCCAAAAAGAATGTCCATGATCTGTATAGCACATCACTAGAGGCAACAAGATTTTCAATATATTCTGGATAACTGGTTATCACCCTAGAGTTGCCCTTGCTGTTAACATACTACTTTAGACATAAAAGAAATCCAGTATCAAGTACTCTGGAGGAATAAAGTGAAGGATCTCTCAGAAGAAGGCCAAAGCTTCTACTAGGGAGGGTGTTTGCATCCGATCTTTACCCAGTAACAATTAAACTTCCTACCACGTCTTTGGGTCTAATGGGATAATGGGACGTTTCGTTTTTATCTACAAGGACTGTGTTTGTGCACATGTTCGTTTTGAGAAGAGGGAAGATGGAAAGAAAACTAGGTTTTATAATTGTTAAGGCCTCGAACTCTTGGAGATGTACACATAGACTATAATGCCACCGGGAAACACTTTGTCACATGTCGTTGTATCAGTCCCTATCCCACCTCAGCGATCTGTAATGTTAGATTAACTGAACATTTGTGCACACTTCTCTTTCAGGCTTTGACCATGGACATTTAACATGCTGCATCCAGGAGAACTTCCCACATGCCTAAGATTAAGCACTGTTGATTTTCTCCTGGTGCCTATCTCATTCAGAAATAACACACTTTGAAGAGAGATTGTGTCTCTGAGCGGGTTCCTCCTATAAATTTTATTTCAGTACTTGCCAGGTCCCGAGAAGAGTGTGCCAAATGTAACCAAGGCTGCAGACACTTTGAGAGATTGATGTTTCAGAGAAATTGAAATTCATTCAAAAGTAGTCTTCATCAAAGTCCAGAGCTCTGCCTGAAAATCTGAGAGGAACCAGGGCCCCAGCCCCGAACTGCTCAACATTCTCACCCGTGTGTCAAAAGCCCCACATCAGAAGATAGACACACAAAGGCAGGGGCAGATAGAAGGAGGCCAAGTGCACTAGGGAGTTTGTCAGGACGGGCCCAGAAAACCCAGAAACAGGTTTATTACTGTGGCCTCCAACAAGCTTCCTTTCTATGATCATGCTAACAAAATCTAATGATGTGTTCTTAATAATCAGTCGTTTTTAATAATATCTAGCAAAGCAAGGTAGTGCAGCCTTGTGGTTAAGCCTGCAGACTTTAAGCCAAGAATATCTCTCACTAGGTGAGCACCTACTGAATGTTCAACACCCTACCTCAAGTATAACATAAAAGGGAGCCCTGTGAACTCGCTCCTTAATCAGAAAGGGTAGATATCATTACCACCTTGCAGAAGCAGCTCAGGGAGATCCCAGACTAGGGAATGTAACAGAGCCCACATTTAAACTCAGATTTGATGCACCCCTAAGCTGGTTATTTTTTTTTAATATTATTATGCTTTATCTAGCAGAAAAGACAGCAGACAATTTTATTCTGGTTTGAAACACACAGCTCTGTACATGGAAAGCTAAGTATTACACACCAAACTCTTGACTGTTCAGGTTGAGAATAAACACGAGCCATTCTTTGAACATTAGGTTTAAGATTTATACATGAACTAACACCACCTCTGCTTGTCTCATGAGATGCAAATAAAGCACCCTATCTTCTCGAACCTTTGGCTTTGTTTACTCCAAAGAGCAAGAAGAGGAGGGCTTCTTGGTGACAATAAATGTTCTACTATGTTCCTTCTATGTCACTGCAGGACATTCAAAGGAAATGATAAGACAAACCCAGAGGCTCATGGTGGTACCAGAGAAAGGCTTATTATCCGTGCCATTTTTGGGGGCATCTGGGTGGCTCAGTCTGTTAAGCATCCAACTTGGGCTCAGGTCATGATCCTCAGTACCCTTCTCTTTCTGCTTCTCTCTTGTTTGCTCTCTCTCTCTCTCTTTCAAAAATACTAAACATTAAAATCAAAAACCACAAATAAACCTTGCCATTTTTTAACTTGTCCCACTAGAAAGTGTGATGAATTCAAAAGTAGGTGCAAATAACTTTACAAATAATTTAAGGAAGCTTACGTTTACCCACCCACCCCAGATGTCCCAGGGACCCCTGTGCCCCGACCTAGCTAACAAACCTCTAAGTAGAGATTAGAAGCAAACAAGAGTATCATGACTTTAATTCTTGGTACCTTAGGAAGAACCAATAAAACTCTTTATTGAGTATAGTAGATACAGAGAAAAAGGAAAGAGTAATCACTAAATGACATATGAGCGTTGTATCCGGAAGGAACGTGCCCAATAAATATGAGGGGGATGGAGAGGAATTCTCATTTTATTGATAGGGAAAGGGTGGTTAACAGGGTCTTCCCAAGGTGACGTTCCAAGGTAGAGCTAGGATTTGACCCCAGTTTTGTCTGACTTTAAAGCAGGTCTTTACTTACCCAAGGTCCAAGTTCAATGGGAATAGATGATCACTACTACAAAGATGGGTAATCAGTGGCTCTAGCTTCTGGGATACGTATGCCAGGAAAACGAGTAACATAGACAGAAGAATGTATAAATGACTCAGAGAAACAAAGAGAAATGAAGGTTTCTGCACAGGCCTGGGGATGGCTGTGATCGAGATCCGTATAGACGTATGTGTGCATGTACTATAGGCAAGGCCAGGGAACAGTATGAACATAATGAGAGCACCAGAAACAGCTCCATGGGCCTCTCTGATCCCTACCTCCATGTGTTTAAGGGGAGCAGAATACACTACCCCCAAATATGTCTATTTGGCATATGGATGATCTTGAGCTGTGTCTTTAAGAAACAGCAGACACAGAGGAGAAACTCTGGAAACCCGGTAGAGGTCACCCTCTGGCAAGAGACAATTACATTTATAAGGAAAATCTCCACTTGTAAGGGTGTCTCCCTCTGTTTCAGGAAGAGGAGAAGGAATAAACCCCTAGACACTCTTCTCAATGAAGATGGCAAAGACTTAAATCCGCGCAGCCCTCTTACTCCTGTTTACTGTTCTTTTCCTGGCAATCCCCCCTAGTTGGCCTCTCCCATCCCCAATACTTTTCTTTTGTCTTTAGCTAAAGAAAGTATTTAAGGCAAAGGCTTGAGCCATTTCAGGGAGTTACTCAGTTCTCCCGGGTCTCTCCCATGTATACCTGAGGTACAGGTGATATTCAACTTCCAGGGTTTTTTTTTTTTTTTTTCTGAAGTTAATGTGTCTTTTATCAGGGGGTGGTGGGGGATTAGCCCCTCTACACCTAGACACGTAGAGGACATATGATCTTGTCTTCCTTACAGTGTCATGAGACCAGAGCAGGCTCTTTCCCACTACTACTCACTGAGTGCTCACAATAGGTGCTTGATAAATGCACCCCCGGTGCATGGCAAGATTGGCTGCAAAGGGAGAGCAGCCGGCTTGTGGAAGACTTCACAATTCTGCATAAGAGGCTTCTATCTTACACCTCATAGAGTGGAGGCATTGACTGCACTTGAATGTACACGGGACCCAGGGGTTCCAGAGTGATAGGCTTATACAGAGTCCAGCTGAGCTATAGACTTTCTATTTGACTGCATTCAGGTACCAGAGGTAGGGACCAACATGCCCCCTAGGGCCGAATTCCAATATAATGATATGCAAGAAGCAGTTTATATGAAGGAATGTTGCACCAGAAAAGGCACGTATAATCAAACAGACCTAGGTCAAAGCCAAACTCTGTGTGAACCAGTGATAAACCTTGGGCAAGCTTATTCACCTGACCTACCTTCATTTTCTCCTTCGTGAAATGAGGATCATAAAGCCCATCTCTGACGCAAAGATTTGGGGCCCTGGAGCCAGGCAGCCTGAGCTGACATTTCCGCTTCCCAGCTACGTGACCTCAGACAAGTGAGTTTACCTCTCTGTGCCTCTGTTTCCTTATCTATAAACTCGCATTCGACATACACTTGGCATGCAGTGTTATTACGTAGATGGTGTGCTAACAGATGTAAACGGCAGACAGTTTCTGGTCTCCAAGTGTCGCATAAAGGTTAGTCCTTCCTCGCCCTCTGTGTTCTTAATATTGCTGTCACATAATACCACTCAATTCTTAGGCCCTGGTAGATAACTGAGGAAGGATGATTTGAAGGAGCGGCCCTCCCACGCTTAGTCTTAGGGATTTTGGAGATTTCAGTATCAAAGAAATCTCTTATGTTGGAGATTTTAGAGGGCATTCCAGTATGAACCTAATAAAAATGTGTGCCCAAGGGCTACAGCCCAAACTCACTGTCATTTCCTGGCTTCTGAGGCTCAAGGCACAGATTACTTAGGGGATGTCAAGGCACTCCCTGGGAGCTTTCGCCTATTGTGAAATAACTCTCTTCATTTCTCTCCCTCCAGAAAGTTCCCTTAGCCTTAACAACCCAATTGTCTCCTTTTCTAATATGAAATGTACCTCACCCTGTAACTTGACCTGGTAGGAGTGTGATTAGTTAATTGCTGTGGGCACCTGACATTTGAAGGAAAAAATGGATACCTCAGCAATCTTTCCTCTGAAGCCATGGAAAATGATTAAGGTTCAGTGATTTCTCAGTGGGGGGTAGCTGTTTTCAGGGGGATATTCAGAGACTTGCAAATTCTAGACATTAAGCTATTCTTGTCTTTCTTTTTCTCTTTTGTGAAGGCATGGCAGGGGAGGGGTTGGAAAAGACAAAGGGACAGGCTCTGAATAAGTTTCTTAAATCTCCTTTCTTTGTAATAAAAAATGTTCATCTGTATAAATTCCCACTTGTTTGCCACGTGCATATTTGGCCACTGGCAAAACTGTGAAATCTCAGAGGTTCTCTTTCTTGTCTTTGTCTTTTAGATTTTATATGGCTGTCCTCATTGAGGGGCTCCTTCTCACACACGGGGTAGGTGGGGGGGCAAGGAGCTCACAACCACCCTGTCAAAAGCTGGGAAAGAATGCTTCACTCATGCACACATAGATAAAATTCACAATCCCTGGCATCTAGAGTAAGACCTTCCCCTCCTCCCCTCCCTGAGGACACGCAGGGTAATGAGGCTCTCAAAATCTTTCTCTCTTCGTCTTTTCTGGGTCATGGACATGTTTTGGAAATCAGGTGAAATATAAGCCCTTTATCCAAGAAGAATGCACAGATGCATACACAGACACAGCAGTCCATCCAGGATTTCAGGGGAGTCACGGGCACCTCTTCAATGCAAAATATAAATCCTGGAGAGTGCTAATGCACAGTCCCTGCTGGACTTTCTGTGAGAAGGTCAGGATGGGTGGGAAGCTGGGGCAAGATATGGGCTTTCTGTCATGTCCTTTCATTCCACTTTCTTCCCCTACACATAAAGCCAGTAGCGGAGGTATGTTTAAAAACTGGTGTTAGAATTTAAAAGGTGAGTGTTAATGTTATCATTAGCCACACAGTGTCCTTTGATCAGTGGGTGATGAGAAATGAGACACACACAACTATAACATCATTCTGTTGTAACACAATCTAGTAACTGCCTTAAAGGGGAAAAAAGATTTAGAGAAATAATTTTTTTTGATGTTGATTTATTTTTGAGAGAGAGGAGACAGTGAGCACAGGAGCAGGGGAGGGGCAGAGAGAGGGGAAGACAGAGGATCCTAAGCAGGCTCTGCACTGAGTGCCTATCCTGATGGGGGGCTTGAACCCATAAACCGTGAGCTCATGACCAGGGCCGAAGTTGGACACTTAACCGACTGAGCCACTCAGGTGCCCTGAGAAAGAAATTTTCAACTGGAGGACAAGCCGAAAGGCTAAATGTATGCCCA
Organism: Neofelis nebulosa; assembly: GCF_028018385.1. Lineage (NCBI taxonomy): Eukaryota > Metazoa > Chordata > Mammalia > Carnivora > Felidae > Neofelis > Neofelis nebulosa. The sequence continues at coordinate 107,531,113 of NC_080783.1, read as the reverse complement.
CAGAAATGGACTCAGAAATTCTTTACCAAGTTTTTTCCTGAGGAGTCCATAAGTCAGAGAAGAGTGAGGCTTTAAACCATGACTGGATACACATTTTGAAGCCAGAGACATGTTTGAAATCTTAGGTTTCATTTGAAAATTCCGTGATATTTTATATCTTGCTCCAGAACATTTCTATTTTCTTAAATAACAAAATGACGTGCATTTCTTAACCTCTGAATGAAATTGGTTCTCCAGGAACCAATTAGTGTGTGTGTGTGTGTGTGTGTGTGTGTGTGTGTGTGTGCAGTGTGTGTCTTTCTTTCAACTGTGCTAAAGCTACAGTTGAAAAGCTTGGGTTCAGAGATGAGGTCACCCTGAATGATACGTGTCCCCAAACATGCTGTGATCATTTCACAGCATCCATCATCATGACAGTACAGGAGACAGGAACAACCATAGGGCTTTATGAAAAATTTAAGCAAGAGTAAAATCACAGAGTGGGGGGGCTCCTGAGTAGGGACCAATACAGGTATCTCCATAAAGATGGCTTTGGGAGGGTAGAACCCCAGGCTGGTGGGACTCTGTCTGCCACTATCAAAGTGACCATGGTTTATATTCAGAAGTTGAATGTGTGTCTACACCAAGAGCTAAAATCAGTTCCTAGTTTGGAACTGTACTCCAAAATTTGTTGGGAAACGAATGTGATTTCCTCCAGTCAACCGGAATTATATATTAAAAAGCTGTTACAATCTCAGCTCCTAGCAAGGGTCTAAAATTCTCTTCTTAGTAGAAAGAATATAGTGCTTGGTAAACATTAACCATATAGGGTTGTGGGGCCAATTAGTGGTGATGCATGTTAATGACAAGCCTGGTATACAGTAGGCAGTCAATAATGGTAGCTACTAATACTATAAACAGAGACTATGATTCCTTATGATAAATTGCAACCAGACATATTCTGGATGAAAAGAAACAAAACTGAGGCCAATAAAAGGCAGTATATAATTAAGAGCTTAAAGATGTTTTATATATATATATATATATATATATATATATATATATATATATACATATATATACACACAATATATACAATATTGTATATACAATATATACAATACATACAATATATACATATTGTGTGTATATATAGTGTATATATATATAGTATATACATACATATATATATGTATATATATACATATATACATACATATATACATATATATAGTGTATATATATATAGTATATACATACATATATATACACACAATATGTATATACTATATATATATATTGTGTGTATATATATAGTATATATATATACTATATATATTGTATATACAATATATACATATTGTGTGTATATGTATACACACACACACACACACACACACACATATATATATATATATATATATATATATATATATATATATATATATATATTGTACCAGCTTTAAGGGTTCAGAGGAAAGTAATAGTAATGAAGACTACAGAAGAGAGGCCCAAGACTGGATCTGGGAAATCTCTGAAGATAGAGGTAAGATGAAAATTTCTAGTTTACCTGGTTTAGGAGAAACCAACAAGAAAAACTTTTGCAAGATATCCTTGAACAGAGTGAAGAGAACCATTTATATCAACAGAGGGCTAATGAAGTTAATGCAGAAAAGACACCAATGGTCTTTACACGACACAGCTATATGGCGCTTTCTAGCTTGATTCATTTTCAACTTAAAGCTTTATGTTGTTGGAAAACCTTTCTGAAACTCCCCTGGAACCCAGGCTTTCCTTATGGTCACCACACTGTGGCTCCCACAGGTCAGTAAGACAAGTCTGGAGGAATGACTGTGTTCTATTCTGGACATTATATTTTATTTATTTTTTAATGTTTATTTATTTATTTTGAGAGAGTGAGCATGAGCAAGGGAGGGGCAGAGAGAGAAGGAGAGAGAGAATCCCAAGCAGCCTCTGCACTGTCAGCACAGAGCCTGATGTAGGGCTTGAACTCACAAACTGGGAGATCATGACCTGAGCTGAAATCAAGAGTCAACCACTTAACCGACTAAGCTGCCCCGGTGGCCTGTGGACACTATATTTTAAATACAGCGTTGACAAAGTAGAATGTGTACAAAATAGTGGAACGTGATGGCGGGAAGTGCAAGGAGGGGAACCATGTTGTAGGAAAAATAAAAGAAGACCAAGACAAATGGGGGTGCTACCCTGATGGACTCGCAGAAAAATCATGATGATGAGGGAGAACACATGGTGTGAGGTGCCCCGGTGAGCAGAGCTAAGGGCAGTTCTCTAGTGGTGCATGGGTGCAGGCTTGGGCACAAAGGGAGAAAGGAATGCCCTATGAACTTTATTTTTTGTGGAGGAAAGTGAGCTATCTTGTGAAGTCATAGTTCTATGCTTATAAGATGTAGGATGGGGACGCCCAGGGGGCATAGTCCATTGAGTGTCCAGCTCTTAATTTCAGCTCAGGTCACGATCTCATGGTTCATGGGATCCAGCCCTGCATCAGGCTCTGTGCTGACAGCACAGGGACTGCCTGGGATTCTCTCTCTCCGTCTGTCCCTCCCCCACTCATTATCTCTCGCTCTCTCAAAATAAATAAATAAAATTAAAAAAAAGTAGGATGGAGCTGCCAACTGTCTGGAATGCTTTTAGGGAATGTGGAGATCTACATGGGCTATACACGTTACGGCTTCATCACGGAACTTCAAAGGTCTCTGCCAATTCTGCACTTTCTGGCTTTTATAACCTGTCTTTTTCAAAAAGCAGAAATCCAGTAGAGGCCAAGGCCAATCATCCCATTTCCATTGAGAAGACAAATTAAACACTGTATTTCTGCTTTAACTGCTTTTAAAAATTGAAGATTGGCTTGGAGTAGATAAGCAATCAAAGCCAGGATCCTTATCTAACTAATCTATGAGTTGTTAGATGAGGTAGAAAAATGTCATCTGAATAGACTGGTTCTTGGCCTTTCCTGACTGTCAGGAAGCACCAGTCATAGAACACTTTGGCACATTTTCTTTCTTCCCAGAACTTCCCAAATATATACATATATGTAAACATATATGTGTACATATATATGTGGGCATATATATATATGTGTACATATATGTGTGTGTGTATGTGTGTGTGTGTGCATGGGGCTATAAAAAGAAGGAAAAAAAGATAAATAATTAGAAAATGCTTTGCTATGAAACAGATTTTCACTACTGCACGGGGGCACCATGGCACTCTGACTAGTGGCATGACCAGATGATGTTCAAGACTGAAAGTTGAACTACAAGGTAACTAGAAAAACTGAAAAATAGTGTGAAATTTACCTTGCAATTCCCAGTCCAGGATGTGTCGCCTTGGTCCCTCTTCACATTGTGCCTACATCGCCCTGCTATCCTTTGTTTGTCTAGTCTACCAGGACAGTATAGCCAGACCATTATTCCTCCAAAAAATAAAATATTTTTAATAAAAAATATTATATGCATATATATATATGTGTATATATATATATATATATATATATATATATATAATATCAGTATATCAAAAATATATGTGTGCAGCTTCTCCAAAGACACTCCCTCTCTCATTTGTTATTCACAATACCTGATAGGGCAGATAACATCAACCTTGCTTGGGAAAAACATGGAATGACGAGCACAGTCATACAGCCAGTAAGTGGAGAAATCAGGACCAGGATATTTCTTCTTCTATTCTAAGGATCTTGCGATAGGACTAGATGTTAGAAAAAGGTTTAGTGTGTGTGTGTGTGTGTGTGTGTGTGTGTGTGTTGTTGTTGTTGTTGTTTTTCAATTAACACACGATAGTCCATAAATAACTGACAGATCTCACTATAGTTTCTCAGCCTTTGGCTACTGTGATAATTTGGACTAGATACTTGTCTGATTCTCTGTTGGGGGGTGCATTTCTGTGCACGGCTGCATGCTTAGTTAACATCCCTGGCTCCTCTCTCCACAAGATACAGTAGCAAGCCTCCAGAGGTGACAACTGGAAATATCTCCAGACATTGACAAATGTTTCCTGAGGCAAAATCACTTCCAGTTGAGAACTCCTGATCTAGTACTATCAGGGTTTTTGTTTTGTTTTGTTTTGTTTTTTAAGAGAAGCACAAACTAAATTAATTGACACTGAGCACATATGTGTCTTGTACAGACATGTATGCATAAGCACATGTAAACAATGACAAAGAAACTTCCCAATGCCTTTGGCTTCTTCTAGGAATCAAGTCTTTCTAGCACAACAAAAGCAGAGGCGCCATCTTGGCTTTGGTTTCTAATCTAGAATGAGAATTGGAAGGTGTGTAAAATGGGAGTTTCATTGGACATCCAGTGAGGTGTTTTTATTTCCCCATATGCAGAATGACATCATTTTCCCATTGAAGCCACAAAACACTTAGCTATAGGAACCCAATAAGTCACATTGAATTATCCAATAAAATTGATATTTATACAGAAAACATAGAAATCTTTACCCCAAACAATGTATCAACAAGGGTGAGAACATCAATAGAGTTATACATTCTCCCCTTAAATTGATTTTGTTTCACATGCTCTGATGTTTTTTGGATTAACTTCACTAATGAATTTGCACAGTGGTCTATTCCCTTGACTACTAAGCTACAGTCTGTGTGCTTAATTATGATATTCTTTCCTAAGTCCAAATCTTTTATCAGGCCATTAACGGCTGGAGAAGATGTGCTGACATGACAGGTAAACTAATCCGTCTTGTTTATAAAGGAGAAAATCAGGAACATAATGTATGTGAATATTTGTACAGAGAAACATATGTACATGCCATGCCTATATGACAGCACACAGCACCTGCCACAATTACACTTTCATTTAAATGTCTTATCAGTTCTTTGTAACCCAGAAGATTACTCAATGTGTGTATGTGTGTGTGTGCGTATGGCTAAAACAGTGATGACAAGAACAGCAGGAAATATTTTTATTGCAGACTCACAATTTATTTATTTATTTGTTTGCTTGTTTATTTATTGGGGGGGCACAAGTGAGTGAGGGGCAAAGACAAGGGGCAGAGAAAGAGAGAGAGAATTCCACAAGGGGCAGAGACAGAGAGACAGGGAGAGAGACAGAGAGAAGCAGGGCTCACCGAAAGCAGGGCTTGTGCTCACCAAAAGTGGGGTTTGATCTCACCCGAGGCAGGGCTCAAACTCCCCAACTGTGAGATCATGACCTGAACCGAAGTCAGATGCTTAAGTGATTGAGCCACCCAGGCATCCCGCATACTCAAATTTTAGAGAGAATTTCAACCTGGTTTGATATATTAGAAGGTGCCAAACATGTGGTGCTAACTTTTGTTAATACGGAAGCAAGTACTTTACGTGCACAGGTGCATGCACACACACACACACACACATGCACACACAGGCTTACACAGACATACATATCACATCTCCAAAACACACGACATGCCATAGGGCATTTGAAGACAAAGACTCGATACCTTAAAACCAAAGGAGCCATTTTGCAATTTTATGTTTCTTCCTGTATTCTTAATTTAATTAGATCATTGTTGAAGGAGCTTTGAGTTTCTCAGGTAACAGCATCTTGGCCTACATAAATTCCAAGGCCAAGGTGCTCATTAATCCCATGTATACTTATCCATATGCTCACGTATCATTATCTCCCGATTATGTTACTGAAATGTCAAGCTGAATATATTTGAAGATCTGCATTCTGACTATTAGGTAAAAGAACCATGTGAAAGAACCATAAAAAAAAAATAAATAACCACATCAAATCAGAATGCAAAGGATGCTTACTGAATACCGCCCTGAACCAGAGCAGCCACAGTGGGAGGTGTCTGCACCCCTCTGCCCAGCATCTATCCACCTTTCTGGCAAAACATATTCGATTTCAGAAAATAAATAGATATTAATTTCCATCCAAATGCCCCTTTCAATTCATTATCTGCAGAGGTAAATATTCACAAAGGCGACACCCAAGTCAATATTGACCTTGGGGGATAATAAATTTTGACATTTTCCAGAATAATCAGTTGCATAGAGTGTATACACATGTAAAACTCTACCTGGTACATTAACCACAAAAGAAAATGAATAATAACTCAAATATATTATACATGTACATATATATATGGATGCATATATATTATCTTAAATTATTTATTATATTAACTTCTATTAAGGATGCAGAGCAAGAGCATTTGGAGTTTGCCAGGGGGTTTATTTTCCTAAGCAAGTACAGCATTAAGTCTAGAGTCAGTGTGATTTCCTAATCCACGGCACTATAAGCAAACACAAGCCTGTGGTTACAATTCACAGCCCGCCCAGTTATGGGTGAACTGACTGCCACATTCAGGGGTTCGCTTCTATACTGTCCCTCATCCAGGTGCTGTCTGCACTTGGGTTTCACGGAAGCTGTCTATGCTTTAATTCAATCTATCAAGTAGTTATTTTGCTGGTCACTGTACGCTAACGTGAAATCCCTGCTTTTGAGATGGTCCAAAGGGAACACCTGGGATGGAGGTAGATAATTCAAGGGCCTTTACAAGATAATATTTCTCTAAAATAAGAAGAAGTATGTTAACTAAGGAGATGGAAACAAAAGGACACATCCTGGATCAGCTACTATCTTTTACATTCTGTAAATGCCAATAAGCTTTTCTTGTCCTAAGACTTATATAAAATTGCATCAGGACAAAAATAGATTTTCAAAGAGTATCAACAATAGGCACCTGGGCAGAGATAACATTTAAAACAGTCAATAACCTTGGGGCGCCCGGGTGGCTCAGTCAGTCAAGCGGCCGACTTCGGCTCAGGTCACGATCTCAACGGCTCGTGGGTTCGAGCCCCGCGTCGGGCTCTGGGCTGACGGCTCGGAGCCTGGAGCCTGCTTCGGATTCTGTGTCTCCCTCTCTCTCTTCCCCACCTCTACTCTCAATTTGTCTCACTCTATCTCTCAAATATAAATACATGAAAAAAAAATTTTTTTAAATATTTAAGGTCTTATTCTTTGAAACACTGATTCTTTCTGAGAGCTAGAACACGGCGTCTATGTAAGCCTCAGTGTCCTTTCCTGAAGCAGTCACTGATAGAGGAGAAGAGGCAAGACCGTGAGAGTGCTGGCCATCAAATGAGTCACTTAGCCTCTCTAAACCCAAGCAAGAAGGTCCACTGAGACAAGAAAATAGCTGAAAAAGAGGACAAAGGAGACACACAAAGACAGACATCACAACAGAGCTAAGCAACAGCCCAGATGGAAGGGAGAAGCACCAGACAGCTGGAAAATAAAGCAGAAAATTGCCTGGCCTGGCTTTCCAGCAGGCTGTGATAAAAGGAGGTCCACACATGGACCTCGTCCATCAAGGAGACACTACAAGGACAACAGGGCAGGGGCTCATCACTGCACCCAGTCTGTGCGAAGAATGATGGTACTGGGTATGTACTTATTAAATGCAGCCTCCCAGCTACACCCACTGGATGAAAGGACCTTCTGGGCTGTGTGTGGGATGAACACTAGAGCCCAAAGAAGCAGAACAGATCTGAAGGCCATCCAATTTTTGCCTTATTTGAACCTGTGACTTGAGTATCACAAATACAGTTTTTCTTATTAGCACAAACTTAAACAACAGAAACAAACCAACAATAATAAAACCCCCAGAAAATCCATCTAACAAATCCCAGGAGCAGTGCAGTATGATGTAGATGAAAAAGAAATACTGCACTCACTGAGGAAGTTCTCAAAGGAGGCTGAAACTGAACAGACACTAACAGTGGGCACTGATCATGGAATCCATGGGGCTGGTAGTGACAGCACGGAACCTGGCCGTGGACAGTTGATGGCATAAGCTTTAATGAGTAACGCAATCAACTTTTACAAACGGTTAGAGGCACAGGAGGTGCTTGCCACGAGGACTTTTAGATGTAGGGAAGGGATTGCCTGTAAGGTTAGGAAAAGGTAAACCTGGACACTGGGAGGAGTCTGTAGGTCTAGACTGACAAGGGTTTTCTCACCCTGGGTCAGAGAGAAGGCTGGCTCTGCAAGGCTGAACATCAACTCGAGTTCAAGAACGGCTCAGCCTTGGCATTGGGTTCGAGAAAACAGCAAGTAGAGTGAAAACAAGTACAGACTTTGCAGTTGGGGAAATGTGCACTATAATCCCAGTGTGACCACCTCTTAGCTATTGGATCTTGGGTAAATAATCTGACCATCCGAGCCAGCACGTCCTCACCCTACGATGGAGCAGACAATGACTGTCCCATAGGACTGTGGGGAGAAACAGAAGGAGACCTCATCAGGTACCACCCCGAGCACTGGATGAGGTTTCCGAACACGTGTTCCGGAACATGTGACTTAACTTTATCTCTAATCTCCAGTGTTCCAACATTCCAATCTGCTGGTTTCATTTCTTTTGATTGTGTCAAAAGGTTCCTGATTGTTGTAGAATGAGAGGCATTAATCTCTCTTTTCATATCCTGGTGAGCTCAGCCTGTCTCCAATCAGAAAGAATCTGCCCTGCTGACCCCAATCCTGTAACCTGGCAGAGCTCATTCACTCAAGGGTAAAACCTCACGCATGTGCTTGCACATCTCCAGGTTACTGCAGCAGGGGTGCAGGGCGGACCTGGAAGAGACTCAACAGACTTCTTGCCCACAGCCCCTCCAAACAGCTCCATTTCCGTTCACTTAGCAGGCTTGTGGCTTTCTTTTCCTCCTGTGAATGGATAAGCCCTTCTCACCTCCCATTATTGATTAAGCATAATGTGTATTTCACAGACCAGTCGCAGTTGATGGCAAATGAAGTTGCTTTTGCTCCAAATGACAGGAGACAAGGAGAAGTTGTTCGTCACACAGGAGCTCTGGAAGGCACACGTAGGGAGAAAGAAAGAGCCAGAAAGCTCAGGCCTGTGCCTCTGGGCATATGTGGCCCTCTGCCATGGGTTAAGTGAATCAACTTTGCTCATCCATTTTTAATTGGCGATCTTGGGAAAATATTTTTTTCATCATAGTATAAACATGGCTATAATGCAGAACAGAATGCAAATGTCTGAGAGCTTAAGACAAAAATTCAAGAAATTACATGCTTCAGTGGCTACTTGGGGCAGAATCAAGGATCCCCTGGGTTTTCAGGCTCTTTCTTTCTTTCTTTCTTTCTTTCTTTCTTTCTTTCTTTCTTTCTTTCTTTCTTTCTTTCTCTCTCTCTCTCTCTCTCTCTCTCTCTCTCTCTCTCTCTCTCTCTCTTTCTTTCTTTTTTTTCCGGTGAGTGGCACTTCAGTGGAAAAGTTTGAAAAGTGTTAGCATTGGCCACAAAACACAATAACGAGCCATTTATTAAATGTTGATTGAGACAAGGCAGGATGAAAAAAGGTAGCAATAGAGATGGAGCAGAGAAAGGAAGAAGAGAAGAGTAGAAGAACGTAAGGAAGGGAGGGATGGGACAAGGGGAGACAAAAAGGAAGGAGCATTAAGAAGCAGGTGAATTGGGGCCAAGGGGAAGGAACACCGAAGACAAGAAAGCAGAGAGACACGATCTAGGAACAGGAAAGGCTGTTTAATAAACTGATCAAGAACAGAGTGGAGGCCAAGGTGCCACAGCCTTGTTTTGAAGAAACACTGTTATGTTTTGCTGTTATGTTTTGTTTTGTTGTTGTTTCTGGCACTACATGGACAGCAATCCTAACCCCCCATCCACAGACAGTCAGTGAACCAAAGGCTTTAGGAATGCACACAGAAATGAATGCACAGCAGATGTTTCATAAATATTTTTTGAATGAATGAATGAATGAATGAATGAGTGAATAATTCACTTGAAAATGGAAGAAGCATTTATGATTCACCAATCATTGTACCAGCACCTGACTTTATAACTTAATGTTAACAAGAGCATATCTGCTATTATCTACCCCATACAGGTTTCAGCAGCGCACGGGAGGAAGCTTCTCCTGACCTCCTGCCCGACCCTCCTATAAACAGAGGGCTTTGGACACTGGGGATACTTCACATGACTCCTGCCCAGGTTTACCAGTTTTTCTCAAGGTCTGATCAAGGTCACTTCCCCCCATAATGCTGATATTATCTGTAAAGTTCTGCTCACTTTTCTGGAAGGGATGTGCTCATTTTTTCTAGATGGATATCCCTGTTCCACTCTCCCATGAGGCTCTCTTTGTGAGCTTTTCAGCGAGCAGGTTCACTGGCCATGGCCCTGAAGCTGTGGTCATACCCTGAAGGAGCTCGGGAAACACGTGAGGAATCCCAACAGTCATGTTTCTGTCAGGTGGAGACAGATTCTCCCCACAGTCCCCTTGACATTGGAGTTAACATGAGAACAAGTTTTTATTTGCCTTACCAATCCCTCAGCTGTCTGCTCACCCTGATGAAGGGAGTGTGAGCCCTTCTGCCTTTGCCTGAGAATGGAAACATCTTCGCCCTGATTTGTATTATAACTGATCCTGAGAGAATCCATGTTGAGGTTCATTCGTAATTATAATAACAGGCTTAACTATCAATTCCCACATCATGTGCATTTTGTATAGAGTAATTCACGTTATCCTCGTACTAACTCTACAAGGTCCATGTTAGTATCCATAGGAAATGTTCGCTGAGTGAGAATTAAATCAACCCAGAACTCTATGACATACACCCCTCCCAATCTCCCTCACTGCTGCCCCATTGCCTACCTGCTTGGAATATCACAGGTCCTGGGCAAAACCAGGACGTTGGTAACACTTCTCTTAGACACCTTGAACATTCCCATACCTTGCCCCTCCCCCACTCAGAACATTCTCTTCTTCAGATATCCAGCACCATCTCTTCTATTAACTTTTCTTCAGGAAAAAGTCTGTTCTTCCCCATGAAGTATAGATCAGCATAGATATACATCCCTATATTTTCTCTCCAGCGGGGCTTTGTGTCTTAAGGATTATTTCCGTGCATTGAAAGGCTTTCTCCTGTATTTACAGATTCAGGGCACTGATGGAGTTGGCGGAAGAACTGTCTGGGGACAGATGGGTAGGGGGTGTTGGAATCAAGTGGGCTTTCCCAAATGCCCTGTGGGAGGCAGATCCCTGTCAGGCCTGACCTTAGAATAGGCCTTAATGGGAGGCTTCACATTTGGTGACTGTGCCCACGTAGTTTATAACAAGGAAATGCTAGAATATAACAGACTTTTTTTTCTCCCCCCCTTCTCACATCTTAACACAATCATGAGCTCAGGGAAGAGCCAATCGTAATATCAAAAATGCATGGCCACATGACAGAGAGGAGTGGGAAACAGAGGAAGGGAAAGTGAGAGGGAGGGAGAGAGGGAAGGGGCAAGGGGGTGGAGGGGGAGAGAAGTGAACATGTATATTCAGCAAACAGTGGCCTAGACAAACACCTACCAGCATCTGTCTGTTAGGCAAATTCCTTTAGACTGCTATTTGCCTTGGACCATCTTCAAAGGGATATTTCTGCTTCCAAAGGTGGATAGTTAAAAATAATATACATCATGAGTGTGTTTTGGCATTTCCCTTTAGTTTTTTTCCCTCTCTTCAACATTACTGTTGTCATCCTTTAAAACTCAATCAATTCAGCTGATCCAGTGAACAGATGGCATTAATCAACCCCCAAGAATATGCACAAAAGCAATTAGAAATGTAGAGACATGGAATTTATGCCAGCAAATCAATTACCAATGATAGCAAATCAAGGTGGTACACCCAAGTTCCCTTTGTTTCTCTTTCCAAAGAGCGGCCACTGATCATAGCCATGATCTCTGGTTTACCCCCTCCCCTACCAGAAGGGGATCAAGAACAGAAACACTGAGGTTTAATTACACATTCCTTAATGACTAGTTCTCACTCTGCTGGCAAAATCCAGCGTAATTTACAGACTACAAGATGCATCAGAATGATGGATACAGACAGCATGTGCTATAGAGTGTCATGCAAATATGAAATATACTGCTCTGAGAATATGGTCGTTTGGTATTCCCAGAGAAGAACTTCATTTCAGAGAACAGAGCACCTTTTCTAGCATCTATAGCTCTCATTTGTCAAAAACAATGGAAGCAGTTATAGAATACATTTTAACCACAAATCTGTGCCTTCTGCGAGTTTACTAGTTCATATATCCCTATGTTTTCAATGGGCTTGGCCATTGCTTGCTTTCTGGTTCTTTGTGACCTCTACAGATTCTGAAAATTCCTTCTTTGGGCTCATATTTATTATCACCTGAGTTACCGTGATCATCTCTTACCTAGTTTTCTTGCCGCTAGTATTGGCCCAGTCCAGTCTACGCTTCATACAGTGATTAAAAAAAAAAAAAATACCTGATTCTGTATTATCGAATTACATATATAAAATCCTTCAATGAAGCTTCACAGCTTCAATGGCAAAGATGAGCTCCCCTCCCTGCTTACCGATTTCTCAATTTTTCTGTCCATTTGCCTAGAGCCTGCTCCCACGATTAGTCACCAAAAATAAACCTTACTCTTAAGCCTTCATACAAACAGCTTGTGATAACCTCCCCAACCCCCCACCCCATTTCTCCAGTGAGTGAAATCTGACTCTGTTGAAGTCTTAACTTCTAAGTCTCTTTCCTCCAAGAGCCTGCCTTGATGCCCCAGTCAATTCGAGATGTGCATTTCGTCTCTCACATTACACGTTATGCTTATCTTTGCTCTAGCACTTATCACTTTGACGTGATTAAAGATTTATTTTTCTGGCTGCCCGTGTGCAAAGTTCCTTGAGATCATAGACTATATTTTCTTATTCATCTTACTTTCTCTGGTTTCTAGAAAAACCTGAGTTTAGGAAAGAGAGCCTTCAGTTGGAACACATTTCTTCAATAAGTTTTTCAAATGAGTGACCTATATGAACTATTAACACTTCAAGCTTCTTCCAAGCACAGCTTAGAGGGGTGACATTGGAGGCTCAGGACAATATTCTGGGGGTCATGTGGTCAGTATGCAATAAGATAAAATCCTTCCAGTAACTTACTACTAAAATCCTGTTATATAGCATTCAAACTTTTCCTTTTTATACTGAACCCTGGGCTATGAAGAAAGATTTTTATGGCTATATATTTGTATGTTTCCAGCTTATATAGGAAATGTTCATTAAAATTGCAAAAGCAAGTTAATAAAATTAGCTCAAACTCGGTACGGAGGTCAGGTCTTCTTACCATTTCCAAAATAATAATAAGTAATACTTGCCAGTTAAAAAAAAAAAAAACAAGCCAAATACATTTTAAAAGACTCTAGCAACAGGACCATAGAAGAATTTTTGTTCAAATTCTTAGTTGGAAACCATTCACTGATTCTCTCATCCATTCCTTCGGCCAATGTTTTAGGTACTGAATATAGACATTCAAATGAAATACGATAATTGGGGAACCGTGCACCTATGTGGAGAGACAAGGATTAACAGAAGTGTTGTGGAAATATGAGAAGTCATACACAGGGGCACTTGACCCAGTAGAGGGAAAGCGTGTGTGTGTGTGTGTGTGTGTGTGTGTGTGTATGTGTGTGTGTGCTTACAAGTCTTCATCAAGGCTATGCTGTTCCTCCATCCAGTTTTTTATTGAAACTTTAAAAGAAAACTAAAGCATCTGGTGCTCATCCAGCTATAAGACCTCTTATATTTGACCATTGTGATGTTTGGGATCTAGCATCAAATCTAGATTCCAATTTTCTTTCTTTCTTTCTTTTCTTTTTTTTGTAGTGTATAACTCAGGAGTTGGCTGTGGTGGAAACTGCTCCCTCCCTGCCCTTTACTATGGATAGAGCTATGGAGACTAACCTAACCACAGGGATCCCAAGGCAACTTGCCAACTCACATACAGCCCCCAACTGAATGCACGGGAATTAATTTCATAGCTTGCAGAGTCTGATCTTTGGAGATAGACACAGGTCCAAATTCTGATTTTTTTTTTCATTGCTTAGTTTTATGATCCTGGGAAAATTATTAACTTCTATTAACCTTAGATTCACTCATCTGTAAACTGGATTTAATAAAGTCTACCTAGCTGTGCTACCTTGCCAAATTATGTGGACACAGCATATGAAGTGAGAGATACGAAGTACACCGTAGTTAGTAGGAATTAAAACCTATTATGTTGTTATTCTAAATATAATTGCTTAACAATTTTCAGCATGGCCATCACAGAAGCATCCAAATGGAATGACCAGTAGGCAACATCAGGAGTTAAAGACAAAAATACATTAGGACTAGATAGGACCTTAATAATCATTCGATACAACTCCTTCAGTTAATACACCAAGATCATTAGGATAAGTCAATAACCTCTACAAGGACACCTGCCAGAAGGTGTCAGAGATCTGATGAATGAAGACAGCTTCCCTAATGTATTAAAAATGCTATTACTGGCTCAAAGTGAGTACACAGAATCTTCAGGACAAAGTCTCATTGAGTGAACGATGACTCTATTATGATCTTTGTGGTAACTGGACCCTCTCCCCATCTTCCTAACTGGCAGGGATAATTAGCATCCTATATTCTAGCCATATTTCAGCAGAGTTCTGGCAAAGAAGCTACAGGGCTTTGGATCACCAGTGAAAGCTTTTAGGAACATTTCAAACGATATCACATTGCTTTGTTTTGTAACAAAGGGGCACTGAAAAGTAAAATGATGTAGAAAAGGAAAACGGGGTCCTACTAAAGAAAGAAAAGGCAATTGGGAAGAGCTGGAAGGAAAAAGAAAGAAAACGTCAATTTAGAGGAGAGTTATTCATTTGAATGAGAATAGGGGCTGGGGTGAGGTTATTCGAATGGAAACCAATTTTCTCATAATACCCTGGTGTGAACATTGCTCTTCTAGTTTTTCAGGTATATTTTCCAATGGTGAAAATATGAATCTGGTTTGGAGATGGGGGCTCTAAGGGTTGAAGGGAAAGAGAGTTCACATGAATTGTCAAAGATCAGCCTAGCCTGTTCAACCTTGGGAAAATCTTTAGGACTCTTCCAAATCACCCTTGTAGTGCTTCCTTTACTTCTGCTGACTGCAAATGCCATAAAAGTACACCTCAAACACTCTCCTCCTGGAAAAAGTCAGCCTGATCTTTGTTTATTTATAATTTTACCTATCGACTGGGTTTGCGCAGAAGCTTCAGATCACTCAAAGTATATCACACCTCTTTACTTGAAGATGTTTATGAATAGGAGTGACGTCCTAGGATACTTTAGATGAAGTTCTGTCTGTGATGAATGGCATCATCAGAGAATAAAGAGTTGTTTATTTCTTTCTCAAGGCTGTTATCTCCTTGAACCTGGTATGTAGCACCAGCAGGTAAGATGCTTGAGGATCATTCAAAGTGACTTACTGGGTCAAAATTAAGGCTGTCATAATCACATAACATCTGACGATTGTTAAAAATAGAACAAAGAGTGACCCTGTGAGTATCCCATGCATTACTTTTATCTTCTGAGTGCAAGTTCTATTATAATAGTCTTTCAACATACCTAATATTTGAAGAATCTTCTCAGTAAAATATTGAGCTGCTGTTCTGTTTGGGAGAAGAAACGCATCTCAATAGCTGTTTTATACCCAAGCCTGAGTACAGGGAAAGTTGCATAACCGGACAGGCGTCTGACCTGTTAGCTGTGGCATAACCAGGGCTAGAACCCGTCAGCATTTCAAACTCCTACTTTCACTCGAACACCAGCAAGTCACATCGTTTCTTCTTGTGTCAAAGGAGTTGATATTATATGTAAAATGGTTTTTCATTTAACGCTGGTCTATCATAGCTACATTCGAAATTAACTAACTCCCTCAGGGTAAACCCAAAGGAGATGTTGTAGCTACTTAATATCCTGAAAATCTGGAATGGGGGAATTTCCAGAGTTTTTATTACTGGTTGGTAATTATGTTCTCCGCACAGATTCCTAATATCTATTCTGTAGCTGGCCTTCTAACCTGACTTTATTTTAATTTTGTGTAATTAGAAACTTATAAAATCTATAATTGGGTAAGCATTCATTTCTCTCTTACAGATGAACACCCAAGTTTTGGTCAGATTATGAGAAAATTAAACATGCACACACACACACACACAGACACACACACACTCATTCTACACACACTAGTAATATCAACACATTATTATTAGAATAATGTAAACAATTAAAAGTTGTTTTTATTTGAACAAAGTTCACAGGCATTCTTAGGTACCATTTAGCATCTTGGGTAAATACCCCATTTTGGGGGCTACTGTCATGAATGAGGGAAAATACTACTTCAAAATATAAAAAAATCTTGAAAAAAACTCTCCAAATAACCTATATACTTACACAAATTGACTATTAGGAGATTTATCTTCCTCAGTATATGCATATAATTCCTAATGGATTGTAGATAAATAGTAAATCAAAGCCCTGTATTTAATGGATAAAGTGTGTGCACAATTGAAGTCTGGGAGAATTGTGGAATGTTAATGTTTTTTTTCCTTAGAGGTTCTGCAACACAGGTTCTGAAGACCACCAAGATACACTGATTTGAGAGGCAATTTTCTGCTGCCATTCTATTGAATTAACGCATTTTGTTCGGCATGATAAAAAACATGTATCATTCTTTGAGAACACCGACCCCCAAATATTTAGCAAGCAGTGTGCCCTCAATTGAAATGTTGATTGGAAATAGGGAAATCAAACTGTCACCTGATGAAATACTAAAGCTCATTATCACAAAGTTCCATTTTCAATGTTAAGAATTAGCTTTATTGCTGCATCAGTAAGCACGAGCCTTAAATCCACGCCATGTAGATTTCATGAGCATTATTACAACATATTAACCATAATTCAATTAATTTACAGAAAATGGCATTCTGCAACTTATTTTTTTTTTTCCTTTGCTCTTAAGAAAAGGTGCTATATAAGGAAGCCCAAACCACATTCCTACAGAGTATGTTCTACCTCTTTCGCCCTTATTCCTCACCCCACCTTTGTGGATCTTCAAAATATTCACTATTTCCAGAGAAGTAAATGTGCTAAAGGAAAAAGAGCCATTTCACGGCTACACCTTTGCATCATTAGGACAATACTGACCTCTAGTGTTTTAGGAGGTAGACAGGCTAACTCAGCATCATGCCTAACTTCCTCTAACTAAACCACTTAGATGTTTTTCTAAAGCACCATGGGAACAATTTCACTTAAAAGAAGAAAAAGGAGAAGGAAGAGGAGGAAGAGGGGGAGGAGGGGGGGGGGGAAGAGGGAGGAGGGGGAAAAGAGAAACATCAGATTCTAACCATTTTCTTTCTATTCTCTGAAATGATTTCTAAACTAAGTCCCTCTGGCTCCTTCCTCCCTTTAGAGAGACTGACCTCTTTAGCCCTCCTTTAGAATACAAACTTTCATAAAGTCTTTATAAGGCATATACCTTATAACTATGGATTCTGAGTCTCCAAAACTTCCAATCACAGATAGAGACTCTGGCTCTGCTTTGGATCATTTCCAGTAAACAACATTTGTCTAAATGTCCTCCCTTGAGATGCAACACTGGGTTGAGTACCTCTTACCCAAGGTCCTCTTGGACCTAAGAGGGTGAGGAGTGATATAGGGGGATTGACAAGTACTAAGTAGTCTTCCCATCTTTCTCTAACAGCGATGTTATGTCCCAACGTGCTTAAGCAATTCTGAGGTTCCTGGCCGGGTTAGCAGAGAGGGGAGCAAGCACAGAAACTCAAGGAACCTTGATAAACCATCTTTGGAAACAACACAGATGGCTTAATTGCGTTCTTTCTCATTTAGGAGTTCCCAAGCTGGAAAAACTTCCCTCTCTCTGCCTAGAGAGGCAGCTGAGCAATTGAGCTTGAACCTCTGATGGCTCCAGCGATTTATTCAACTTTGACGAACTGGGTTCTTTAAATACACAGTGCAGGTGGCGGATCCCCAGGTGTCCAGCCTTCCTGCCTATTAAATTAAATGCCCTGCACTTGCTGAGGTTAGAGCTTGGACGACAGAGGGTACACTTAGTGCATACTCATTATGTGTTCTTTGGCACAAAGATTTTGGGGGTGGAGTGTGCATCAAAAGCTCTTCCTTCTGGAACAGGGGCAGCCATTGATCTTGTGGTTTGACTACACTGGGCCACGACTCTTAGGCCAAAACTCCCAATCCCAGTAAACCGGTGCCTCTCGGTTGCGAGATACCCCAGCTGAAGCTTTCTGCCTGGGGGAGAGCTGAAAGCCGCGTCTCGTGAGGCAGTGGGCACACTGCAAATCCCAGGCAGCCGCATTCGGAGACTGTCACCGCTATCACCCAGCGCGGTGGCCGGGAGCATCTGTATCTCGGGGAGCTCACAGCCCTCGGTGCCTACGATCTGAACCCGGGGCCCTTCTCAGGAAAAGCTCTGCTTAGACACCAGGCAGGCGTAGAACGCGGAGCTGGCTTGAGGCTAAAGGAAGGCGATCCCTCCCTTCTCCCCGGAACTTTGCGATTCGGGGAGAAGGGCAGGCAACCCGGCGGGGCCGGCTCATCGGAGCTAACTTTTGGGATGGTTTGAGGGATGGAACCACACCAATCAGCAACCCCCGCCCCACTTCCCCTCTGCTCGGGGCAGGCACAACTGAACACGCGTGGACACTTGAGTGTCTTTCTCCCACGCTCGCGTTCCCCACCTCACCTACCCGCTCCCAGCTCCTGGTACTCACAATTTGTCGCCGTGAATCCTACATGCCACAAGCCGGAGAGCAGCAAAGTGAGAACGCTGGTCAGCCGTGGTACAGAATCCATTTCCCCCGAGGAAGCGGTCCCTCCCAGTCGGATCCCAAATTCGCAGGCGCCGGCCGCGGCTGCCGCTGCGCCTTCTCTCTCTCTCTCTCTCTCTCTCTCTCTCTCTCTCTCTCTCTCTCTCTCTCTCTCTCTCTCTCACTCCTGTCGTCCTCTCTCCTGCGCGCCGCCTGGCCCCCTCCCGCCCCCCCAAGGAGAGCCACTCGCTGCTTCACTCCATCCCGTGTCCAGAAGCTCCACCGAAAGCACAGCGGGGTCTGCCTTGGAGCTGCGGCTGGAGCTGCGGGGCCCGCACCTGCCGCTCGCTGTGCGCGCCTGCCTCGCCCGCCTCGCCCGCCTCGCCCTCCGCTCCCCCTCCTTAAAGGCGCAAAGCCGAGCCCCGCTGCAACAGCAGGCGGCGAGCCGGGCGCACGGCCGCTGCACCTCGGCCGCCGGCGCTGGGATCCGCACCCGGGCCGGCCGCTCCTTATAGGCGAGCGGGGCGCGCGGCACCGCCCCCGGCCAGGCCCGCCCCGCGCCCTCCTATGAGAGCGGCCTGGGCGGGTCCTCCAGGCCCCGCGCGGAGGCCGTGCGCTCCGGCTGCCCCGGGGGCCGCGGGCCCCTCTCCCGAGAGCGCTCTTCGCGCTCGCCTCCCCTCCCTTCCCTTCCCCTCCCCTCCGCACCCTCCCGCCCCGCCCCCGCCCGGGAGGAGCAGAGGCGTTGACCTTTCCCCCAGGTTTTCCTAGAACGCCGCTGCCCTAGGGATTCTGCAGGGAGTTGCAAGACAGAACGCAGCGGCCAGAGCGAATTTCCCGTGGAAAGCTTGGCAAGGAGCTAATGACATGCCTTTTTTCTTTTTCTTTTTCCTTTTCCTTCTTTCTCTTTCTTTCTTTCTTTCTTTCTTTCTTTCTTTCTTTCTTTCTTTCTTTCTTTCTTTCTTTCTTTCTTTCTTTCTTTCTTTCTTTCTTTCTTTTCTTTCTTTATTTTCTTTCTTTCTTTTTCTATTTTAAGGGGAGAGGGAAGACTTGAATTTTTGAAGGATTTCCCCCGGGGTTGCTTCCTACTAAGGAAGGCCGACGGGTATGGGCGGTGTTGGGGTTTTTGATGTAGCGACTTAATGTCAGGTCCGCGCCCCCTGCTCTGCGACCCCCGCGCGGGATGCCACAGCTCGCACTTTCAGGGCGGCCACATACACACACACACACACACACACACACACACACACACACACACACACACCCTCCATGCTGTTGGCAGGGAGCTTGGGGCGACCACTGTAAGATGTTCCGGGCTTTAGGTCTCCGAGAGAGGGAGACACAAATTATGTGTGGTAATGGGGAGAGTCAGGGTGGGGGCCCCGGTTGACTCCGAAGATTGGAGATCTGAGCCTCCCACCCCGCCCCCTCACCCCACCCCACCCCACCCCACCCTGGCCCCGTCCCCCCACCCTATCCCCCCACCCCCGCTGAGGGATTTAAATTTCAGAGGAGGTAAAGAGTAGTTCTTTTTCTTCCTGGATGCTTATTAGAAACCCTGGTTCTGTCTTTGGCTTCTGGTTTGTATCTGGGGACTCTCCTGCTTTACCATAAATCAATTTATTTTGTTTTTATTGGAAGCTGTCAGAGAGCTGCCAAACCTTAACAAAATGAGGGACTATAACGATTTCTCCTATGTGAAGCTTACAATCAAGTTAGGGGTAGAGTCACTTCAGAGGAAGTTGATGTCTCCCCTACCCTCCCCATCCTCCCTCCTGCAGCAGCATCTAGGCTGCTTCTGCATGAATCCTAAGGTTAACTTTGTGGTTTTTGGTTAGAGCTCTGCTCACATCTTCGGAATACTAAAAGGGAGTTGAATAACAATTCGATTTGTGACACCATCATTTTCATAGAGAGGAGAGAATTCTGGGGGTCCTTTCACGTGTAACTTACAATGATGCTCTTGTCTCTGAGCTTCTAATTGAAAATAACTGTGCCAGCTACTAGATTCTTGGGCAACCGGAAGACTTCTCCGGCACAGGCTTTACCTGTGGAAGGACGGCCATTTCCAGGAGATGGTGAGTCACAACACATCAAAGCTGAGGTGATCCAAGAAGCTACCCTGGTGGGTAAGGAGTAAGGAGGGGGCTGGTGCCCAAAGTCAAGCTGATCGGTCTTGCCTCTCCTACTGAGTGTCCCAAGTGCTGCCACCCAATCTGTGGCCTTTGAGTATTTCAGGTTCTAAAACACCTATGTAGATAATTTAATCATACTGGAGAGTGTAGAAAATAATAGGCACCATTATCCAGCCTTGTATGTTCTTTAACAGATGGTTTTTAGAAGAAATAAAATAGTACAAATATAATTTAAGTTGCTTTTGCATTCTTGTCTAATCCCAGTTATCTCCTACCATATCTAAAGGTAAACACTTTTATTCTCATTCTCATACATTGTGTTTTTATACATTTACCACACATATTTACATCCCTAAACAATATATGGTATCACTTTGGTTGCCTTTAATCAATATATAAATGGTATCATACTGTTTCATTTTGCACCTTGCAATTTACTCGGCATTATATTTTTCCAATTTCTTTGCTTGGATATATGTAGTGCTAATTCTTTCA
Organism: Neofelis nebulosa; assembly: GCF_028018385.1. Classification (NCBI taxonomy): domain Eukaryota; kingdom Metazoa; phylum Chordata; class Mammalia; order Carnivora; family Felidae; genus Neofelis; species Neofelis nebulosa. The sequence continues at coordinate 107,509,806 of NC_080783.1, read as the reverse complement.
TTTTAACTGCTGTATTATATTTCATTTTATAAATAAGCCACAACATAGTCGTTAATTGTTCTGCTTATGAACCTACAGACTATTTCCAGGTTTGCTTGTTTGTTTTTTCTCAATGTGAACTATGCACTCTTATACCCGTCTCTTACTTTTTCTCAAATATGTACTTAGGAGTAGAATTTCCATATCTTATGAAATGCTTATCTTCAGCTTTAGCAGGTATCTCTCATTGCTTTGTAAAATGATGTTAGCAATTCATATGTCTTCCCCCACTAGCAGTGGGTGAGATTTCCCCTTGCTCCATAAGACCTCTCTTTTTAAAAATGGGAATATGATACCCAGAGAGTACAGATTTTTATTCACAGAGTTTAACGCTCCCCGACATCATCCCATCTTCTACACCTCTCCAAAAAATATTTACATAAATAAATATTTTCTTTTAATTATGAAAGATGTGGGCTTCATTTCCTATTACAGTGACTTAAAACTGAATCTATCTGGGTCAATAAAATGTGCTTGAAATATATATTAAAAGGCAATTAGGGAAATTTGTTACGGGAAGCCCCCAAACTGTGAACAATCTTCTAGATATTAGTAAATATTGGAACTCTGCATTTAGATGTTCACATGCAATCCTAGCGTATAGTATATAAATTGCACCTAATTTAAAGTGCTATTTACAGTTGTAGCTTTCCTCTCTCTCTCTCAAATACACCTGTTCTCAGAGCAACTTTGAGCCTGAAACAGCAGACATTTGTCTAAGATTTGTTAACATTTCAGGGGTAAACAGCTGTTCCTCTTAGACAATAGTGTAAACAATACCATCTTCTGGGGGCATTTTGCCAACACGTTTTTATTAGCTGTAGAATATTAATCACTGTTAAAACCGTTCTCAGCCAGATTGATATTTACCTTTTGAAATTCTTTCGTCAACCTTTTAGTCTGACAAATCCACCTTTCAAATGCTGGAGTGGAAGCTGAATATCGTCCCTTAACCCCCATGTTGCTTGATATAGAACTCATACTTGCAGAACACCTTGCTTTGAAGAAGCTTAAAAATGATGCATAGATAGAACAGATTGATTGCTCCTAGGAAATGAGGAAAAATGGATCACTGAAACCCTCAGATGCCTGCATCTTCGAAGGATAAATCGGAACATCTTCTCAAGACAAACGCATATCTGAAATCTTAAAAAAGAAATGAAGTGGACAGGATTCGGTGTTCATGTCCCTTCGATTTTCCCTTGGACCCTCCCACTTCCTGCCTTTTAATAGAGTGGAAGGGAAAGAAGCATTCATCCCCTGGCATCTTAGCCTTGGAATATTCAACAGGTGGTTTGCCTCCTTGATTCTGTAATTCTGCTGTGAGGCATGTAGCAGCTATGTTTGACCATCTCCACGTTACAGATGATATCCTAAGAGGAGACAGATATTGACATCTGAAGGATCACACAGAATTAATGGCCCCAACTGACAGGACACCTTAAAATGAAAACCCATCCATCTTTTTTTCCTTTGTCTTTATAGAGCTAATAGGTAAAATTCACCGTGACATATGAGTACCTGGCGTGTACAAGAGAGGATTCTGCATTGGTCACCATAGTCTGTTGTGCGTCTCAGTACTTTTGGATTATTTCAGTTTCACATATTCATGGTTTGTTGTAAAGATGGCAGGATGATTTCTGCTGCCACTCATATCTTTAAAAATAGAGTTCTTAAAAATATTGATGTGGCAGAAAGTTAATTTAATATTCTTCTTTTCATCCTTCTTTTAAAAAATGTTTTAATTTTTTTTCTGTTTTTGTTTTTGTTTTTGATTTTTTTCTCCTTAGAGCATGTGGCCAGTAACATGCTACACCTGTAGGGTGTAGGAAATGGCAAGAAAAAAAAAAAGTTCCTGCTCTCGAGGAGCTAAAAATGACTTGGGAGAGTAAGATGTTTAAAAAGTTAAGATGACAATACAAATGAGCATATGTTTAAGTGCCAAATCGCCCAGATAATAAGTGCTATAGGTGTTTTTAAGTTGACAAAGATTGCTTCCTCTGGAAGGAAAACTTGCAATTGGCATAAGGAAGTGGTTGTCTCTTTAGGGGTAAATGGATTTGAGTCCCTCTTTGCCATGAGGCTTGTTATTGAATTCAGGTTAGGTCGGGTGCATTTGCCCTCGCAGGAAGCCACATGTTAGGGTAATGAAGGCAGAATTCTACTTTTACAGAAGAGCTGGCTTTTCCATTAAGGCAAATGGACCTCAGCCAAAGGTTGACAACAATTCACTTGAGCCTCTCCCCGCTACTTCTGTCTCCTTGTTCCATCTCAAACTCAATCTTGTAACCACCGTGTTCGTCCTTGACATCAAAACTAGCCATCTTCTTACACCGATCTCCTATGAATAGAAAAACCCTTTATATACCTTCACCTGAAACACATGTTTTTTTTCAGCCGGTATATGTCGTTCTGTTGATACCTACTACTGTTTCTTCCTTCTGTGGACTGCTTCTTCCCAATTGGCTACTTTTTGCTCACCATTGCACTCCAAATTCAGCTAACGCATCTCTCTCGAAGTCTTTTTCAATTCCTTTATATTGTTTCTCTTCATAGGGTTTCCTCACTCTGAGTAGTTTCTCAGAAGTAATTTATCAGTTAACATTCAACTTGGAGTCTTCAGCATACATGGAGGCTTTTGAAAAATATTTGAGGGGCGCCTGAGTGGGTCAGTTGGTTGAGCATCTGACTTGATTTTGACTCACTCAGGTCATGACCCCTAGGGCATGGGATTAAGCCCCACATCAGGCTCTGCACTGAGTGTGGAGCCTACTTGGGGTTCTCTCTCCCTCTGCCCCCTTCCCCATTCATGCTCTGCCTCTCTCTGTCAATAAAATGTAAAAAAAAAAATGATGAATGGATAATATGAGATATAAAAAAGCCTTGTCAACTTTTTAAAAGGTATACCCATCCCCTCCCCTCACCCCTCTTCATCCATTGCACCAGAATTCAGAGTCTCCTTTGAAGGCATTTATGCTTATTTACCTTGTAAATCAAGATATCAGTTATATGGAAAAATCAATAGGAATGCAGTTTAGGTTAGTATCTTTATAGTTAATTTTTCCTAGCCATATATTTCTCAAAAACTTGGATTTAGTTTTTGAGAGGAATTCAAAAGTATTTTCAATGTATTTATGTAAGTATATTTGTATAATTCCAGCCATGCCACATCCAGAACGTATGTCACAAAGAGGATGTCTCCTCTTTACTTATTTCTGGCTCTTTCTGAGGAAAGTGGTGCCAACAATCACTCAGAAGTCATTTGTGATATATATCATGTTTCAGGACAAACCTGTTTCGAGTTTAATGGAAAGTATTCTGAGCTTAGGATCAGAAACCCCAAGCATTAGCCTTGACTTTGCAGCTTACCAGATATGAGACCTTGAGTAAATACTCTTGAGATTCAGCTTCTACATCTGTAAATTGTGAAGTGTGATCATTTCTGGCTTTGGTATTGGGCATGGTGAATAGAAAGAATCATACATGTAAAAGTTTGTTGTTGTTGTTGTTGTTGTTGTTGTTGTTGTTATATAGGAAAGTTCTAAATATTATGCCCTAGTTCAAAGAAGACAATTTAGGGGTGCCTGGGTGAGTCAAGTGCTTAAATGTCAAACTTTGGCTCAGGTGATGATCTCGCAGTTTGTGGGTTTGAGCCCCACGTCAGGCTCTGTGCTGACAGTTCAGAGCCTGGAGCCTGTTTCAGATTCTGCGTCTCCCTCTCTCCCCATCCCTCCTCTGCTCATGCTCTGTCTCTCTCTGTCTGTCAAAAATGAATAAATGTATTTTTTTTAAGAAGACAATTTATTCAGCCCCTAACCACTGGATTTCTCATGCATTTTATTTGCCAGTTCATCCATAGAGTAAAAATACATGCAAATATCTGAAAAGACCATCCATTCTACGGGAAATATACATAATTCATTATTCAAAGGCAACACAATAATTCAGTCAACTGACATTAATTTATTGAGCAAGGATGATGTGCCGAGACATGTATCATTTCCTTTTGGTTAAATAGTTGCCGTAGAAAAGAGCTGATCTGGTCCTGTCTTCAAGGTTCTTACACCCCTCACAATTTCTAGATAGGGGAGGTAGTGTATGCAAATATAAGTTTCCAACTTCTGCCTTGATTGCAAAAGAAACAAAAAAAAACAAAAACAAAACAAAACAAAACAAAACAAAAAACAACAATCCAGTCTGGTGAAGGAATCATGACCTGAGAAAGCCTTTACAATTATATTTCCCATTGAGAGTGAGTATCTGGTTCTTGCCTTGTGGCCCTGTTCTGACCAATAAGACTCAGGGGGATGGAGAGATTGTCTTCTCGGAAAGGGAGAGGAGTGTTAATACAAATCCTGTTGTCCCTGCAGCTTTCCCCGCAGCATGGTCAGTATCTTATGAGGGCATGAGTTTTGTAACTCCAGTAGACATCTTCGGAATATGAGGGAATGGCCAGGACAATGACATGGCAAAAAGTAGAGACATGTCATGGGTATTAATTACAATATTGAGTTACTTCTACTGTGGAACAATAAACATCTGTATTATTTAAACCACTCCTAGTTAGGTTCTCTGGAGAAGTATAGAACATTTATTAAATATCACCCTGAGTAGGCATTGTGACTTTGTTTTCTCTTTTAGAATTCATGGCAAAATTCCGAGGGAAGTATCATTAGCTACATTTGGCAGATAAGGATACCAAGACTTGTGAAATTTGAGTAACATTGCCCAAAGCACAAAGCTATTAAGCAGAAACGCGGAGATTCCAATTCCAGAGTTTAGGTTTATCATGCCATTGCTAGTGCCACAAATGCTCGGCAATGAAATAAATCTACTGAATCCTGTGTGTGTATATGTGTGTATGTGTGTGTGCATGTGTGTGTGTACTTAACTTGCTCATTTGATCTCAGAGATGACTGGCAAATTGGTTTCTACTATTAAAAAAATTCTTTAGGGTTACTGCTGCCGTGTTTCTGTCTCTGAGGGAATAGCTGTCTCTAAAGCCAACTTGCTATTTCTAACTTGGTTGAAGAAAATTAATGAAGAGCAGCAATGATCTCTTCCGTTCCATGTGCACATCTGGTGCTTAAGTAAGTCAGGCTGACATCTGAACATAAGATCCGCGGTAACCACTATGGTGAAAGCTCCCCTACAACCTTTTACCATTTTCCAAAGGTGTATTTTTCAGAAAATAAATTATTTGGAAGGAGAAAGAGCTGATTTCAAAGGATTATTTCATTATGTAACCTAATACCTAGCAGTTCTGTCCTTTTGTCCCTTTTCCATTTGAATCAGCACTGAAAATACAGTGCAAGCATCTATAATTTGCTTTTTACTGGCATTTTTAATAAGGTGGAGTGAATGTTAGCCTAGAGCCAGCAGGGGGTGTGTTGACTAGTGGGAAGAAAAAATTCCCAAGCAGATTTGAAGCAGGAGTGTGGGGGACTTTGTAGGTTGCTGAATTATTGTTCATTTGGAGGAACCTGGAGAGAGGATGCCAGAGAGGGTAAAGGAACAAAACCAAATCTGTTGATGACTTACTTTAAGTTTTTCCTTACACCTCTGATATTATGTCTATTAAGAAATCATGCATGACCAAGAATAATAATAGAAGTTTATGATCAAACACATTGAATAAAATCCATGATCTTAATTATTTTTATTTTTATTAAAAATAAATATGCCTGGGGCGCCTGGGTGGCGCAGTCGGTTAAGCGTCCGACTTCAGCCAGGTCACGATCTCGCGGTCCGTGAGTTCGAGCCCCGAGTCGGGCTCTGGGCTGATGGCTCGGAGCCTGGAGCCTGTTTCAGATTCTGTGTCTCCCTCTCTCTCTGCCCCTCCCCCGTTCATGCTCTGTCTCTCTCTGTCCCAAAAATAAATTAAAAACGTTGAAAAAAAAAAATTTAAAAATAAATATGCCAGATCTCTTTTTCAATGAAAAACTTAGAGTTTTGTTATCACTTGAAGCTGTGCAATTTAGAAAAAAATATTTTCAGGGTTTCGTATATGTATAGTGATACAGACATTTTGACTGTGTTTTTTCTGTATTGCTCCATTTTAATCTTTATTTTCTTTATAAGTCACATCAGTCGCTATCTACTAAGTGTCTTCTCTAGTCTAGCCCTGTATGAGGAACTGCACATACTCAGTTAATTAGGGATAACTGTGATTTTGAGGAAATTATGGCACAGTTATGAAGATAAATGCCTTCAAATTTCAGGGAAACTTGCTATGTGTTAAATACAAATTTTCCTCTGTTTTATCATAAAAGAAACTATTTTAAAGGTTAAGTTAATATGTATGTATGACTTAAGACATTCTCCATTCAAAATTATTAATATACGGATGTTTGTAATAAGTTAGTTACATCAATTCATTTAAGTGGAATGTGTTTTGATTCAATGCACATAAGATCTCTATTTGGTATCCTATTTAAAAAAATCTCTACAATGTATAACTAGATAGTGCAGGTACAAAGATAGTACCTGCTCTGCTCTAAAGCTATATACAACTTAAGAAAGGATTGGCATACAAGCAAAAAAAGATATAGGCAAGTGTTTGGGAAACCTTAGCTCATAGGTCAAATCAGGTCTACTGTTTGTGTTTGAACAGTACACATACTATGATTTTTTTTTTTTTTTACATTTTTTAGTGGCTGCAAAGAAATGCAAATTCCAGTGTCTACAAAAAATTTTGGTCTATAAATAAATGTTAGGGTCTACAATTAATTCTTTCTTCTTTCCTCCCTGCTCCCTCTCTCCTTCCTTTCTCTTTCTCTTTTTCTTTCTTTCTTTCTTTCTTTCTTTCTTTCTTTCTTTCTTTCTTTCTTTCTTTCTTTCTTTCCTTTCTTTCTTTCTCTCTTTTAAAATACAGCCACAGTAATTTGTTTACATGTTATCTATGGCTGTCTTTGCATTACAATAGCAGAGTTGAGAAGTTTCCACAGAAATTATAAGATCTGCAAAGCCTAAGTTATTTACTAGATGACTCTTTACTGACCCCTGATATAGTCTATAAAGTGCAACACTAGAATAGAATTCAAGGTATAGATGCACTATACATTGGAGGACATGATATTGTTCATTCATCCATTCAGATTTTTTCTTTTTTATCAAGACCCTTTGATATATCAGATACCATGGGATAAGCTGACTAACAAAAGAATCCCTTGAGGGGTGGATATGTAGATTTATTGGTGCTAATTAGATTGAGTTAAACATATTTCTGTTAAATGAGTTGAGTTTGGATGTTCACAATGTTTCACTTCCCCTAAATAAAATAAAATATAATTGTATTTATTATATAAAATATAATAACATAAAATATCATTGGTTCCTATTCTTTTGATCTTTGGAGATTGTTGAGAAATTTTGATTTTCTTCCCATAAATTCCTGTTGCTTATTGACCGCATGTTTTTATGTATGCTTACATTTTGGTATTTATTGTGGCTTACTTATAACCTTGCATAATTGCAAAAAACTCCTATATACATTTTGCTTTTAGCATTTTTTTAACATTTTTCCCCATTTACTTAATAATTCATACTCTTTCTCTCTCTTCGCTTTCTTTCTGTGGCTGTCATCTTCTATAGTTCCTCTATTTCATTGACTCATCCAACACCTGGGTCAACACAAGGAAAGATCCAGAAAGTGTCAGGCAGAGAACAGCAGTGAAAGCTCGTGATACTCATGATTTCATATACAGACAGTTCCTGTCTTCAGATGGTTCTATTTACAATTTTCTTCGACTTTATTATGATCCCAAAGTGATACATATTCAGTAGAAATGGTATTTCACATTTTTATTTTGGAAATTTTCCCCAGGCGGATAAGGTGGTAACATCCTTTCTCATGATGTTGGGCAATGACAGTGAACCACAGCTCCTAGTCAGCCACAGATCATGAAGGTAAATAACCAATGCATTCTGTACCCACACCACCACCCCGCTTCCCACTTTACTACAGTATCCAATAAATTATATGAGATAGTCAACACTTTATTATAAAGCAGTCTCTGTGTTAGATGATTTGGCCCAACTGTAGGCTGATATATGTATTCTGAGCATGCGTAAGTTCAGCTGGGCTAAGCTATGATGTAGGTTAGATGTATTAAATGCATTTTTTACTTACGATATTTTCAACTTATCATCGGTTGGTTAGGACATACCCCCATAATAAATTGAGGAAGTTCTATATTTTGTCCCTGTCTGACAACTAACTACAATTGAATTACATGCCAAGGGAAACAAATCCAACACAGTGGAGACTCACACCTAGAAGAGGACTTGACCTCTTCCTGCGGCCCCGGAGTTTCCTAGAGAACTTAGCTTACGTGTTGAGCCAAGAGAGATGGGAGGAGAAGGGTGTGTTTGAGGAGCTTGAGTGAAGAACGCCCAGGGTGAAGACAACCAGAACTACGAGTGGTCTCCAAATAAACAAGTGATTTAGCTAAGGGTCAGACTATAGGAAAATGGTTGAGGGTTTGCTATCTGGTAAAGGAGATAGTAAAAGGTATTGGAGGGAATTTTAATTAATTTTTTGAAGGAAGTGACTCGTGGTTTCCTATTTTGTAGTTCTTTGGTTTCGAATGTCAGTCAAGCCACTTTTCATAGATGCATTTATACTTGCAAGGAGATACTGTGTACTCCTCCTTTGAACATTTGTTGTCACTTTAGATGTATCTACCACCTTATCAAAGAAATAGCAGTGTATGGGTTTGAGATTTCGTGTTCAGGATGTTGGACATATATTAAGATTTCATCTCATGTTAGGCATATGATAGAAAGGACAAATTATTTAAAATCTTTTTAACTGTAAAATGGGAGAATGTCAGGGTGCCTGGGTGGCTCAGTCAGTTAAGCAACTGACTTCAGCACAGGTCATGATCTCGCGATCTTGAGTTCGAGCCCCACATCTGCTATCACCGCAGAACCTGCTTTGGATCCTCTGTCTCCCTCTTTCTCTGTCCCTCCCCAGCTTGTGCGTGTGTGTGCACTCTCTCGCTTTCTCAAAAATAAACATTGAATTTTTTTTTTTAAAAACGGGATGGTGCCAAAGGACAAGGTGGTTGTGAAAATCCCAAATGAAATGCAATGCTTAGTACTTGAAGCGCTCATGAAATGGTTATTGTTATTCATAGTTTGGTGCCATTAAATATGACAATTTAACTTCCAGCAAGTCCTGTTTGGGACCACTCGGTTTCACTCACATAGCAAAGCTTCGTAGGGATATCAAGATCCTACTTATCAAAGACGATCATATTCCCCTGGGGGAAAAAGACCTTAGAATATGGCCAATGCAATCTTTCTGTGTTTGACATTTGTCTGACAATTTGTGTCTGGTGGACTCTGGCTTATGTTCCGAAGCATTAATAGGAAGTTTCAGAATATGAATGATGATACCTCACCCTCAAAAAGAATTTGTTTTCAATACAGCCAAAATGAGTTGGCATAATAAAGTCTGTCTTAAAAATTTATAATGGGAAAAAGACAGATGGAAAGCAATTTATTTAAAGACGATTTTAAAGTAAAAGCAGAAAGTTGTAGCTCAGTGATTTTGGTCTAAAATGATTAGAGATTGGGTAAGATTAGATTTATAGATGCTGAAGTTCAAAAGTTTGGTGCTAAATTTACTAGACAAATGCTTCTCAAGGATATTCCATTGCTCAGAATTTACTGACTCTGTACCTCCAGTTCCCAATACGAAACTATCTTTTCTTGCTATGATGTTATTTCCTGGTTTAGGAAAGAGTCATCCTGCCTTTACAACCCCAGAAAGCATTTAGTACATAGCGGCATTGAGAATGGAGAAACCTCAGTTGGTTTCTTAGGAAACCTTAGTTGGTTTCTTACTATATTCTTGGAATTCTATATAAAATGATATTTCCATCTTTTGTTTTGCTTCTTATTTGTCAAAAAACCTGATTAATGGGTTTCAAAATCCGCATCTCGGTTTCCTGGCAATTTTTCATTGGATTAAAATGAGAACTTGATGCAGCATGAGTCTATGAATTGCTGGTGTTCAACTTTAGGTTTATAAGATTGGATAAATTAAATTCGATTTGGGGGAAAAGGTATGTATGAATAAAGTATATATACAATTTAATCTTGATCAAGCTTTTCATATGGAGGGTTTTAATTACTTCAGCTCACCATCTTTGAACCATTTGCATATCTCCTTAATGACATTTTTTTTCTGCTATTAAACAGAAAATAAAGCCAGCCCCAACCAAATGTGTTAGAGGGAAACAGGGGAAGATGATAGCATCACTTAATAATGTGTTGTAACCAAGAAGGAAATTAAAGACTTTTCGTAACTTTGGTTTATTTCACAAAAGACCAAGTTTCCCCGCATGGATGGATTTAGGAAGACAGGCTGTTTGCTGTCTATTTTCAAGACTTTCAATCATGGCTTGCAATTATACCCATTTCTGCCTATGTGAGTTAATTCTGCACAGCACCAGACCATTGGAGACTGTGATAAAAACATGACACTGACACATATTTTCTTTTTGGGCAATTTCCATAGACATGTTTGATGTTCTTGATGTATCATTACAGCCCTGAGGATGTAGTTCTATAACTAATGTAGTTCTAAACTTTTGACTGTGAGGTTTGGTCTGTGGATAGGAGGAGTCAAACAATTTAGAGTTTATACATTCAACAAACATACTGATCACCTCCTGGGGGCTAGGTCAACACGAGAGCTGCACTAGCTATTAGATGAATACGCCATGTTCTAGGCCCTCAGAACACTCCCACGTGTGGACAGTAAGGCAGACATCACAACCACTAAATATATACTAAATGATGAATTTACCAGCGAAAGCCAGAACAGGAAGAAAGGGACTCTGCCTTCCTAAAACTCAGCAAGATAGATTTTTTTGAATCCAGAGGTGATGAGCAAAACTTCGTCTGTTGTGGGAGCAATGGAGGAATTTCAGGCAAAAGCAAAGCAAAAGCAGAATTTCAGGCAAAACCAAAGTAAGATCCAAAGTCATGAGCCTGTTTGCCATGTGCTGGAGAAAATTTGAAATAAATGTGATGTGCCTGGGATGAATACAGAAACAATGAGAGGAATAAATAGTATATGTAGAGTTAAATGTGTCAATGTTGTCTATATTTCAGATTACTCAGAAGGGAGATTTGAATGCAGAAGGCAAACTGGTAATCTGAAGTAGACCATTTTTACTTTTAGGCTTAGAAAAGACTATAGATATTTCTATTAGAATATAGGAATACATGACCTGATAATATTGTAAAATTTGTTAAATTTTATTCTATTTCATTGTGGTAAGAACACTCAAAATGAGATCTACCAACTTAATAAAATTTTAAGTGCACAAAACAGTGCTGTCAATCATAGACACAATGTTCTACAGAAGATCTCTAGAAGTTACTCATTTTGTGTAACTGAAACCTAATACACGTTGATTAGCAACTCCCTATTTTCCCCTCCTCCCAGGTCCTAATAAACACCTTTCTACTGTCTGATTCTGATTTGACCATTTAATTAATTAATTAATTAATTAATTTTAATGTTTATTTTTGAGGGAGATAGAGCACAAGAAGGGGAGGAGCAGAGAGAGAGGGAGACACAGAATCTGAAGCAGGTTCCAGGCTCTGAGCTGTCAGCACAGAGCCTGACACGGGGCTCAAACTCATGAACCGTGAGATCATGACCTAAGCCGAAGTTGGATGCTTAGCTGACTGAGCCACCCAGGCACTCCTGAGTTTGACCATTTTAGATGCCTCATGGAAGTGGAATCATGCAGTTGGTTCTTCTGTGGCTGGCTTATTTTATTTAGCATAATGTTCTCAAGGTTCATCCATATTGTTACATACTGTCAATTTTCTTTTCTGTTTAAATGCTAAACAATATTCTAGTGTGTGTGTGTGTGTGTGTGTGTGTGTGTGTGTGTATTTATCCATTCATCCGTCAATAGGCATTTGCTTATTGCCACATCTTGGCTATTGTGAATAGCACTTTAACATGAGTACTAATATTTCTTCAAGATCATAATTTCAGTTCTTCTGGACAAATACTCAGAAGTGGGACTGCTAAATCATATGATAGCTCCATTTTAAGTTTTTAAGGAATCTCCATACAATTTTACATGTAGGATATACCATTTTACAGTTTCATTAAAAGGGTACAAGAATTCCAATATCCTTTTATCGTCATCAAAATTATTGTCTTTGGAGGGATTTTGATAATAGCCATCTTAACAAGTGTGATATGATATCTCATTATGATTTTGATTTGAATTTGATTAATAGTGACAGAGAATCTTAGCATATATCAATTGGCTATTTGTATGTCTTTGGAGAAAGGTCTATTCATGTCTTTAACCCATTTTTTTGCTGTTGAGATGTAGGAATTTTTTTATAAATATTGGAAATTAACTCTTTATCAGATATACAGTTAAAAATCTTTTCTTCCATTCTACAGGAAGCCGTTTAACTCTGTTGAGTGTTTCCTTTGCTATGCAGAAGCTTTTGCTTGATTTAGTCCTACTTATCTATTTTTGATTTTGTTGGCTGTGATTTTGGTGTCCTATCCATGAAATTATTGTTAAGGATAATGTCATGAAGCTTTTCCGCTATGTTTTCTTATAAGAATTTTACAGTTTCTTCTGAGAGTCTAACATTTAGATCTTTATTTTGATTTGAATTTGTGTGTGGTGTGAAATAAGGATCTAATTTCTTTCTTTCTTTCTTTCTTTCTTTCTTTCTTTCTTTCTTTCTTTCTTTCTTTCTTTCTTTCTCTCCTTCTTTCTTTCTTTTCTTTCTTTCACTTGTGCATATCCAGTTTTCTTAGCATCATTTGTTGAAGAGACTTATCTTTTCCCCATTGTATAGTCTTGGCATCCTTGTCAAAAATCGGTTTACCATATATGTGTGGACTTACTTCTGGGTTCTTTATTCTGCTCTGTTGATCTATATGTCTGTCATTGTGCCAGTATCCTACTATATCATAATATTTTAATTACTTTAGTTTTGTAATGTATTGTGAAATCAGATATTGTGATGCCTTCAGTTTTGTTCTTTCTCAAGTTGATTTGGCTATTCAAGATCCTTTGGGTTCCCTGTGAATTTTAAAAGTGTAGAAGAAAGGAAGTTAAAAAAAATTCAGAGTAAAAATAGAGAGCAAAGGGAAGAAGTAGACAAAATAGAGAATAGAAAAATCAATAAAACTGAGCTGGTTTTTGGAAACGATAAACAAAATTAGTAAACCTTTAGCTAGACTGATAAAAATAAAAAAGAAAACTGAAATAATACAATCAGAAATGAAAGAGGAGACATTAAATTTGATGCCACATAAATAAAAAGGATCAGAAGAGACTAATATAACCACTAATATACCAATAAACTAGATCATTTAAAGTAAATAAATAAATTATTGGAACTTCAACCAGCAGATGGAATTCTGAAGCAATAGAAGGTTTAAACAGATTGTACTATAACTAGTAAGGAGATTAAATCAGTATTAAAAAAATTTACACAAAGAAAAGTCCAGGACTAGATAGCTTTACTGATAAATTCTATCAAACATTTAAATAGCATTAACAGCAATCTTTCTCAAATTCTTCCAGAAAACTGAAGAAGAAAAAATACTTTCAAACTTGTCTTATGATGCTAGTATTAACCTGACACCAAAGTCAAACAAAGACATCACAAGAAAAGAAAGCTACAGGCCAATATCTTAATAAATGTAGATGAAAAAGTCCTCAACAAATACTACGAAACTGAATTCAACAGCACAATAAAAAGATCACATAGCATGACCAAGTAGAATTTATCCCTGAGATGCAAAGAAAGATGTTTCAACATATAAAAACCAATTCACGCAATATACTGCATTGACAGAATAAAGGATAAAACTAGCATGATTATCCAAATAGATGCCAAAAAATTGATGAAATTCAACATTCTTCCATGTAAAACATCAAAAACTAAAATAAAAGAAAACTACTTCAACATAATAAAGACCATATTTGAAAGCCCACAGCTAACATCACACTCAGTAGTGAAAAAACTGAAAGTTTTTCTTCTAAGATCTGGAATCAGGTAAGGATGCATACTCTCATCACTTCTTTTTAGTGTAATACAGGGAGTCCTAGCCAGGGCAAGTAGGCAAGAAAAACAAATAAAAAGCGTTTAAGTCAGAACAAAAGAAATAACATTGTTCCTGTTTGCAGATAACATGGTCTAATATATCGAAACCCCTGAAAACTCCATAAAGAAATAAAATTTAAAACATGGTTAGAACTAATAAGTGAACTCAGTAGTGATGCAGGCTACAAACCAAAATACAAAAAAAAATCATTTTGCCTTTTTATACACTAACAATGGGTTTTTTGGAAAGAAAATTAGGAAAATAACCTCATTTATAATAACATCAAAAAGAATAAAATACTTAGAAATAAACCTAAGTAAGCAGGCAAAATACTAACATACTGAAATCGACAAAACATTGATAAAAATAAAGAAAACACAAACAAATGTATGATATCCTATTTTTATATATTGAAAGATTTAATGTTAAATTGTCCATACTACTGAAAGCAATATATGGAATCCATTCAATCCTTATCAAAATTCCAACAGCAGTTTCTAGAGAAATAGAAAAAAAAATTTTTTTGAATGTGTTAACTTTTTATTATCTGTAACCATATTTTTGGTTTCCTCCCTTTCAAATGTGCTTAAAGTAGTTTTACCCTGGAAGGGAGCAGGGTCACCAATGTTTGGCTAGTTCAGCAAGCTACTCAAAAAATAAAGTAATTCCAACTATGTTTTCCATAACTTCCTAAATTCCCAAGGCAACAGAACTAGAGACACTGACCAAATATGAAAATGATTTTGCAAAGAATCAAGTCACTTCTTTGAAGAAATTTTAAACTCCAAAGAACAACCTACCGATCTTTTCACTCTTTCTAACTACATAACACGTTTTAACCTCAAGTGAGTTATTTTACCAGCAAAACTTTCCTCCTGCTGGGAATGAAAGAGAATTGCAATTTGCAAAAAACAAGCCAAGGTAAAAACAGGCATGCCCAGCAGACACTGGAAGAAATGTTATTTTATGGAGAAAAAGGAGGAGGTTGGGAGGGGTTGTTTTGAATGAAACTTCACAGAGGAAAGCAAGAGTTAAGAGAGATGATGGTTTCTTACCAAGTGAATCAGTGGATTTCTCGTAGAAGATTCAATGTACATCTTATCCTGTTGGAGCAATTGATTGATTAGTCTTTCCTGTTGATGATTTTTCTGTTGGTATCTGTAAATGACAATCTTTTCATAATTGATATTGAGTGGCACTGCTATCTCTTCCAGCTTTCCCTTCTAGCTTCCTGAGTCCTTTTGAGTGAGATTTCCCTCATTAGTTTTCACAAAACATTCTTTTGACCTGAAATGACTTAGGACTCATCTTTTATCTAAGACTAATCAAACACTTATTGTCCCGAAACTCCATGATAATTAACATGTTACAGAATTCCAAATAGACTGGATATAAGAATGTTTAAACAAATATGTGAATGGAAACACAGCCACAGAAATCTCTTCTTCAAAACCCACTTAGGAAATAAAGGACTGTGTATATAGTTGTCACCAAATTGGCAAGATTTGGTGTTTACTCCAGGTTCTAGCATCTTCATGGAAAGAGGGTATATTGTTCCTTGAAGTCTTCACATACTTATCAGGCTTTCTCCAGTCTCATTGTGCTCAGAGTGTGAGAGGTTAGGAAAACATATAGTTTGAGATGGCTTTCTCTTATGAGTCACAATAGCCTGGGGGATCAGTCTAGTGAAAGTGGGGGAAGGAGACAACCAGGGACCTCTCGAAAGCTCTGACCTGACTTAAAGCTTCAGTCTAGGGGTGCCTGGGTGGCGCAGTCGGTTGGGCGTCCGACTTCAGCCAGGTCACGATCTCGCAGTCCGTGAGTTCGAGCCCCGCGTCAGGCTCTGGGCTGATGGCTCAGAGCCTGGAGCCTGTTTCCGATTCTGTGTCTCCCTCTCTCTCTGCCCCTCCCCCGTTCATGCTCTGTCTCTCTCTGTCCCAAAAATAAATAAATGTTGAAAAAAATTAAAAAAAAAAAAAAAAAAAGCTTCAGTCTAGTCTGATTCTTCCCCACTTTGCCATTTAGAACTGGAAAAGAGAGACCAAATATCAAGTCTTCCTGCCTTATTAAGAACTTGTTGAGGAGAGGAATCATCTGCTACAAGCCATACCCTAACACAGGGACTTGTGTTCCTCTAGTACATATCTCAGTAGGCTTTCCTTATTATGTTAGATAGCTGACAACTTTAAAACTCTACTATGGGGCACCTGGGTGGCTCCGTCAGTTAAGCATCCGACTTTGGCTCAGGTCATGCTCTCACAGTTTGTGAGTTCGAGCCCTGCATCAGGCTGTGTGCTGACAGCCCTGAGCCTGGAACCTGCTTCAAGTTCTGTGTCTCCCTTTCTCTGTGCCTCTTCCCCACCCCTGCTCACACTCTCTTTGTCTCTCTCACAAAAACAAGTAAAAATTAAAAAAAAATTAAATCTACTGTAAAATGGGTTAACCATGGTCTACAGCTTCAGAAAGCTTTATAAGAATCAGTAGAAATATTTTGATGAAATCTCAATAGTTTATTTATTTATTTTTGTTTTCTTTGCCTCAGGAGACATATCAAGAAAGAACTGTTCTCCTATGGGATTGTAAGTTTCCTGTCTCAGTTCTAGGCCTTAATCTATTTTGAATTTGTTTTTGTGTATGGTATAAGAAAGTGGTCAAGTTTCATTCTTTTGCATGTTGCTGTCCAGTTTTCCCAACACTGTTTGTTGAAGACATTACCTTTCTTCCATTGGATATTCTTTCCTCCTTTGTCAAGATTATTTGACCATACAGTTGTGGGTTCATTTCTGTCCATTGACTACACACACACACACACACACACACACACACACTCTAACACACTGGAATATTACTCAGCCATAAAAAATAATGCCATCTTACCATTTGCAATAATGTGGGTGTAGCTAGAGAGTATTATGCTAAGTGAAATAGAGAAACACAAATCCATATGATTTCACTCATATGAAAAAATTGACAAAACATATGAATATAGGGCATAAAAGACAGGAAAACCAAGAAGCAGACTCAACTATAGAGAACAAACTAGCGGTTACCAGAGGCATGGTGGGTGGGAAATGGTTGAAATAGGTGATGGAGATTAAGGAGTGCACCTGTTGCGATGAACACTGGGTGTTGTATGGGAGGGCTGAATCACTAAATTCTACACCTGAAACTAATATTACACTGTGTGTTAACTGACTGTAATTTAAATAAAATTTGTCAGAAAAAGTATCAATAGAAATAGCACTGTCCTCTGGGAAGGTAATTGTGATATACGCATCAAGAATTGCCAAATGTATACACTTTGTAGCCCTCTGAGGTCACTTTTTGGGAGTGATCTTAGGGAGATTCTTCTCAATATAGAATTAATATGAGGCAGTGTTCCTCAATTTAGAATCCTACAAACGCACAAGGATATTTATTACAGCTTTCTTTTTAAGAGTGAAAAAATATTATAAATACCCCCTATTCCATATGATGTATAGCAAACAAACTTTGTATATGCATACAATGAAATTTCACACAACCATTACAAACCATAATTATGGATAAAACATGGACCCCAAATTGCATGACATATGAAGAGAAATTCATACAACATAATTTCAAAATTTAATAAATATATGCATATTATGCATATGGACAAATAATACATAGAATAATCAAGCATTGAAACAGATGTGCTAAAATAAACATTGTGAGATTTTTCCTTTTAGAAAATTTTCTTTAGTGTTGTTATATCCATCAGTGGTCTAAAAAATAAGTTCAAAATGTAGCAATGGATATCATAGAGCAAAAGAAAACAACTGATGATGACTACATTAATTAAAATGTTAGCATTCTAATTATCACTGGCTAATGATATAAAATCAATCTGCAAATGAGGTAGCCTGCTGTGAAAAGTGAGAGGTAGAAGTGAGATTTCATTGCATATTTCTGATCTCAGAATAACAATGTGTGGCCAAAGAAGAAAGAATATGAGAGGGAAACTGAGAAAACCAGTAGGATTGTCTTTCTGCCAGGCGCTAGGGCACACACATGGATTTGTGCTATACTCCTTTCATGTACACAGTAGGTTTACTGACAGTGATGAACATGAACCAGTGTACTGGGTGATAATGAATCTGGCACATGTGTCTCCCTCAGTTTTCTCTTTCTGTAAATGGCCCAATAATTTAAAGAGTGATCTCAGCTCTTAGCAGCCTTTTATACCAATATGGCCCTAGACATAATCTAAAAGGATTTAGTGGGACCCATCATAATGGATGTGTTTGACAGAAAAAAAAATGGTAGCTAAATGGAAGCCGTGCACCTGTCCTCATGCTGTAGGAAAGTGTCACTCTGTCTGCATGAGTGCACAGAGGGACTCATTCAGACAAGGCCAGATGGGATAGAAAGAAAAGGACCAGCCTGCGGGTTGCAGAATGTGACCTAGACTCTCAGCTCCTCCATTGAGTGACCGTAGGCATTTTATTTGACTGTAATTGGCCTCAAATGCTCCACTTACACAAGAGTCTAATAATAGCTTATCCATCTTTTTTTTTGCAAGTCTTCCTGAATGAGATATTGTACGTGTAAGCATTTTAAAAATACCAGCACTTAACAAAGTGCTAAATACACCAGATATGCTCACTATAAACTAGTTATCAATGAAAGATTTTCTAATCAATCTGTTTGCTAGAGTGAAGTGACTAACAGTTTTTCACTGTTGAAACCCTAAAATTGTACAAATGTTTTGGAAAACACCCTCACAATGTGTACTCGGAGGCTTGAAAACATCAGTAAACTTTGACCCCGTAATCCCAATTTTGGGGACAAATTGTAAAGAAGTAACACTAGAAAGCTACCCATGGCAGAGTCGTTTTTATCCCACAAGAATATAAAGGACAGATAAATGCAGAACCATAGCAGATTGATTAAGTAAATTAATGCATGATGGATTAGAATATGATACTCATCAATGATACTTGTGAAGATCTTAGAAATGCCATTTTGTACTATTAAGAAGAAACTCAATATGCATCATATGTGCAGTTATATATAAACAGTACTATAAAATATATGAACATAAAAACTGGAAATGTTTTTCTTCAGGTGATGGGATTTTTCTGGTTTATTGAATATTCCATGTTTTCTATAAATTTATATTATTTTAATCCAGAACAAAACTTTTAAATCTGAAATGACCAGTTCTCGTAAGTTGCAAAACAAGGGCTGAATGGCTCAATGATGTGATCACTGAGAAAATCATGGCTCGTATTATTTGGTTTCATTTATAAACATCACATGTGTGTACTGTATTTCAGACACTGTGAGTGAGCCCAGATTGGTTGATTATTTTGTAATTTTTATTTGGGGCCAATCACTGAGAGATTAAAATTCAAAGGACAAGGTAGAGCACATTAAGATCTAAGACATATAATGGCAGTTTTAAGCAATGTTTTTCTGGAAGTGTGAAAGAACTGGAAAAGAGAGAGTGTGAATTGAGTGTTCCAAACAACAGCACTGCCTGTTAAAAAAAAAAAAAAAGTCTAAAAGTATCACAGTGTGAATTAAGAAATGAGAAAAAAAAGTAAGACAAAATTGCTACATTAAAAAAAATTAAAAAATAAACACCTATATGTGATTTCTACTAGTTCTTTAAATTAAGGCTTTTTTGATAATGTGGTCACCAGGTTGTAGTTTGAGGTGTGGTGTCCTTGGCAGTTTTTCACTTGGAAGAGGTTTCCCTCATTTCACCCACACTTATCCTTGCCAGATTTCTATTAAGGAGAAAGTGAAAAAAAAAAGCTAGCAAAAAAAAAAAAAAGCCTAAAATTTGACATTCTAAATATGTCTAGAAGATGTGTTAAATTGTAGTGATTTCTTAAGGACACCAAGGTGCCTGGGACTCAGACATTTTAATTCAGACAGACCTTATTTATAGTGTGTAAAATCTGAACCATTCACTGGACTCCAGCTGGCTTAATTGCTTGCAGTTTATGGATTGCACCTATCATTTTAACTCTTTCAGGGATAAGAGTGGGAGGGAATGAGATGAGATTTGGAATCCACACAATCCATAACCACAAGGCTAGGTCTGCCAGTTAATATTATCTAACATGGAAAAAGTTGCTTAACCTCTCTATGTCTGAAACACTTACAAGTTGGATGGGGTGATGATTTATCATATTGCTGCAAGGATTACATGAGACAACACATGAAACCATGTCTGGCACAGAATGTGTACCCCTTACATAAACACTCTTCTTGTTATATATGAAGATACTTAAAAAAATAAATGGGATCAGAGTTGTGGTTTCATGATCATAATCGGGTAGGAAAATGGAAGCTGCATCACAATAATAGAGATTAGTTGCCTGGAAAGAAGTCAAGAGGTATTTTTAATGATCCATATACGAGCTAATAAATATCAGAGGGGAACTAATGTTTACAGGGAGCATTTGGAAAGGTATTACAAGAAAAACATCATCTCAGGAGGAATGGTTCTGATGTCAAGCAGAAATAAAACAGAATAGAGTGATTCCAGAAATTCATACTTATAATATCGGAGGAGCAGATATCCTTGAGACCCTAAAGACTAAGAAATAAAATTGAGGAATCTTTGAAAGACATGGATTAATTTAAACTCAGCTTCTTGACAAATATCACATAGGTATGGCATTCACACCTGCTGATAAAACTTCCCAAATGAAAAAGATCGCACAGGGCAAAGATGAAGACATGCCCCATAGTAAAATCTTTCCTAAAAATGGAATTAACTGACAAATGCAAGGATTATTAAAGCAACACCTTTTAAAATAAACTATTTTAGTATTAAGAGATCCCCCCTCAAATGGAAAGGGGAGTGGGGGGTCATAAACAAATATAGACATTGACTTTAATCTATATTAAATACACAAGAAACATACTAATTTTTTTGAGAGAATTGTATTGCTAGGAAACTGGGAACTTGAGCTAAGTTTTAAAGTCTTTGAGACTCAGAGCAATTCTTAGATCTTTCAACTTTCTCCGAGAGCTGTATAACTCTCAAGAAAGACAAGAGATTTCTAAATACTGACTTCAGATGTGTCCAAGAATGAGAAGGGAAAAGCAAGAACACTCCAGAGTGTCAAACTCAGGGCTTTGAGTTTTTGGGCACAGAATCAGGTACAGCCAAAAAAATGTTCCCTGATCCAAAGCAGGAGACATTCACAATATTCATCCAATGAAAATTCAGGTTTCTTTAGATCTATGCCTGTCTCTCTTTCCTTCCCTTCCTGAAGGAGATAAAGGTGCTTATGGTGGTTACTTTGTCTCTGGTCCATAGTATAATTTAAGTATAGAGATTTAGATGATTTGTATTTTTGCTTTATAGGTCTCCAGTCTAAAACAAGTTATGAAACTATAGAACATCAAACTGAGATCCCAGACTTTGAGTTTAATGTCCTGGTTGGATGAGGCGTTGGGCTGTTTAATTTGGTAAGGAGTCAAGTGTGTTATATGTGTGGAAAAAGATATAAAGAAATGTTTAGTGACTAGAAGAGTGGGGGGATTGTGGCAAAGTTGGTGATGTTCACCCAAAATTCCAAGCCCCCTTCTAGTTAGGTAGGGCCAAGGGCCTTGTTCAAACCACTATAACTGTGGGAGGAAATAACAGGTTTCCAGGCTGGACTGACACACACAGAAAATGACATACACATTTTCAGCTTTCTGTCTCCTGCCCCATAGACTGGGAGGCTGTGCTTTCAGATGGTGTAGTGATAAGACAGTGGATCATTAGTTAGCTTGCGACTTCTTTCACCCTTACAGCCTGAAATAAACACGGAACAAAAGCAAGAAATAAACTATGGAGATAGTTGTTTTGGTAACATACCCTAGCCTATCCTGGCTCTGAGAGAGAATATGTAGTACAGGGATTACGAAATAGAGAGTGCTATTCTCAGAAACTCTTTCTCTTGTTTGCTGTTTTCCAAAAGAGAACACTCTAACTTTTCATTAAGTGAAACTACTGAGAATACATCTAGGTAGGGCACCAAAGTCAAACTCTGAGATCTCAGGGGGATACGCACCTGTCTCTACACTAGTTCTAGACACAGATTACTTCGTTTCAGAGACTAAGGAAGCAAACAGACAAGTCATATGCTCTACATATGTTCAAATTGCAACAGTGGAACTCGCAGTGGGAAGCCTGGAAGGAATGATAGAAAAACTTCCGCTAGGACTTTCGTGTATTTGTACATTCTCCTCTCCTGGTAAACTGAAGGATTTGACGGTATGTTTTTCCCCAACTTAAAACCAATACCTCCACTTCTCAGTTCATTTTGCTTTCTCAGGAATTCTGAGACATGGATCAATCTCTTTCTTTTCCCTTTATACTAGATATCTTCCTTCAGCCTTTCAAGGTACAACCTCATATAACATTACCGTGACCTCCATTCTCCATCAAACTTTCCCATTCTTTCTCCTCCCTTTCACCGAATAACATGATGAATTCTCCAGATTTACCATCTAGGTATCGTTACTTCCCAGTCACATGCCAACTATGTCAAGCCATCAGAATGGCTTGAGGTATGATCACCAATGCTCCCTGATGGTAGAACCATTGAACATTGCTACTCCCCAGCACACTTGACCTCTCACAAGCATTTCACACTCTACCATTCCCTTGTTGTGAGGTATTCTTTCCTCTTGACATCTACAGATTATTCAGTGTCTCCCGCTTTGCTCATAGCTCCTTTATAGTTTATTTTCTTCCCTTGAGTCTTTCAAGTTTGCAGTACCTCAAGGTTCAATTTTAGATTATTTCATTTTTTCACTGGATACAATTTCCCTAGGTGAATTCTTATACTCCCGTGGTTTCATTGCTGAAAATTATATCCAAAGTCAACACCACTCATCTGAACTCCAGATCCACATATTCAGCCATCTTCCTGACATCTCTACTGAGATATCCTTGAGACCCTCAAACTCAGCATGTCCCAATTATCTTACATCAGGGTTGCCTACACAAAAAAACAACTTTTCCTGAATTTTCCAGAATACCCTCCACATCTCCTTTCTCATACACATCTCATCAATTCTAATCCCTATACATGTCCAAAAAGTATTGACCTGCTTTCCTCTCCTCTTCTAGCCCTTCAGCGAGACCCACCATAATAGTTTACATGTCTACTTAAAGGAGCATCCTCAGTAGACTCACATCTATTTGTTCCCTAGTCAGACACCCCTATATTGCAGCCAGACTGATCTCTTAAAAACAATTCTGAACTTTTAATTACTCTCGTAAAAACTTTTCAGTGATTTTCCATCACTTTCATGAAATATTCAAATCTTTAACATAGTCTCCCAGGCTGCAAATGAGCTGGTTCTGCTTCTCTCTGTTTGCTCTGTCTTCCATTCCCTTCATGCACCACACTTTTGCTTGTTATGTTCTCCTTCACATGGCCTCCCTATATATTCTCTTCTGAATAGAATACCTTTTCTCTTTATTTCAACCTGTCAACTGAAACTTATCTCTCACATGTCCAATTTATATGTCCTTTTCCCAACTTCCTATTTTATTTATTTTTTTATTTTTTTAAATTTTTTTTTAATGTTTATTTATTTTTGAGACAGAGAGAGACAGAGCATGAACGGGGGAGGGTCAGAGAGAGGGAGACACAGAATCTGAAACAGGCTCCAGGCTCTGAGCTGTCAGCACAGAGCTCGACGCAGGGCTCGAACTCACGAACCGTGAGATCATGACCTGAGCTGAAGTCGGCCACTTAACCGACTGAGCCACCCAGGCACCTCCCCCAACTTCCTATTTTAGAGTACCTCTACTTTTTCCTCATGGCACTTATCATTTTTTGATTGTTTAATAATCGGGTTTTTTTTAAACATATATTGTTGGTCTCTTGACTATCAAGAATCCTATTTGTCCTTTTAATCAATAAATCTTTAGTCCCGGGATGGTACTTGTCACAAAGTTGGCCCTTACTATGTAGTTATTGACTTCTCAAGTGATACAAAGTTCACTCACATTAAAATCAATAGGAAATAGGGGTGCCTGGGTGACTTAGTTGGTTAAGGGTCTGACTCTTGGTATTGGCTTGGGTCATGATCCCAGGGTCGTGGGATCGAGCCCATCATTGGGACCCACACTGAGTGTGGAGCCTGCTTGGGATTCTCTCTCTCCATCACTCTCTACCCCTTTATTGCTCACTCTCTCTCTCTCTCTCTCTCTCTCTCTGTGTGTCTCAAAATAAGTAATTAAACATTAAAAAAATCAATGGGGGATAAGTTAAAATGGATACATGGAGAATGGAAGTCACAAATGTACCACCAATGAATATGTTGGACCATACTTTTCATTGGTGGAAGCTATAGGGGACAAGGAGACAGTTTTCTTGCTCTTCCACTGGGGCATCTCTTCTCACATTGCAGGACACTGGTGAGGGAAGATCAGGAAGGATCCTTCTAGCCTGGGTGGAGACTGGAGAAAGAATTCTAGAGCAGATCGCTCAGGACAAGATTCTGCCAAGTTTAAGTCATAAGGGTGAAAAGGATTCTTGAGACTTCCTTAATTTTTCAACATGTTTATAAGGACGTTGGTCATGATGGGGACCAAAGTGATAAACAGGAATTAAGAGCTTGGATTTGCAAAGATTGGCCCCAGTTAATAATCCCTCTGGGGAAAAAGCCTATTGGGTAATGATGATAACACTTGTCACTAACATTCCATGATAACTGAGTGCCGGAGCAGTATTCTAAGCTTGTTGTTTGCATGATTTCATTTATTCTCCACAGAAATCCTGCTGAGTAGGTAATATTTTAATGCTTTATAAATAAAGAAACTAAGGCAAGGGGAATGAATCTGCTTGCCTAGGGACTCAGAGCTTAAAGGTGGCAGGCCATCATTCCAGCAGGAAGTCTGTTTAGAACCTAGGCAACTGAACCATTGTCCATTTCTTCACAGAAACTAAAACACTTGTGCTTGGCCTTCCTGGTCAGGTTTGACGCGAACTTTGTAAGATGAATACTGGTGACAATATTTTCCTTTAAATTTTGTCTCTGCCAGTAATGTTATCTTCCAATTGTTTTCTATTCTGCACACAGGAAAATCCTCAGGCATTTGGTCTTGATGTTGCAAACATTGTTTAAAAAATCAGGAGTGTCCATTCAGCTTTATAGAAAAAAAAGTGCATCACATCATTTTCAAATGTGGCTACCTGTGGTTTTGATACTTACAATCATATTTCCTTTCTAAACATTTCAAAGATGCACATATTTCACAAGGTTCTAATTTATTCTTTAGATTTGCATTGAGGAAAAATCAGACTTCATTGTCATAAAAAGCTAAGGTGTAGGGATGCTTCTAATGGGGGGAAAAGAGTAGCCTGGTTGGTAATAGCAGAAAGGGCTAAATGGATTTTTGATTAAATTTTCAAAATTCCTTTTCATGTGGATGAGGCAGAGAGATGTTTAGCCTAGTAGCTAAATCTTCTATACACATCAAAGTATTAAAAAATAAAGCCCCATTAATGCACTTTCTTCCATGATGATATGATGTGATTTAGTGTGTCAGAAGCAACCCATTGGCCCCAAATATCTCTATGCTAGATTGTGCACGTTGCTCAAAATTCCAACAGAGAATAATTCTTTCAAGTTTAGGTGATATATCTAGTTAAAATGCAAATACTCTGCCTGAGGAAATACATTATGCCCAAACTAGTTATTAACACATAAATATTAATTGGTTCGCAGATACTGTCTGGTGAGACACAGCTGAGAATAGTTGTGTAGGAGACAGAAAAGGAGAGATGGCTGGGAGAACAGGGTGCTAGTCCCTGGAGCAGACACAATGGGTAGTCTACATAGAGCAGAAGCCACCTTTGAGCCAAATAACAGCAAGAGGGGAGAGCAACTGAGACAGAGTGGGGACATATAAAGGGCAGTTTGGGCAGGATATACAAATAAACTTGTTTGTCTTCTGATTTTTTATGGGGCTGATCATGCCCTGGGTACGCCTTCTGGCTGTTGTACTTTAACACCTTCAAAGGAACTTTGGAAAAAAACCCGAACCCTTGATTTTGTTTCTATCTATAACCCAAATCTAATGATACCTTAGAATCACAGTCAGATGTGGCCAAGGTATCAGAGATAGAGAAGACTGCAGGGCCCATTTGCCTAGAGTGTTCTGAACTCTTCTGGCCATTAGGTCACACCTTAGGTGACCTCTTCCTCTTTGAAGAATCAGATTTAGTTCATCGGATGTGGGTCCTGGAAATCTATTTTTGACAAGTACCTTATATAATCCTCATAATTAGGCAAGTTTGGAAAACCCCACTCATTTAATGAATCAGAAACTTGAACCCTAGAAAGGGAACGAACTTGCTCAAAATGCCTTGTGATGAGAGTCTCGCTGAGTGACATATCTAAAAATCTCCATTCAAAGTGCAGTGTTCACTACACTAAGTCCTCCCCAGCTGTCCTTTGATTTATCTAGTTATAAAACTAGCCTGATGCTTTTTCCCTTTTCCTTCTGTGTGATTTCTCATGTATGCTACAACCCCAGATAAATCAGATGAGAAGGGTGGGGAGTGAAGATTAGATTGCTCTGGCATTAACCTTTTAATTAAATCAATTGCTTGTGCTTCTAATAAAGAGAGTGTTTAAATGGAAAACAGAAGAGAATTAGGATGACATATTAAATGCCCTCATTTGCGAGGAATACAGAAGACAAGAAGGGCCAGGAAGCCAGAATCCTTCCATTGGAACAGAGGAGTGTCCAGAGGTTCCGACGCTGTAGGGTCCCGTTGTTGTTACACAGGATAGTTTAAGTCCATAGATACTTCGGCAGTGGCTCCACTCAGCCGGGGGAGGAGGGATGAGACCGTCCCCAGAGAGTACCTATTAGCAGGTTGAAGCAGGCCCAGGAATGCAGGCTGTCTTATTATTAATGGCAAATGAACTGTGGATGATGCTGTCGGATGACCTCTCTCCATCCGGCCCACGTTCTTCACTCCACATCATTCCCCTTATGGTCTTGTTTTTGGAATTATGCTCAGGCTGGGTCTGAAGTCTGCTTCCCTGGTTCTAGAAATGGCTGGGGGCCAAAGTGCTTTTGTATTGAGAACTAATTGGGGGTGAGGAGAGGTAATGTGGTCAGCTCCTGGAGCTAGAGCAAAGGAAAATGTCTAGAGAGCCTATTTTTAACTGCATTGGCGCCTAAATTGGCTGCTCAGGGGGAGCTGCGCAGAGCGGTCAATAAGTCTATCCCTAATGTAGCACTCCCGAAACAAAAGTGGTGCTCACTACTGTGCACCTTATTATAGCAAGGGCGTGTTTCTCGCCGCCTTTTAGTTCATTTTCTGTACCTACCCGCAACTTCCTGTCTATGGACGACTCTGGAGCAGTAGAAAAAATAAACAACCTGAGGGTGGGAAGGTCTTGGGTTTCAATACCAAATCCACCTCCTTCGGGTATAGGATGTATCCCTTAAACTCCCTGAGTCTTAGTGCTTTCCCCTAGCAAGTGGAGATAATACTTTTTCT
This sequence comes from Neofelis nebulosa, assembly GCF_028018385.1. Lineage (NCBI taxonomy): Eukaryota > Metazoa > Chordata > Mammalia > Carnivora > Felidae > Neofelis > Neofelis nebulosa. The sequence goes on along the minus strand of NC_080783.1, from coordinate 107,482,134 downwards.
TCTTTGCTTTTTAAAATAGGAATCTATGTAAATTAATATGGCATTGTCCAGCAGATACAATTTTAGCTTGTACATCCTTGATGACATATCCCTGTCCTCAAGGGTCTCCCTTATTCATTACTATAACCCTAGGACTCACTATGAGATTTGGTATAGAAAAGAAACTTAATATATGTGTTTGAGTGAATGGATAAATGAAGAATTAAAAAATGGAACTCGAAATGCCGTTTAAAGTTAAAATGGATGAATACAAATTCCTCACAAATCTTTAATAGCCAATCTATTCTCACCTCCTTAATATGACCTTTTTAACTTTATCCCACAGTGATTACCTTATCCTCGCAATTTTGTGCGCAGTTAACGTCTCTTACATTTATTCAACCTTGAGTTTATTTTTTCACTTGGATTTTTTTCTTCCATTTCTTGGGCACAACCTGTGTGCCAAATCTTGTGTGATTTTCCTAGGGAGACTTCAGGTGAATAAAACGTAACCACGCTCTCAAAAAGCAGGAGCCCATGCAGATTTACACTAAAATAAATGATAATTAAATATAATGTCTTGCTTTTGATAGAAAAAGGCAAGAATGCTAGGGAAGCACTAGAAAAGCACGTAAGCTCCTACAGGGGACTCGGGACAGTTTTCAGAGCTGAATCCAATATTGTCATAATATCCCACATGTAGGATTTTCAAATACTTTCTATTTGAATATGTGGGGGGGGATGGGTGTGCACGCGTGTGCATGTGAGTACGTGTCTTTATGTATTGGAATTTGGGGAATGAGTTTTTCTTGTACTTTTGTATCAACTCAGTATATTGGGGGAGAGACAGAGATGCAACTCCAGGTGATGATTTCCTCAGCTGTTTAATGTATTTATAAAATGTGTTAAACTTGTCAGAAGTTTGACTCAGAAGGGGCGCCTGGGTGGCTCAGTCGGTTAAGCGCCGACTTCAGCTCAGGTCATGATCTCACGGTCCATGAGTTCAAGCCCCACGTCGGGCTCTGTGCTGACAGCTCAGAGCCTGGAGCCTGTTTCAGATTCTGTGTCTCCCTCTCTCTGACCCTCCCCCATTCATGCTCTGTCTCTCTCTGTCTCAAAAATAAATAAACGTTAAAAAAATTATAAAAAAGAAGTTTGACTCAGAAGCTAGAAAGGTTTTTAGTAAATCCTAAAAAATGTATTTTTCTAATAGCAACAATAACCAAGACCCTATAGAAGTTAGGAAACGTGTTTTGCTAGTGGGCTATTGATTTAATAAACATAACTGGTGATGGAACGGAGTGTGTCCACATTACCACATGGCTCTCCTGGGAGGCTGATAATTGTGGTGGACAACCCCAAGTACACGAATACCCCAAAAGCGGATAAGTTGATGTTGTGCATGGAGTTGCCCTTTCAGCCGTGCTGGGGGAATGGGGCCAGCTTGGCGGACACATTGTCAGATTCAACTGCACCTGCATCATGCCTTCCTAACAACTGCACAGAGTGCAGGCCTAAAATAATTTTTGATTGACTTGTATTTGATTTTGAGGTGGAACAGGATATTATGAGCGCCGAGCTCAAGCTCAGGCCAAACCAAACTCCATCAGCAAATTTCTTAATAAAAAAAGCAGGGCCCTTGCAGGATCTCTATGCTTCAGCCTTACATCCGGCAGTTGTAATTCAACCTCGGGGACATTTTCTTCCTGCGCGTTGATGTCAGAGTTTCTTGGAATGTAGTCTACTTCTTTTGGACAGTAGATATATCCCTGTGCTGAGGCTGCACATACCGTTTAAGTGCATTCAGAACTTAAATCAGGTGAAATTGAAAGGGATTGTAGAAAAACAACTATTTTTAACTGTTAACTTTCCTCCCTGAAATGACAGAGATGGTGGGCAAAACAGCTCTAAGCCTCATACATAGAAGGCCCCCAATAAATGTGGAATATTCTGAACTTTCTGTGCATATAATTAGCCAGACATTTTAGTTGGCAAAGTGTGTGGGTTCCAAAATCCAATTAGCAAGGAAATGTTCCCCTTCTTTTCCACCTCAAAATGCAATGAACACCCCAACCTACATGCTTTCTCTAAAATCACCCACAATTGTGTGTTTATTGGAAAGCTTGGGAGTAATCTGCTCAACACATTTGATATAGGAATAGCATGTGGAAAGTTCGGGTGGTCAAATGCATGAAGAACACACAAGGAATGGATGTTAGCATCTATTGTTGGCAAGAAGTTGGAAAAAATATCAGATAGATTGCTGAGCACATCATGAACAGCCTTGAGCACAGGGCAGAGGGGATTTATACTGTACCATTTATTGAGTTTCTGCTGTGACTCCAACATCATGTAAGGCATGCATCATGTGTGTATCATAGTCCAAAGCAACCCTGCAAAGCACACAATGTGTCCCCCTTTTTTCCGTTATGAAAGATGAAGCTCAGAGAGTATGAATAACTTTCCCTCATTCAGAAACCTCAGAAATGGAAGAAATTGGATTTCAATTCGGATTTAATGGAATCCATGTCTGTATTTTAACAAAATAATCCATTTTAGGTCCCCGAGCAGGAGGAAGATATACTGATGAGCAAAGCTGTGATGTTATACTTGTTTCTATTATTTTGCTACTTTTGCTTTTTCATATTCTGTTCTCTGTATGGTCTTTTCGCATCCCTCCTCCCCATGTTGTTCTGCTCCCAAAGAACTTACCTCCAGCTGCCTGTCACTGTCAATAAGCACATTTAACAATAACTAATGTCTTGAAAAGCAGCCCCCCCTTTCCAAAGAGGTTGGAATTTCAATGGGATGTGGCACAAACACCTTCATGATATATTATATAAAGTCTCAAAAGTGTATTTTCAACAAACATGATAAGTAAAATAAAGTTTCAGATGGGGTTAAGGCAGCAGCATTTTCTCCCCATTGGCTTGAGTCCAAATCCCATCCTTTTGGACACTTTTTAGTAACTGTTACCTAACTGAGGCCTATTAAAGGGATTGATATCCATTCATTGAACAGTTACTAGCACACAGCTCTGTGCCCGGAGTGGCTATGGCACTGAGCATGCAGAGAAGGAGCAGTTAGTCTACACCTCAAGGAAAACACCACCACATGGGAAAAACTGCCAAGCCAACAGGCGATTAGAGCATAAAGCAATGAATCCACTGATAACATACTGCTATGAAAGATGTGTGGACACACTGAGGGTGCCCTCTCGACCAGACTGGGAGACCAGCGGCTGCTTTCTGCTTCCTCCAAAAAAAGCAAGATTCAAATCTTTTCCACTAAGTGGAAAAAGTCATGGAATTTGCTAGGTATAAAAGTAAGGGATTTACAGAGGAAGAAGATACTGTCTCAACTCTGGTCGGCCCTCTCCATTGACTGTGGTACCCAATAAATGCTTAAATTGAATAAGATCATTCTTTTGACACAGAAACCAATTTGACAAATTTCTATATGGCGACGCTATCATCTTTGTTTAAATGATGCCCATGTCAAGGTGAGTCTGTCCCAGATTATATAGAGCTGTTCTGTCTGATGTGGCCCCATGTGGCTATTGGGCATTTAAAAGGTGTCTGATGTGACTACGACAATACATTTTTAATTGTATTAAAGTGTTCTGTAAGCGTAAAACTGTACATTGGATTTTGAAAACTTCGTCTGAAGAAGCATGTGCAAAATAGCTCGTTAAGTTTTGCCTAGTGATTACATGTTGAAAGATATATTGGACTAAATAAGATGTGGCATTAAACCAAGCAGGGGAAAGGTCACCCATGAAGAGGAACTAGGACATGCAAAGGAAGAGAAGCATGGGAGAGTATGGCTCAATACAGAAACCGTCCTACTCGGCTGGGGCTGTATTTACACGATACTGTCCCTTGGTTTGGTTAAGGAACAGACATTTATTTCTCACATTTCTGAAGGCTGGGAAGTCCAAGATCAAGGTGCTGGCTGTTTTGGCTCCTGGTGTGTGCCCTCCTCCTGCTTTGCAGATGGACACATTGCTGTAGTCTCATGTGGCTGACAGCAGAGAGAAAGGAAGCAAACACTCTTGTTTGGTTATCTCTTCTTAGGAGGGCAATAATCCCCTCACGATTACTCTTGTTACCTAATTGCCTCCATAGTGATTAAATGGGAAAGACCCCATTTCCAAATACCATCACATGAGGGATTAAGTTTCGAGATACGAATTTTGGGGGGAATTACAAACATTCAGTCCGTAGTAGGCAATTACAAATTGTATACTCTAGCTATTGGAACCTATGGAGGATGCATGTAATGAAGTTTGAAAATAATGATGAAAAATGAGGATGGACACATAGAGGGGATCTAGGACAAGGGTGACAGGGCTAGTTTGTGCTTTTTAAGGAGATTGGTGTCTATATCTATCTATATCTATATCTATATCTATATCTATCTATATATCTATCTATATATCTATATCTATACCTATACCTATATCTATATCTATATCTATATCTATATCTATATCTATATCTATCTATATATCTGTATCTATATCTATATCTATATCTATATCTATATCTATATCTATCTATACTCTGAACACTCTGGTTCTACCGGAGGATATAAAATAATTTAAAAAAATCAATAGGTAACATTTAAAAAAATTTTTTTAATGTTTATTACCTTTGAGACAGAGAGAGACAGAGTGTGAGCAAGGGAGGGGTAGAGAGAGAGGGAGACACAGAATCCAAAGTGGGCTGCAGGCTCTGAGCTGTCAGCACAGAGCCCAACGCAGGGCTCGAACTCACAAACTGTGAGATTATAACCTGAGCCAAAGTCAGCCGCCTAACCAACTGAGTCTCCCAGGTGCCCCTCAATGGGTAAAATTTTTTTATTTAAAGTTACAAGAAATGCAGATTTCAGTGATAGTGATCCACTGGGTAGTATTTAGAGTCTCTTTGAGAACATCTAAGAAATTGCAACTGCCAGGCAACTAATTACTTACTGAATATAGATTTTTTTCTCCCAAAGTAAGGATAATCACATGTACTTATAACTGTCCTCCTATCAGTAGATCTCTACTCGCTGGCAGAAAACATAACCAAGGAGTTAAGGTTATTGATCAGAGATGCTTTTATTTTTTTTTCAACGTTTTTTATTTATTTTTGGGACAGAGAGAGACAGAGCATGAACGGGGGAGGGGCAGAGAGAGAGGGAGACACAGAATCGGAAACAGGCTCCAGGCTCCGAGCCATCAGCCCAGAGCCTGACGCGGGGCTCGAACTCACGGACCGCGAGATCGTGACCTGGCTGAAGTCGGACGCTTAACCGACTGCGCCACCCAGGCGCTCCTCAGAGATGCTTTTAAAAGCAAGGATTTGAAATTATTTTGCAGTGATAGCAAGTGTCCACCAGGTGGCAAACAGCAGCGAATCCCTGTCCAACTGGGCCCACTCCCAGTTCTTCCTACCACCTCGTCAGCACAAAAGGTCTAAGGAAGCATGATTTCATACCTGGGAGCGTATCATGTTGTCATTTGACATGTGACTCATTACTTCAGAAGAAGACACTTGAAGGGGAAGAAAATAGGAGACCTTTATTTTCGCAAGGGGAAAGGAGGCAGCTTTACTTGGAGCTGTTTTTGAATTGAAATTTGAAGAGAATGTTTGTCATATGGTAAAGGAGATTGGAAAAGAGAAATGTGAATTTGCCATGAGAACTCGGAACAGTGATTTCTACAAGGGGACATTAGGGATCCACAACCTACTAGTGTCAACCTCGGCTTGTCTCCTCAAAGTTTCCTAAAGGAAAAATAAGACAAATTACAAAAACCAGAAACAGTCAACTTTATGAGAAGCTTGCACTTGTCTTATGGGCTGTAAGACATATACCAGGAAATGGCTGTGTGCCTCGGGCAAGACATCTGCCTTCTCTGGGGGTCAGTTTTCTCATCTAGAAAGTGAGGGTGTTGGATAAGCATTAGTATTAATAATTCTCATTAATGACTACTAATTAAGGGTGTGCACTAAATGATCTGTGACAGTATCTTAATTATTTTTCATAACAGCCCTGTGGACTGACAAGAGTTTAATCCCTGTGTTGGTTATAAGGAAACAGGAAACCAAAATCAGGTAATATGTTCAAGTCACAGGGCTGGTACGTGTTGGGAGTCAGGATTTGAATCCAAGTTTGGTCAACTCCAAGTCTGAGTTTCTATCACCACGCAGAACACCTTTATGGATGATCTCAAAGTGTCTATTTTCTGCAAGAAAAATAACAGAGGATTTGAAAGAGTATTTGGAAAGTGGTAAAATATCAGTTGTATAAATTGAAATAAAATGAGAAATAACTTATTTTGCTTTAAATAAATATATGATTTCCCTATTGATGCTGCAACAAACCACCATGGACAGTGGCTAAACACAACTCAAATTTATTACTTTGTAGTACTGATGTTCAGAAGTCTGAAACGGGTCTCGCTGGGCTAAAATCAAGGAGTAAGTGGGCGGTGCTCCTTCTGGAGTCTCCAGGGGAAAATCCATTTCCTTGCTTTTTCCAGCTTCCAGGGGTCACCTCATTCATTCCTTTGTGCTTGCACTTTACTTCATATTGAAGACCATAGCATCTTCTGAACTCTCTGACTCGGGCCCTCAGACCTCCCTCTTTCATTTACGAGAAAGGACCCTTGCCCTTACACTGGGCCCACCCTGGCAATTCAGGATAATCTCAAGATCCTTACCCTAATCACATCTGCAGAGTCCCTTCTACCATGAAAAGTCGCATATCCTTGATTAACATTGGGCAATGCACATATTTGATAGGCATTATTCAGCTTACCATAATAGCCAACACATATTGACTTCTTACTGTTTCAGGCCCTGTTCTAACCATTTGATACAGATTTAATTTTCTCTTTCCTACAGCTCAGTGAAATAGTTACTACCATTAGCCCCATTTTTAAAATGAAGAAGCTAAGGCTCACGGATTTTATAGAATAGTTTGGGATCGGAAGCTAGTAAGCAGTGTATTCTGTTTTCTCCAGCGCCTCCATTCTTATTACTTTATACATAAATAAGGTCTCTGCAGTGAGAGTAATGGGTGCTTTCACAGGTGTATTCAGTGCACCGATATTTTGATGATTAACATTGTCATTTTCAATTTACTTTAGGCGTTTGGGTCGGCTTGTAATCAGTTAAAGCTGCATTATAGCACTGGAAGATCGCTCCTTTGGCCACTTCCAGTGGGGTGATGTCTGTATACTGTGCTCTATAGAGACTCAGAAGTCCATACAAAGTGATAGAGCTACCAGCTAAAAAATAAATTTGTCAGTGATGAATATATTTTTTGCCTTTTTGTCTACACTGGCTATGGTTCTTAACCTAACCTTTTTTGTTATAAATGTTTACATTTCTGTACAACAAAATTGATCATCTGTTTAGGCTCTATAATTCCAGTCACATCCCCCACCCCGCACCCCCTGCCCCAACTCCTCTTCCTGACTGGTGGATTATGGAGACATGTGTTGTTTTTCTTCCAAATATTTGGAGATTTTCCATTTCTCCTCCTGCTATTAGTTTCCAGCTTAATTTTATTATAATCAGGTGGTATACTTGAAGTACGACTTTGAGTCTTTTAAATGTACTAAAGATATTTTATAACCCAGGATATGGTTTATCTTTGTGAAGGTTCCACGTACACTTGATAATAATTTGTGTTTCGCTGTTATATGGAGTGTTCTATGAATGTCAGATTCCAAATGGTTAATGGTGTTCTCTGGTTCTTATGTATCTTTTCTAGTAGTTTATATATTTGTATCTATCTATGAACCTATTTATCTATCTATCTATCTATCTATCTATAATATATAAATATATACAGTTAATGAGAGATGAATATTGGTGTTTGCAACTATACTTGCACACCTGTCCACTTTCCCTTTTTAGTTTTACGGATTCTTTTTCATGTATTTTGAGGCTCTGTTATTCCGTATCTAGGCATTTCGGATCTTACTGAACAGGCACTTTGTCATTATGTAATATATGTCTCTTTATCCCGAATTTTTCTCGTTCTGAAGTATGCTTTGTTTCGTACTAATGTAGGCACTCCACATCAAGAGCTGTGAGAGTCTGAGACTTTATTTTACTTGCAAGTTAACAGCCTGTCGCAGTTCCATGACTGTTGATGGAGGACACGGTATTGAGTCAGAGCCTGAGGGCAATTTATGCCTCACAGAAATAGCAGGATCCAGAGGATTAGATTCAGGTTCCCAAGGCCCCATTCCCACAGGGAAATGTGAGGGGAACCAGGGGACTCATGCATAAGTAGCAGGTTGGGTAAAGGTGAGGAAGTCTGAGTGGAGACACTCTCATTTCAAAATTGGAAGACATTAAAAAAAAAAGTTGAAAAAAAACACAAAAGACAGGAGTTCACCTTGCTGCCTCAGTTTGTTAACCATTCTATTTTGGCTCGGGTCATGATCTTGTGGTTTGTGAGTTCAAGACCCAAACAGGGCTCTTTGCTGTCAGGGCAAAGTCTGCTTGGGATCCTCTGTCCCCTTTCTCTCTGCCCCTCTCTCCTCCTTACACACTCTCTCTCTCCCTCTCAAAAATAAATAAACAAATTTTTTTAAAAAGTTTAAAATTGGCTACAATAAACCTGCCTTTTGGTTCAGAGTAAGGTACGGTGCTTACTTCCAAGACCATTGACTATTGAAAAAATCCTGAAAAAAATAGTTTGTAACAAAGGTCAGTCAGTGCCTAGATTGCAAGACACCCAGGGAAATTATCTCCCATCATTTCTATTTCCTTTTTATTAGTGTTTACATTGTGTATCATTTTCTAGCCTTTTACTCTCACATTGGTAATGGATTTCTTGGAAACAGGGTATAATTTCCTCATTTTATTTATCCACTAGGACATATTATTTGGTGTTTAGACCATTTATATTTAACACAACATTTGACATATTTAGATTTAAGTGGATGCTGTCATTATTTGCTTTTTCTTTGTTTCCTCTGTCTGTTTTTCTGTGGTTTCCATTTACATCGTATTTTGTATCTTTTTAAGTTTGTTTATTTTGAGAGAGAGAGAGAGAGAGAGAGAGAGAGAGAGAGAGAGAGAGAATCTGAGTGGGGGCGAAGTAGAGGGGTGTGGATAAAGAGAGGGAGAGGATCCCAAGCAGGCTCCGTGCTATCAGCACAGAGCCCAACACAGAGCTCCATCCCATGAACCATGAGATCATGACCTGAGCTGGAATCAAGAGTTGGACGATTAACCAACGGAGCCACCCAGGTGCCCTAATTTTGTATGATTTTAATAGTATTTGCTATGTCTTCTTAACCTATTAGGTGTTTGGCTTTCTCTCTGCTTACTTTTTAGCAGTTGCTCTCAAGATTATAATACACACACTTCATGTTTCACAGTCTACTTTGAATTCATAGTTTATTCCTTCAAGTGACGGGTAGATGGAATGTTAAAACCTTACCAGCACAGAGGTTTTTGTGCCCTCCGCTTTGTGTGCTGTAGTTGCCTTTCCTATTATGTCTACATAGCCAACAATATTGTAATTTTTGCTTTCAAGTGCCATATAAATTTTACAGAACGTAAGAGGAGAACCCTAGTTCTTTGTGCATGCAACCAACCATTTACATGTCTGTAGGTCTTCCATCAGTCTGGAAGGTCTAAGCTTCCATCTAGTACAATTTCCCTTCTCTTGAGCAATTTCCTTTAGCATTTCTTATAAGGCTGATTGGCTGCTGACCAACGTTATCACCCTTCTTTTATTGGAGAATTTCTTCATTACCCCTTTATTCCTTAATGATATTTTTCTGAGAGATCTAGAATCTGGATTCACAGCTCTTTCCTTTCACTACTTTAAAAATGTTGTTTTACCAGGTGCCTGAGTGGCTCAGTCAGTTGAGCGTCCAACTTTGGCTCAGGTCACGATCTCGTGGTTTGTGAGTTTGAGCCCTGTGTCGGGCTCTGTACTGACAGATTGGAGCCTGGGACCTGCTTCGGATTCTGTGTCCCCCTCTCTCTCTGCCCCTCCCCCTCTCATGCTCTGTCTCTCTAAACGTAAATAAACATTAATAAAAGTTTTTTTAAATGCTTTTTTACTATTTTTAGACCTTATTCGCTTTTTTTTGAGATATCCACAACCATTTGAATTATTTTTCCCCATAACTAATGCTTTATTTTTCTTTAGCTTTTTAAATATTTTTAAATCTTTTTTAAAAAGTATTCAGCTGATGTATATTTTTGAATTTGTCCTGCTTGGGATTCACTGACATTTTTGCACCTTTTAATTTATATATACGGGGCACCTGGGTGGCTCAGTTGGTTAAGCATCGACTTTGGCTCAGGTCCTGATCTCAGAGTTTGTGAGTTTGAGCCCTGCATCAGGCTCTGTGCTGACAGCTCAGAGCCTGGAGCCTGCTTCAGATTCTGTGTCTCCCTCTCTCTCTGCTCCTCCCCTGCTCATGCTGTGTCTCTCTCTGTCTCAAAAATAAATAAAAAAACAGTAAACAAAATTAATTTATATATTTGTCATCTTGTTTCAGACATTATTGTTTTAATTTTTTTTCCACAAGCCTGCTTTCCTGCTTTTGTCCCCTGTTTCTGGGACTCTGATGGCATAAACCCTAGATCTTTGGTTTTATCTCACAGGTCCCTGAGGCTCTGTTAATTTTTTCATTCTCCTCCCCCCACCACTTTTATTAATATTTTTAAATTTCTGTTGATGTATCCTTAAATTAGTAAATTATTTCTTCTGGTATCTCCATCCGCTACTGAGTCTATCCAATACTTTTTTTAATTTTTGTGTTATTATGTTTTTTATTTGTAAATTTTCTATTTTATTTCTTTTTCTATTTTCTACCTTTTATTCTGAGATCCTAGATCTTTTCAGTTGTTTCAAAAGCACTCAACCTTACTTCTTAGATCATGTTAACAATGGCTGCTTCAAAGTCTTTTCCTGACAATTCCAACATCTATGTCACCTCAGAGTCAACATTAGTTATGTATTATTTTTTTTCCTTTTGCAAGAATCCAGATTTCCTGTACTGTCATATGTTGAGAAGTTAAGGATCACATCACATCTGTGTGTTTTGGATACTATGTTATGGGTCTCAGAGTCCTAACGATAATGTTGATCTTTATTTATTTTTTTTTTTTAAGTTTATCCATTTATTTTGAGAGAAAGAGAGATGGCGTGAGCAGGAGAGGGGCAGAAACAGGAGAGAGAGAGAGAGAGAGAGAGAGAGAGAGAGAGAGAGAGAGAGAATATCTCAAGCAGGCTCTGCACTGGCAGCACGGAGCCTCACAAGGGGCTCGAACTCATGAAACTGAGATCACGACCTGAGCCGAAACCATGAGTCAGACACTTAACTGACTGAGCCAACCAGGCACCCTGATCTTTATGCTTTAGTAGACAACTGACCACATTATGTTCAGCAGCTTACGTACCTGAGGACTCTATTGCCAATGTCAGGTCAGTTTTCAGAACCTGAAAATAAAAGTAATTTAAATAAAAGTAATTTTATTTAGGTCTTTTCCATATGACCGCTCGATGGCCAGTCCAGGACCTGAGTAATGGTCAGTGCTTTAGTTCAGTTTCCAAACTATTTGGTGTGTTGGATAGATTGAGGCATGCCCAGATTTAGGAGGAGTTCAGGACTTCATACACAACTATAAGGGGTCATCTTCTTGAGTTGTCTCTGATTTCCTTGAAACTTCCTTGCACCAGGGGATCTGTGTTCTGACCTTCTGAAAGCAAAACCTGGACATAATCTTCTTATTCTGTCATGAACTTTCTGTGGCTATGGCTGTCTCTAGACAGACCACCAATAACTTTTCTCTTGGAATTGTAGGTGTCTTTCTGGTTACTTCTGCTTGCGTGCCACTGTGCGATTGCCCAGGGACCAGCTCGGGAGAGAACAACAGTGAAAAGTTAGTGGGCTTTCTCTTATTTTATCTGCCCTATAAATGCTCCCTGTCCCACGTCTTGCACAGAGAGATTCTTCTGAGGTTCTTTCTGGCCACATACAGACTCTAAGTAGCATGTGGTCTTTGATTCCAGGCTAGGAAAAAGCTAAAGGAAATAAAAAGGGAAACTTAATATTAGTTCAATAATTGCTCAAAAAATCATTTTTCTTTTACCATAATCTTTCATCTATTATTTATTTATAAATAATAAGGAATAAACAATTCCTCAGATTGTTTCTTGATACGTTCAGTTCAGAATTTTGGTTGCATTTAGTGAGAGACACATTGACGTCTCACTCACTCAGCTTTACCAGAATTAGAATCTCTTAGTTTACTATTAACTATTTTTAAATTATAACTGATATGAGCTTCAGTATAGCTTAAAAATCCTGCACAGAAAAGAAGGGAATATCCATGGCATTATATGCATTCCTTTGTTGTTGTTGTTGTTGTTGTTTTCTGTTAGTTATGACATTTTAAATCACCAAAATCGGAAATCAAAATTTGGCTTGATAATTTGGGCAAGCCCTTTTTGTTGCTGCGGTCCAAAAATGAGGATCTAGAACATCAATATCCAACTAACTCAGAGTATTAAAACCAGCTCACAATAGTCAAATTCATGGAAGACTTAATTTTTCCATTAAGCCACAGGGGGCAGCAAGAAATAGCAAAAGACCACTGGCAGAAAAGAAGACACCAATTTGGTTACTTAATAAGCTGTAAAGCCTTGGGTAAGTTATTTAACCTATATTGGCCTTCATAACTGAATCTGTAAACCAGGCTATAAGAAAATTCTAGCTAGATTTGCACTTGATGCATGGAGAAAACACAAATGGAAAGTGCCCAGTAAAGGGAGGCACTCCAAAAAGCAAATTAATGACATAGGATACAAGATACCTAAAAAAAAAAAAAAAAAAAAAGAAACCTTATTAACCACAAAGACCACAAAATTAAATATGACATCAGAAAAAAGGCACATTATGTAAGTTTAGGGATAGTGATAGCTATCTTGAGAGGTTGTAAAAGGACTTAGAGATAATGTAGGTACATGCTCAGGAAGAATGATAACAGTGGCTCTTAATACATGTCTAACGCTTTCCATATTTCGAACACAGTTCTTGGCCCTTTACACATGTTATCTCATTTAATCAATTGCTTCTGAAATAGGTGCTATTATTCTCTGTATCCAACAGATGATAAAACTGAGGTAGAACAAGTTCATACAGCTAGAAAGTGAATGTTAAGAGTCTAACCAAGGAGCTCCCATTCTATTAACCACCGTACCATGCTACTGACTTCGATAATTATAACTCACATCCTCATTATTGTTATTACATGACTGTTATTCCTATCATTTCTGTTCTGTATTTCTGTATTCCTGTAATTTCTAACGTCTCCCTTTGGAATAATAGCATTCACTCTTCCATGTTTTGTTTTGTTTTTTTGTTTGTTCTGTTTTGTTTTTTGTTTTGTTTTAATTTAGAGCCATGCTTGAGTAACTAAATGACTCATTACAAGACTTATATGTGTCGAAACACTCTTTAGCTCTCAATTATCCTGAGGTAAGGACGGCATTCTGCCACCTTTTAGAGAATCTTTAAGAACAACAGAGTTGGCAGAAATCACATCTTTGAGAAGGACACAAATTTTGTTTTCATAAAATGTAGCTGATGCCAACTTTCCTAGGGAATCATGTGATAAAGCCAGATCATCAAATAATAATGTATTTGTGAAGCCATTGTGTAATGGGAAGGGAGATGAAGTTATAATTGATAATGTCACATAACTCTAGGTAAGGAATAAAATAGTTCCCCAACATATGCAAAAATATTTATAGCAACACTAACCATAGTAGCTGAGAGAGAGAGAGAGAGAGAGGGAGGGAGATCAGCTCAAATGTCTGTTAAAAGTAAACTGGATTAATACATTGTCTATGGAGCAAACTGTTACAGTGAAAGTAAATGAACTACAGTCACACTTTACAATATGCATGAATCTCAAGAAAGTAATTTTGAATAAAAGATATACCGTATGCTTTTATTTAAAATTTTTAAGTTCCAAAGCAGGCAAAATTGCCTGTTACTTTGGAGGGAAGATAGAAACCTGGGAGAGGCGGGCTGAGGGGACTTTTCAGGTACTGTTGATGTTCTCGATCTCAGTGCCGATTGGTTGAGTGTGAGCATGTTGTGTGATTGCCCAGCTGTACCTTATGATTTGTGTGTGTCATTGTGTGTATGTACTACTTCGTACAAGGTTGCATTTGTAAAAATGGAATGAAACGAGCATGAGGAATTCTGGGAAATTGGGTTCCCTCTCTGGGATCTCTTTTTTATATCTGCAGAATAAAGAAGCACAGACACACACGATCTCGATGTTCCGCTCCATTTGTGATATTCTATGATTTCTTTGTGTTCAATTTTAAACCTTGGGTTCTCAGTTAACAAAGGATCAAGACTTACATATGCCTCAGAAGAGCACAGGGAGTTTAGTCCTCGCTTCTCCTCTCTGCTGAGTCCACACCCCTCCTTTTCCTTCAACTCCACATTCAGTGCATCAGATATCCTGTTGATTCTGTCTTTACAGTAGATCCAGATGCCAGTCACTTTGTAGCATGCCCACACGTCTATGCCTCTTGTTCTGAGCCACAACCAGCACTATCACGAAAGCTTCTTGGTTGGAATCAGTTGCCCTTTAACATAGCAGTCAGAAGCTTTTATAGCAGAAGTTAGATAGGCTTCAAACTTTGTCGAGTAAGAAAATTCTCAATAATCTGAATGTTTTCAGAAATCTGTGTGTTTATAGTAAGTAAACAATGGCATTGTAACACACTCTTGCTAATCTGAGTGTCTACCATTAAAAGGGCTTTTTGTCTGTGGTATTATATTTCTTTTTAAGTTTATTTATTTTGAGACAGAGAAAGAAAGCACAGGTAGTGGAGGGGCAGAGAGAGAGAGAGAGAGGGAGAGAGACTCCCAAGCAGTCTCTGAACTGTCACTGCAGAGCCCACAAAGTTGGATGTGGGGCTCGAGCTCATGAGCTATGGGATCATGACCTGAGCTGAAGTCAAATGCTTAACTGACTGAGCCACCCAGGTGCTCCCATAGTATCTTTCTGCTCCTTCCTTCTTCCCTTCTTTCTTCCCTCCCTCCTTCCTACCTCCTTCCCTGTCCTCCTTTCCTCCCCCCTCCCTCCCTCCCTTCCTTCCTACCTCCCTCCCTCTCACTACCAAAATACAGAACTTGAAGCTCCATGGTACAACACTTATTTTCAGCAATGCAAACAGCCAACGATAAACTTTTGTCAAGGTGGTCACAAGGATGGAAGGTAGAGGGGAGTAGAAAAAAAGTTGAAGTGGATATATTTCCCAACGTCCTTTTTCCTCAAAAGAAAAAGAAAAAAAGAAAGATTTGCAAGCTGCTTTTCTTTCTCATTGTGTTTGACTCTGTGTTGGCAAGAAAACAACCCCTTGGGATGTCTGAAGGGCCTACTGGATACGGATCCTCTTGGGCTGGTGGATGTGACTAAGACGCATCTCTCTTTTCAAAGTGAGTGATTCGAGTGATACTTTTAAGGTTTTCATTTTTTTCTTTTAATTTATTTTTAGATCACCTGGAGACACAGTTGGTAAACAATGAATGCAGTTTGGGGCAGACACACTTAGGTTCAAAGTTTATGCCTCTCCTCCTCTAACCGTGCTGCCCTGTATGTGTGTTAGACTAAAAAATGGTTACCAATAATCAGCGTATTGACAGAGAATGCTTCAGCTGGCACTTGTATTCTTAGCAGGCTTTCATTGTTATGAGGATTTCCCATGAACATCAGAGTGTGAAAGACAGTGTGTCTCTTCTGAGCCCTGAACCTGATTTTGGTGGGCTACCGATCTCTGGTGTGGGCAGACAAGTAAGGCAAATCAACGGCAAAGTGCATAAAACCATCATTAATTTTAATTTACTTGTAACACAGAGGTCCTTATGGGTATCCTGGTACTTTGACATCTAAGTAGAATCAGACGGACCAATCCCAAGCCAGAAAAAGTCTAAATTCTCCGTAATTTCTTAGAAGTCCAGCTGGTATCATATCACAGACTCCTGGGCCTCAAATTCCCCCACTTCCTCCTAATGTAATCTCTTTATGTCTCGCTGTCTTGTACATGCTGCTTCTTCCTGCGCTGCCTCACTCCAGGCAGGTACTCCCCCTCTCCATATATTATAAAAGATAAAATGACAGGACATAAAAGACAAACGCAACAAAAATAAAGTGTGGCACCCGTGTGTGCTGTAGACTTTATTGGGCTCGAGGTGAGGCAGTGTGGAGGAGGGGACAGATATCTCCACAGCTGTGTAAAACTCTCCAAATTCAATGTCAAGCTGCCTCTGATTTAAAATGTCCTGTGGGGGGCCGCCTGGGTGGCTCAGGGGGTTAAGCGTCTGAGTCTTGAGTTTGGCTAAGGTCATGATCTTGCAGTCATGAGTTCAAGCCCCACCGGGGCTGTGCACTGACAGTGTGGAGCCTGCCTGGGATTCTCTCTCTCTCTCTCTCTCTCTCTCTCTCTCTCTCTCTCTCCCTCCCAAAATAAGTAAACATTAAAAAATATCTTTAAAAAGGTAAAAAAATAAAATCTCCTCTGGTCAACCTTCCACTTGCCTTTTCCTACTTGCTTCTTTCTGTAGGGAAGCTGGCTTCCAAATGCCTACTTTTCCTACCTTTGCACACAAGCTTCTCTCTCAGTGTCCCCCCAGCCTCTTTCCCTCACTCACTGAGCACCCAGTCTGCCAATGTGCTGAAGCAGAGCCCTTGAACTTTTCCCATGCTTACTTGCTTCCTGCCAACATTCACACCCTCCGGCTTCCCCTTTCCTCCCCAAAGCTTATCAAGGTATTTTCCCAAACAAAACCATTTCCTTTTCTAAGAAGTTATATTTCCTGCAGGCAAGAGGATGTTTCAAAATTTCCTCCACACATATTTATGCTCTGTTGTCTCTGGCAGAATCCACGGACTTAAAGAAAGAAAACAATAAAATAAAGAAGTTCCCCTCTTAACTCTAGAGAACAAACTCGTGGGTACCAGAGGGGAGGTGGGTGGGGGGTGGGGGAAATAGGCGACGGGGATTAAAGAGTAACTTATCGTGATGAAAAAAATAATAACAAGGGGCATCTGAGTGGTTCAGTCAGTCAAGCGCTTGACTTCGTTTCGTGGTTGGTGAGTTCAAGCCCCACATCGGGCTCTCTTCTGTCAGCACAGAGACCACTTGAGATCCTCTGTCCCTGTTTCTCTCTTCCCCTCCCCTGCTCACTATCTTTCTCAAAAAATAATAAATAAACATACAAATAATAATAAAATAAAATGTAAAAAATAAAAAGCGCTGTCTGATCTGTGGAATTAGGGGGCTAGCAGGGCTGCATGAGGGCTCTCCCTCCCAGTGAGATCCAGTGGTCATCTTAGAGAATCTCTGTTCTCTCCTAATCCAAGGGATGATATGAAATCCTCAGTGTAGGACCTGGCAAAGATGATGGTGGGCCATGTTGAGGGACTGGAACCTCACCATACCTTTAGTGGTCTATACCATCAACACCAGAGACTGCAGAACCTTGCCTCCTCTGTCTTTCTCTTCCCCAAACAGGATTATGGAGCTACCTTTGTCATGGACTTTGTCCCCAGATTCAAGGCTCCCAGCTGTCAAGTAACCATGAAGTACTGTTTCCACAGGTGAATTCATTGCCAAGACTTTCTGGGACTTGGGCTTCTAGTGTTCTGATCCACACCCCATCCTTCCTCTCCCAGCAAAGGCTCTGGAGGAGTTAAGTACATTGGAGCAGTGTGAGAGTCAGAGAGGTTTAAGTTCGGATTGGGGGAAAGAGAACCAGAATTCTGGTTTTCTGATGGTGTTGGGTTTTTACTGGAATTACTAACTGAGAGTTACTATTCATATTCCAGCTCGGCTAATGTGCCACCCTAGATAAGTCATTTAACTTCTTCATGCCTTCTGTTGTTGATAGTATTTGTCTCTAAAGGATCACGTAGCAAGTACTCAGGAAAGTATACTTCTTAATAATATTAGTTGGCAAATTCTCATACTCATTTGCAAGTATTTGTTACACGGTGGATACGGAGAAACACTACACCACATCTAGAAAGACAAAACAGACAAGTTTCCTATTTTCAAAGGGCTTTCGTTCTAGGGAGGAAAAGAGATATCACAATTATTATGTAATTACAATTCTTTTTTTTAAAGTTTATTTATTTATTTATTTTGAGGAAGACAGAGACAGCAAGAGTGGGGGAGGCACAGAGACAGAAGGAGATGGAGAATCCTAAGCAGGCTTCACACAGCCAGCACGGAGCCCAGTGCAGGGCTTGAACTCATAAAACCGTGAGATCATGACCTGAGCCAAAACCAAGGGTTGCTTGACTGACTGACACAGGTGCCCCAATTACAATTCTTATCAATTAATTTATGGAAGAGGAAAGCGAGAGAGAGAGAGAGAGAGAGAGAGAGAGTTCAGTGGAAACATATACTAGAAAGACTTACCTTACACTGGAAGGAGAGAGGTAGTCTCTCTCTAAGGAGAGGACATTGAATCTGAGACCTCAAAGATCAGGGAGATGCAGCCTGATGCAAAGATCAGGGAGAAGCCACGTGGTGATTAGGCAAATGGCAGAGTAGGGTGTGTTTTTAAGCAGAGAAAGGCACGGGGGCAAAGGTCCATGGCAGGGGAGGAGTTGGACTTGGACAGCCAAGGAAGAATGATGGCGATAGTCTGTGCTGTGACAGAGGAGAGTCTGAATCTAGAGGCAAGACTTATCATGGGGGAGGGGTTTTGGGGTCACCTTAGACCTTGTGAACATGGTTCTAGGAGCCACTGGGAAGTCACTGAAAAGTTCCCACTACTCCTTTTCTAAAAAAATAAATATTTTGGTACATTTATCTCCCTAAATCTGGTCACCAAGATGTTGAGAGAACCTGAAGTGTAGGGCACACTTAAAGACATTGGATTAGGGGCGCCTTGGGAGTTCAGGCAGTTAAGTGTCCAGCTTTGGCTCAAGTCACAGTCTCATGGTTCATGAGTTCAAGCCCCGCATCAGGCTCTGTGCTGACAGCTCGGAGCCTGGAGCCTGCTTCAGATTCTGTGTCTCCCTCTCTCTCTGCCCTTCCCATCCTTGTTCTCTCTCTCTCTCTCTCTCTCTCTCTCTCTCTCAATCTCTCAAAAATAAATGAATAATCATTAACAATTTTTTTTAATTAAGACATTGTGTTAGTTTAACCCTAAGGAGTGCTCAAAAGTACATGAAAGATTTGCATTCCTGCCATATGTAAGAAGGAGTTCGAACATGCTGGGAGGCCTATTGTGTCCCTCACTTCGCCCTGACCCATATCCATTCTCCTTCTTTCCAGAATGTACCCTGATTTTTGTTCAGGGAATTCACTCTTTCCTAATTAGCAACCACGTGATTTAGGTGGGATTCACTGGAGACAGTTCTAGGAGGAGAATGTATGAATCTCCAATAGTGTGCACATCCCACATTGCTCTGGTAGCATGGTTAGATTAAGGAAATGAAGCTAATTAAACCAATAAGAAATTGACTGGAGGTTTGAGGAATGGAAAATATTGCCTTTTCCGTGAGATTTAACAGCATTCACTTTCCTTTTTTAGACCTATTTAATTTGAGATTTCTTGCTTCCTTTTTTCCTTCCTCTCTCTCTCCCTCCCTCTGCCTTACCCCCCCTTCTCTTTCCTCCTCTCTTTTCTTCTCTTTCTCTCCCTCTGTTTCTCCTTCTCTCTTTTATTTTGGCCAATAGTGATGATAAAGTCCCTAATTGATATGGGTCCTCACAAGTAAAGCTAGGATCAGTGAGTGGAAGCTATAGAGAGACCAATATGGTCTATATCAGATGGAGAGAGAGAGAGAGAGAGAAATAGAGAGAGAGCTTTAAGTTCCTATACACCAAATTTGCTTGTAGCTTTGCAAGTACTGATTTAAATTTTCATATGTTTAATTATGCTGTTTGTTCTGCTCAGAACAGTCTTTTTTCCCCCAATCATATCTGATTGGTTCCTATTCTTTTCTTGAGACAGCTTCTGGAAGCCTTCCCCAAGCCCTCACATTTCTGAGCTGGGCTGAGAGCCCCTTCACACACAGATCGGACTTACTCACCTTTGTATCTCCTTCACCCAGCTGAATGCCTGACACACAGTCTTCACTCTGTCAAGGTGCAGAAATGCAATCTCCTTGTCTCAAGACAGAATGATCTTTGCAGTGATGCTGAAGGTGTTCAAACATACGTTACACGAGTGCTGTACTTTTTATTACAGCCCAAGATGAGATAAATAGAGAAAGAAAAAGTGTTTAGACATTTTACAGAAATTGAAATTAACAAGCTATCCAGGTTGTCTTATATTGTGCACAAGGGTCCATCTGCGAGGATTGAAATTTTTCTTAAACAGTGGGGGTTCTTCACCACATCTAGTTTGCTAGTTGGTTTGGGATGATGTGATTGAGTAATTTCAAACATCATTTGAGGAGTCCAATGACATGACTTGTTGAGTCTTGGTTTATTGTGAAAGGACAAAAGAAAAATAGAAAAGCTTATTGTTCACATTTAAAATGTTATGACATATACATGTTTTCCATCATGTCCTCACGCCTGTCCTTTCATTTGTCCCCTTCTTGCCAAATGGAATTCATGTTGCCTGAGTCTGCTGTCCCAGGGAGACCACCCATTGGGATTTAAGTAGCATACCATTGCAGGGTCGATGTCTACCCCAGGGGGTGGCTCTTTATACTTCAGTGATGGGGCAGTGGGAGATGTGTGGGTGAAGCTGGAGTCCCTGTCCTAGCTATCTCCCAAAGTGAATGCCTGTTCTGTCACTGTGGGGGCCAGGACCTAGAAGTAGCTCTTAGTTGAGAAGTATGGGCAAAGCAGAGGAGCTATTTCTAAATAGAAATATTTTCCTCCTGAAGTCTTGGCTTCTAGTCTACTTCTGCCTTATTCCCTTTAACAAATGTTGAATATTTGTCACATATTTTCCACTTGGCTCTTGAGCATTGGGAATAAACTATTTTATATCTTAGGGGCTGTGAAGTAGTTGTGAGTGTGTGCGTGCGTGTGTACTTAATCCAAGATTGGTGCAGTCCTAATGGAGAGAGGAAAAAAAATCCACCGTAGGTACTTATCCTGGTATTAAACTCACTGCATTAAGTACACCATGCACTTCTTCCTCTTTTTATTAAAACTCGCAGAGCCCTAATGAGCTACGGTCTCACCTCTGCGCAAGGATCAAGGTTCTAATGACAGCACTGAGTTTTATAAAAATGCTTTAAAACAGCAGTTGTGAAAACATCTTCAAAGCGAACTGCCTAACGGAGCCTGCATTCCCATTTCAAGGAAAAGTCAGTCACCCTCCCTGGCAGGCATGAGAAATTCTGGGTAAAAGGTGGAAACTCTTTCTTTGCTTCTCTGTGAAATGCTTCCGTGGAGAACTCCTGCAGATTCATGAATACATTGTTCATCCCCTGGAGAAGACCTAAACTTTTCATGTTTTTAATAGCGCTTGCACAGGCTTTCAATCTGGGCAAGCTAGTGTTGGAATTCTGTCTCCAACACTGAGTAGTTCTTGGATTTTTGTTAATTAATTTCACCTTCTTGAGCTAGTCTTTTCCAATCTGCAGGTCACAACCCATTAGTGTTTGTAAAAGTCATTCAATACTCGCAACATATGCAAATAGGAGAGAAACTATCAGCGTCAACCACATGCCTTAGGAATGAAACTTTTTATTTCTACACAATACGACATATTCCTTTGTGTCTCTGAGTTTCTGAAGTTATTTTTAAAACAATGCCCTGAGCCTCAGTGGTACTGTCTCCACCATTTTAACTGTTCAAGATCCATCGAAAATCAGAGTTGACTGTATCCCCTTCTTTCTGCTAAGGCAGGAGCTAAGTCCTTTCTTCAGTATTTGGTTCTTTGTTTAGGGAAATGCTCTAAGAGGCTGTGTAGTGACTGGAAGGTGAAAATTCATTAGCATAAGATCTGGTAGAGACACTGAAAGCGAGATGGGGCTCAGTGTTTCCACATCAGAGATGGATACAGGGCTTGGGAAGGGTCAGAGGTAGTGAAAGACTGGCAGCTGGATTGAGGAGAGACAGGGAGGAGGAGACCCTGATGAATAGCAGGGCTGTGCATACGGAAGCAACTAGGAAGGGATTCTGAAGGGAAAGAATGGCCAAAAGATTTTTCTAGAACACTGATGTCTAAGCTTTAGTTTTCTATATTGTTTATTTTATGAGCTGTGTACACAGTGCCAAAAAAAAAAAAAGAAAGAAAGAAAGAAAGAAACTAAATATAATCCAGTGACATTAAAACAAGATAGTTTTTGGATTGTGCCATAATGTAGTGACTCTTTATTTTCATCATGTTTTCTGTCCAAGTATAGAATACTTATACTATTCTGTACATGTCTTATGTAGCGATATGTTATGAGTCTTATGTAGTGATATGTTATGAACTGAACTGTGTCCCCTCTAAAATATATGTATTGAAGGCCTACCCCCCAGTGTGACTGCATTTGGAGATAGCACCTGTAAGTAGTAAGTGAGGTTGAATGAGGTCATTACAGTGGGGCCCTCATCAATGGGAGGGGTTTCCTTATGAGAAGAGGAAGAGATCTCAGCAATGTTCTTGCACAGAGAAAATGCCATATGAGGATACAATAACAAGACAGCTATCTGCAAGCAAGGGAAGGAGGGCTCAGGAGACACCAAACCTGACAAGGCCTTGATCTTAGACTTACAGGCTTCAGAACTATGAGAAAATAAATGCATTTTGTTTAAGTTGCCCAGTCTGTGGTATTTTGTTATGGTGGCCCAAGGAGGCTAATGCATGTTATTTGCAAGTGATTATACAAAAGGGTCAGTAACTATGTTTGCATTTAAAAGCATTATCATTAGGAAGTAAAACAAAAGAAAGATGAAAAAAATGTAAGATAGAGAATTAGAGCAAAAAGGTCCCTGGTGGATTGTAACTATTCACTCTTATCCCAAATCTCCAGAAATATTTGATGGTATGCTGAATTTTTGCTGGTATGTCTACAGTGGGACACTCCTTAAAACTGTTAAAAGACAGAATGGAAACTTGAAGCTACCAGGCAATTAATACCTGGTTTACATTCAGATAATATATAATGAGACTTATGTATAAATATATGTAAATGTAAATGACCAAGAAAAAAATGAGACTGACATTCTCATGTGAATGAAGATTAGACAAATGTATCGATTATTTTAATATCCTTGAATATCTGTAGACCAACTGTTGACAAAGTAATTTATAGTGCCCCTTAGTGGGATGTAGCTAAAAGGTCACAGACTAATTAGAATATCAGAGTTTGATGTCAGAGTAATTCCACTTCATACTGTAGAGACTTGACCTGTTACATGTCCAAATTTGTATTTAAAACAATAAAAAAAGGCATCCTGTGTTAGTAGTTTACCGCATAGTTTTCAAAGTAACTAGCACAAAATGATCCTCAATAAAGATCAAATTCTAAAAGAGAGAAAGAAAAGAAGGAGGAAAGAAAGGAATAAAAGAAAGAAAGAAAGAAAGAAAGAAAGAAAGAAAGAAAGAAAGAAAGGAAGAAAGATGGAAAGAAAGAAGAGAAAGAAAGAAAGAAAGAAAGATGGAAAGAAAGAAGAGAAAGAAAGAAAGAAAGAAAGAAAGAAAGAAAGAAAGAAAGAAAGAAAAAAAGAAAGAACCTACTGAAATTTTCAGTTTGCTTCTAGACATTGAGATAATATATACGCTGCTTTGCAATAGGTTTGTGTGTATACATACATGTGCACACAAGTATGCTTGTGTATGCATGTGTGTTTGATGCCTAGTTTTGGAGTCAGTAGGGTTCTTCACCAGTATTGTAGTTATTACCATGGTTCATTTGTATAATCCACTGCTCTGAAGTTGAGTATGCCATATGGCTTGATTTGGCCAATGAAATGTGAGGTGACGTGACATCCATCACTTCTGGGTGACATTAAAATATTTATCACACTTTCTTCTCATTTTCGTGGCTACCATTTCAAGATAGTGGAGGCCTTGAATGAGTCTGTTGTGGACCAGATATATTTTTATATGCCTTGAAACAATCCATTGACATTTGGAGATGAGCTGTTATTAAAGCGTAACTTAATCCATCCTGATTGACACAGATGGTGATATGGGTAAGAGGATACACTGTAATGTCTGACCACCTGAGTTATAATTCTGATTTGCCAGCAAGAACTATGTGATATTGGGCAAGTTATTTGACCTATATGTGCTAAGACCTTCTCAACTGAGAAATGAAGTTCATGTTATTATCTACCTCTTGGAGTTGTTGGGTTGTTGTGAAGACCACCTGTGTTAATATATGTGAAATACTTAAAGCAATGCCTAGTAACTAGGGTGCATCTAATATGTATTCAGATATTTTATAATAATAATTATCACCATGCCAAACGTAGATTTAAATGAAATCAATTTGCCTTCAAGGTAGAAAAACAATTTTTTTATTAAGGTTTTGCAAAACACTTTTTTTAATTTCCCCAAAGGAATTTACTTGGCACGTTAATATATTTTTAAATATGTACAGTACATAAGGTATGTTTATATGTTACATTTTATTTTTTGCAGCCATCTTTGGAGGATGATCATTGTGTTTTTATTTTGTTGGTTGACAAAAGTGATGTTCATTCAGCATGAAACACATAACCAGTTTTTTTTTTTTTAATATTTTTTTTAACGTTTATTTATTTTTGAGACAGAGAGAGACAGAGCATGAACGGGGGAGGGTCAGAGAGAGGGAGACACAGAATCTGAAACAGGCTCCAGGCTCTGAGCTGTCAGCACAGAGCCTGACGCAGGGCTCAAACTCACGGACCGTGAGATCGTGACCTGAGCCGAAGTCGGCCGCTTAACCGACTGAGCCACCCAGGCGCCCCCATAACCAGTTTTTTTTTGTGATACTACGGTCAATGCCATCCTTATCCCACCCCATGTCCAGATGAAATGCTACAGCTATGAGAGTAACATGATTTTTATGGTCATTCTGATAAGAATTGCATTTTAAACTAAGCTTATTACTTAATTCAAATGAATAGTGGTAAACAGAAAAGTATCCCTTGGTGGCAAAAAAACCTAAGCGTGAGAAGAATGGACATTAGTGGATATGATGGGGTCTCCCGCTCAGGAATCTTCCTTCCGTAGTTCTTGAATGTAATTTGGTATTCCAAGTTGGCTTTTTTTTCCAGAAGACAATAACCTACTAGTCAACATGTGGCCTTGTAGAAAATCCCATCACTGAGAACTGTTAATTAAATATCTCACTCGGACCAGTCTATCTCAAGGTTGAGTCTTTTTTTCAGGACCTGATTTTTTTTTCTCCCAGTGGACTTCTTTTCTTTACTCCATGTCTCTGGTCCTGGGGGACTCTCCAGCTCTTTTGAAAACTTTTCTAACTTTTCTTCATTGTCTTAATTTCAATTTTTTCATTGACTTAATTTAAACTTTTATTTTCTGCTATGAGTGGACCCCGTAACACAACAAAGGAAACATGTCATATCCTGTGACCAAGACCAGAAATGGTGGTTCACTGTTGGTAGTAATGCATTTTCCCTAGCATCTCAATGCTTAAGATATTTAGAGTCTGAATGAAAGTGGCAACTGTTTACATTATTCATTCATTAACAAGGGTTTGAGATGTTTGGGTGCATGTGTGAATACATTTTCCCCAGACTAAATCACTTTGGCTGCTGTGAGTCATACAGGAAGGTATGAAAAATCATCTGCCCTTGTGCCATGGTTATGTAGAATGAGTTTAATAGAATAAGCTAATTCCTGGAAGCCAAGAGGACTGGATTTTTGGCTATACTTTGTCACATCTGTATGTGATGTCATACTTGCTATGTGACAATGAGAATAAAACCACACATGTGTTTGGTCTTTGCTACTGTGACAATAACATGACGGCTTAACACATGCAAACTGTGAATTAGAGTTTTGAAAAAAATCTTGCAGCTTTAAAGAAAAAGTCCAAATTGTAAAAAGGCCTCATATGCAAAGGTACTCATCATGTTACTAATTATATAATACAAATGTCCTAGGAGGGGAGGAGGAGACAGCTGATGGATGAGACAGGGCATAATTCGTTAAATCAGGATAATAATTACTACTGTCATTTATTGGAAGAGTCCTATGAGTCAGCAATTTTACTATATCTTTGAAGTGTACTATTCCGTTTAAATACCCCATGAATCCTTAACTTGTAATCATATACTACCCACATTTTGATGTGAGAAGACTGGACTTCCAAGAGGTAAAAGCAATGAATCTTCATTCGTAGAAAGTTTCAGTACACTTACCACACAATCTAGCAATCACACTCCTTGGTGTTTACCTAATGGAGTTGAAAACTTATGTCTGCACAAAAACCTACAAATGGGTGTTTATAGCAACCTTATTAATAATTGCCCAAACTCGGAAGCAACCAAGCTATCCTTTCATAGATAAGTAAACTGTAGTTCACTCAAACAATGCAATATCATTCAGCCCTAAGAAGAAAAGAGCTATCAAGCCATGCAAAGACATGGAGAAACATTAAATGCATACTTAAAGTGAAAGAAGCTAATATGAGAAGGCCACATACTGTATGGTTCCAACTGTATGATATTCTGTAAAATATAAAAAAGTACAGAAACAAAGGACCAGTGTCTGCCAGGGGTTGGGACCACACAGGAGAATGAATATATAGAGCATAGAGGATATCTAGACCAGTTCAAATACTTTACATGACACCATAATGATGGATGTATAACATTATACATTTGTCCAAACCCATACAATATACGACACCAAAAGTGAACCCTCAAGTAAACTATGGAGCTTGGAGCTTATAATGTCTCAAGGTAGGTTCAGCAGTTGTAACAAATGTGCTACTCCGGTAAGTGATGTTGATAACAGGGGAGGCGTTTGTGGGGGCAAAGCGTATATGGGAAATCCCTGTACCTTCCTCTCAATTCTGTTCTAAAGCTACAAGTTCTCTAAAACCGTTAAGTCTTAAATTTAAAAAAAGAGCAAAATGAAACTATAACACACACACACACACACACACACACACACAGGCTGAAAAAAGTTATATGCCAAAGTGTTAGCAGTTACATTCTTCAAATTGTGGGACTCTAGAATTTTATCTATATATTTTCTCTGCACTTGTGTGTTTTTTGAGCAATTTGCTTCATGTGAAATGATTATGTCTCATAATCAAAATTATTATTTTTGAAACCAAAATAAGGGTGATCAGGCAAAAGGCTCACTCATGCCTTCAGCTCTCACAGCCTGTATTAGTCATGTCATGTTATGTACTCCATTGACTACCCTTTTTGACATTGTCCAAGGAATGATAGTAAACACAGCTGACATTTCATGAATGCTTTGCATGTGCCAGGGATTGTGCTAAATGCTTTATATTTGTTCTCTGTTTAATTCATAGGATCACTTTCTACTAAGGGTTCTGTTCTTCCTTTCATCTTACACATGAAGTTCCTGAGACCCAGAAAAGGAAGATAACTTCTCAAGTTCATTCAGCTAGTAAATAGTGGATCCAGGACTCCACTCAAAATGTGTCTAATTCTGGAGTAGGCACTGCTAACCATTTACATAGCTTACCTGTCCAGCCACAGAGTCATAAAACCTGGCAGGTCACAGCTAACACGAGGTAATTTCAATCGCCCTTCTTATATGAGCTGAGAAAATGGACTGTGAACTTTTGGATTCATAGTCACAAGGAACATTAGGAATTTTAGAGTTGACTTTTAATGGATTACTTTATCAATTTCTCATTTATACTAATTTATTTGGTGGAGAAAAAGCAACCCCTGTCCCAGTTTACCCCCCAAGCTATTTCCTTTGTTTGGAAGCATTTGAGACAAAACATACACCCTTTAATTATAAAAGCAATTTTGGTAAAAAAAAATGTCAGCATTTTTATTCATTGATGGATTGATTTTTAGAATGCCCATAGCTAGGCAATCTAAGACTCTGAGATAGGAAAAGAAATTAACATTCAGAAATAACACAAAGTAAAATGTCTCGTGTATGGATCCCTGCAGTCGCAGGTAACTGTAATGTTTCAGAAAAAAGTAAACACAACCAAAGTTTAGCCCGGGAATTGTTTTGTAATTATATCCAGGCATACCACAGTCAGGTTTACTTATTCATGTAATGATGCAGCTGGGATGTGACCTGTGAGCATCTTGTCAACACTTACTCACTTGCCCCCAAACACCTGACCTACTCTTCTTTCCAAGCCTTTGATAATATGTCAGCTCTGCTCATCATACATGCATCCAAAGGCTGCCATGAGCCAGTAATTCTCCTGAGGACTGAAGAGGTAATCATTAAGACAAAGTCCCCATCCTTCGGGCCCACTGGCTCCCGCTCATAGACTGCTTTGATTAAATCATCTCTGAGTACATTTTATGCACTGGTTAGGTTTCCAGAATGGAGCCACTGCCCAAATATTATGAAATTGCAGGAAAATTTAAGCCCGAAGCAAAGCAGTTGATGTCTTATAAGTCAGAGTTAATGGAAATGTCCAGCGGAGTGGAGACACAAATAGGGAAGAGAAGCAGAGTGGACATTTTTGTTTATCTAACTCCCAGGGGGAAGTAAGACTCAACGCACAAGACCTCACAAATACTTCAGTCTATTAAAACTTGACAGGGAGGTAACCACAGAGATAGGAGTGGTGGTTTTCTGAATAGAAGGAAAGGATGAGGGACAGCAGCCAGCCTGCCCTCTGGCAGTTTGTAGTACCTTCTGGTCAGGCTTCTGCAAAGAGCTCCTGGTCAGGCGGGCCTCTGAAGGCCACATCAATAGACCATGGGACCCTCATTTCACACAATACAAGCCAGTGAGCCCATGCAATCAACAGGGTCAAGTGTGGCAGGTTAAAAAGGTAGGTTCTTCAATCTCCAACCTCTACCCTTACTTATCAATCATCAAGATCAAATACCCTTACGTGGATCCAAATGACACCTCCTAGGCACCCTCAACACGTCCCCCTTTTGAGTCTTCTGAACTGCAAAGGTCATCTGAATTCCAAAGCTCCAACTAACCACATAAGCTAACCAAATGTGCAATGGTGTAAGGTAACTGTGTTTGCTTAGGCCTCTGCTCAATTCCCATCACAGCTAATATTTTAAGCACTTTACCAAGATGTGATCCACATGCCATACATTGCATCCATGTAAAGTGTACAAATCAATGATTTTAGTATATCCACAGAGATGTTCAACTGTCACCACGGTCAAATTTCAGAACATTTGCAACACCTCAAAAGAAACCCCGTGCACTTTAGCTATTATTTCCTCATCTCACGCCCTTGTAGTCCCACAAACCACTCACGTGCTTTCTTTATCTACAGACTTCATATTTCATATGAATTTCATGCAACTGGAATCATACAGTATGTGGTCTTTTGTGGCTTGCTTCTTTCATTTAGCATAGTGTTTTGAGGCTCATGTATCAGTATTTCATTCTTTTTATAATTTTTTTAACGTTTTTTATTTATCTTTGATAGAGACAGGGGAGGGGGTACAGAGAGAGAGGGAGACACAGAATCCTAAGCAGGCTCCAGGCTCTGAGCTGTAGCACAGAGCCCAATGTGGGGCTCGAACCCACGAACTGTGAGATCATGACCCGAGACAAAGTTCAATGCTTAACCAACTGAGCCACCCACGTGCCCCAGTACTTCATTCTTTTCCTGACCAATAATAGTCCTTCATGTGGACAGGCTACATTTCTTAAATCCATTCATTCGTCAGCAGACATTTGAATTGTTTCCAACTTTTGGATATTATTCATTATGCTGCTGTATAATCTTTCATGTAAAAGGTTTTGTGTAGACATATGACCCTCCATTTGGTGTAGAGTTCTCCAGGAGTGAACATGCTGGGTCACATGGTAACTGCATTTAGTTGTTTGAAGAACTGCCAACTACTTGCAAAAGTTGCTGCAACATTTTGTGTTTCCACAGCAGTGAATGGGGGTTTTTATTTCCCCACATCCTTGCCAATACTTGTCATCGCGTCACTGTTTGATCCTGGTAGGTGTGAAGTTGTATCTTACTACTTGTGACAAATAAAGCCAAGCTTTCCGTGTACTTCCTAACCATTTGTGTAATTTCAGAGGAATACTTATTTAGATCTGCATATTTTGTGTGTTTGGGTTGAAATATTTATTAATTTTTTAATGTTTATTTGATTATAGTGGAGACACAATGTTACATTAGTTCAGGTGTATAATATAGTGTTTCAACAACTATATATATATTATGTTGTGCTCATCACACGTGTACTATCATCCGACAATACACACACACACACACACACACACACACACACACACGGCTATTGCGATACCATTAACTATATTCTTTATGCTGTACTTCTTTATTTATACTGACTTGTTTATTCCATAACTAGAAACTGGTATCCTTGTCCTGCAACCTTATGGAACTCACCTATTAATTCTAATAATGTCTTAGTGGATGCTTTTGGATTTTCTTCACACAAGATTCTGTCATCTGCAAATAGAGATAGTTTTACTTCTTTTTCAATCTACATGCCTCTCAAGTACTTTTTATTGCCTAATTTGTTTGTCTAAAACCTACAGTGGTTGTGTTGAATAGAAATGATAAGTGCAGACATCCTTGTCTTATTTCTAAACTTATTCGGAAAAGCCAGTCTTTCACCATTAAGTATGATTTTTGCTGTGTTTTTTTTTTTTTTTTTTCTACACACCCTTAACCAGGTTAGGGATGTTTTCTTCTTCTAGGATTTTGAGAGTTTTAATCATAAAAAGATACTGGATTTTGTTGAATGGTTTTTCTAAACCTATTGAAATGATCACGTGTCTTTGTTTTGTATTCTATTGATATGGTATATTATATTAATAGACTTTTTAGACATTAAGTCAATATTTCATTCCTACTTAGTCATGATTTATAATTCTTTTTTATAAGCTACTAACTTCGGTTTGCTGATATCTTGTGGAGAACTTTGATAAAATCAATGTCTTTTTTCAAACACTGCAGACTCTTGATTCTTTATAATTACTAGGTATAAAGATTAAAACTGGAGAGAGAGAACTCTTTTGAGATTTTGATGAGGTAGTTGCCACCATGGGGCTGGCTGTGCAAAGCAGATGAAGCTGGGCTTATTTAAATTTAAGACCTGGAGCTGGAGCTGTACTGAAACTCAGATATCCAAGAATGGGGTTGGCTGGGGTCGGTGTCTCTGAAGGTTCCCTTGGGGATGAGACTTCTGAGGAGGGCATCTAAGGGGACACCGTGACACTAGTCTTGCAAATGCTGGAAATACTAAAAAGTGAATTAAGTGAGTCTTCCTAGTGTAAACCACAGCCACCAAAGTGAAGAAGCAAGGCTGGTATGATCCTCAAAGGAACAGGAAGTGGAGAGGTGGGGCAAGGCCCTCCTCCTGCTCTACCTTGCCGGGTCCTCTGCACTCCCCACGGGCAGAGCCACACGGAAAGCACCCAGCAAAGTGGCAATGTGCTTTTGAGTCTCAGCCCCAGCATCACACGGCAGAGTATAAACTGCAGGTTTGAAGCTGCGAGACAAAACCTGTAGAACTGGCACGCTTTTCATGGAGCGGATTCTAGGGTCAGCTCGGAGGGAGGTGCCCAGGAGAAGACAAGGACCCACTTCAAGGAAGGCACGATCTTTGCACAAGGGCTGCGGGAAGGGGAAACACATATTCCAAAGCCATAATCACGACAAAATGAAACTAAAACTCACACGGCATGAGAAGTAAGCACTGGAAAGTGAGGTGGGTCTGCCAGGGGAAGACAGGTTCTTGGCAGAGGGGTTGATCGCAAAACTGCAAACACTCGAAACATGGTCCAGCTATAAAATCAGATAGTGCAAATGTGGGCTCTCAGGAGTCCATAGCAGGAGGGAGTGTGCAACTTGTGGCTGTTTCCTTTTTTCTTTTTTCATAGTTGATGAGAATTATATGAGAATACCATACGATTTATAAGCAATCATAAGTGAGAGGTAATAATTGTCATTCCACGTTTGTACTTAAACAGAATTATGTGATGTCTACCACTGTTTTTATTTATTTTTAATTATTTTAAATTATTTTAACGTTTCCTTATTATTTTGAGACAAAGAGAAATTGAAAGTGAGCAGAGGAGGAGTAGAGAGGGAGGGAGAGAGAGAGAATCCCAAGCAGGCTCTGCCCTTGCCTATGCAGAGTCCAATGCAGGGCTCCAACTGCACGAACCCTGAGATGGTGACCTGAGCAGAAATCAAGAGTCAGAGGCTTAACGAACTGAGCCACCCAGGTGCCCGGCAACTGTTTTTAATTTAAAGTACGAGAAAATAGTGCCAGCGTTACCAGGTTATGGTCCCTGCAATCATAATGTCAACGGGTGATATGCAGTGCAGCTAGGAAGCATCGTTGTGGGTATGCTTCTTGTCCTGGATGTACTTTTGTAGCACCACAGAGAGCGTGGCTGAAGACGATGAGAAAGCAGGGAGCAATCTTCACACAGTGCAGTAAGGATATATGATTTCAGCAACATTATTATTATTTTGGTCACTGTGAGTATAAGCACGATCTCCTTTTTACACTGAACTTTGTGCCTTTTAAAGCAATTCCACTTCCATTGCTTCCTTTACTCTTTGACTTAACCATATCAGTGGGGTACAGGGAGACCGTGTATCCGTTTACAAAATGTTTTTCGACACTTTCTTTGCCCCAAGGCCAAGGAGGTAGATTTCAATTATATAATGCCCGTCCTTGTCTTTTACGCCACGTTAGGAAGACCCGAGTTCCTGTCGTGAGAGAGATTTCTGAATAGTGACATCCAGGGAGTTACATCCTAGCATTTTAGGATGGATATGGAAATATCTTTGAAAATATATTTGGAACATTACAGAAAGGAAGATACAGATGAGTGGTGTAGAAAAAATTAGCACTACTGTGTGTTTCAAAACACACCAAACAATACTGTAGTGATTGTGAAAACTTGTATGTGGAGTAAAATCATTAAACATATAGAGACATGGTAACACCAGCTCCAGAAACCTGCTATTCCTGGAGAGGATGGGCAGATGTCAATTGCAAGAATTAGAGGCTTTCAACTGCTGTTTCTTTAAAAGAAGAATGGGAAGCATGATTAATAAAAGCAAACACGCGTCACATCAGCCTGGTATGCACCTGTTGTATTATTTCCTGTAACTGCATGTTTGAAACAATTTGCCAATTCCTCTTTTTTTTACTTTTTTTTCTATATCAGGGAGGGAGTGTGTAACTTGAATTGGGTTAAGGGGCCAGGACAGTGAAATTTAAACACGGGAAACAAGTAGGAGGAGATGATAGGGGTTAATGATTTTTGACAGAAGAAAAAAATGAAGATACAGTATCTTCACTCTCTGACTCACAGTTACTGTTAATGAATCCCCCCCCCCCAGCTGCTGCCGCTGCCCCAGTTACTGTTGCAACAACTCCTGCTTTCTGAATTCTAGTCTGTTCCTCCAGTACTGATGGACTCAATCCTGGACAGTCTCAGTATTTAAAAAAAAATTTTATTTATTTTTTTGAGAGAGAGAGAAGGGGAGGGCCAGAGAGAGGGAGAAACAAATCCCAAGCAGTCTCCATGCTGTCAGTGCAGAGCCCAACATGGAACCTGAACTCATGAACCATGAGATCATGACGTGAGCCGGATGAACCCAAGAGTCGGATGCTTAACCATTTGAGCCACCCAGGCGCTCCTTGGACTGTCACAATTTCTAAACAAATGACAGTCTCCCCTTCCCACTCTCATTTCATGTTCTTCTCAGAACAACCCATGTCTGGTCCAGCTTCAGAGCACAGGAAGCGATTATTAATAATACGGCAACATCGTGGCAAAAATAATACCGATATTTTCTCATCCTGTTGCAAGCAATCCTTGCAACGATGGCAATTTTGATTGCTAAGGAAAAAGCAAGAATCATCTGCTTGACTAGTTGTCTGCCTCAGGAGATTTCTAAATGAGATTGTGAGCTTGATTTCTTAAATGTATATTAAAGAGACTGGTTACCTCAGTCCAATCAAAGAATCCTGCTACTCTGCTTTCAGTGCTGGAATAGCAAAGAGAGCAACCATAGCTCTCGGCAAGCAAGTCAACACATCTCCTAGTTGAAGAATGTTATAGGGATGATGTATGATGTGCCCCATGGTTATGGAGGAATGGAGATGGGAGCCCATTGTGCAAGATGTAGTGTGCTGTTCAAATGTTACGTGTCTGTGTATCCCTCCAGGGTATGTGGTTTCATGGTGTAGTGCCACCAGGGTGCCTGTCCCTTCTTCTACTTGTTCCTCGTAGGACTTCTGTGAATATTGACAACTCACCTCTGGAAAAATTAACTTGAACAAACTTTTAATTTAATTTTTAATGTTTATTTATTTTTGAGAGAGAGAGAGAGAGAGACAGACAGAGAAGGAGCAGGGAAGGGGCAGAGAGAGAGAGAGAGAGACACAGAAACTGAAGCGGGCTCCAGGCTCCGAGCTGTCAGACCAGAGCATGACGTGGGGCTCCAACTCACAAACTGTGAGATCATGACCTGAGCCAAAGTCGGGAGCTCAACAGACTGAGCCACCAGGTGCCCCACAAACCTTTAATTAATAAAAAAAATAGCATCTAATAACTGTCAAGGCACTTATGCCACATGGAACCAAAATTGTTTGAGGCTGACAACTGTCCTGAGTTCAAAGCCAGCATAAAACACTGACTAAAGAAGGAAGGCTTTGGATGTGGGTACAATCATTGATCACTTTGGAAAACACTATCATAGGATAGTCTATGGCAGAAAGTCCATGTGTCCCACCTGCAATCTCTTTTGGACCCACCTACTTCTAGACAAGACTTAATGTGACTCACAAACTCCTCCCAGGTATAAATTTTCTTATATAAAGCAGAGATTTACTCTTTCATTCAAAATATAAATAGAACCTATCACCCTATCAATCAATCATTTTATCTATCTATCATCCATCCATATATCTATCATTTCTTTATTATTTATCTCTCTATCTATTGAATGACTTCCAAACACATGCTATTCTGAGTATTGGTGATACGATATAGCATAAACATGCTCACTGTATCTGTTCTCTCAGGATGCTTCATTCAAACCAGGCTCTGACTGGAGAGGATTTATCGTGGAATCACATGCTTCCAGGGATATTCATTCCAGCCAGGAAGTAGGACACTCTAGGAATCATGTCAAGGCCAAGAGAACAGTGGGCCTCAGGTGTTCAGAGCCTCTAAGAGCATCACACAGTTCCATTCGCAGCCAACTTTTTTAAATTAATTTTTTTATGTTTATTTTTTTTTTATTTTTGAGAGTGAGAGAGAGAGAGAAAGAGCATGAGTTTGGGGGGGTGGTGGGGAACAGAGAGAGAGGGAGACAGAGAATCCGAAGCAGGCTTCAGGCTCTGAGCTGTCAGCACAGAGCCCGATGCGGGGCTCGAACCCACGGACCATGAGATCATGACCTGAGCCGAAGTCGGATGCTTAAATGACTGAGCCAGCCAGGTGCCCCATCACAGTCAACTTCAATGGGAAACTTACAGCATTCCATTGCCTAGATGCGTTCAAACAAGATAGGGATGAAGGGGTGACCCCTGGAGAACTGAGGGTGGGAACATCTTCCATGTGAAGAGAATATTACAGCTCCTGAATTAGTGACTAGTCAGGATCCTGCAGGAAAACAGAACCAATAGAAGATGTGTGTGTGTGTGTGTGTGTGTGTGTGTGTGTGTGTGTCTAAGAAGATTTAGCATAAGGAATTGATTCACAATTGTGGAGGCTGGGGAGTCCTAGTATCTGCAGGGTGGATAGGAAAGCTAGGGGCCCAGGAAATCTGATGGTGCAGTTCTGGTCTGAAGGCACCTGGTCCAGACCCAGAAAGAGTCCATGTTTCAGTTTGCGTCCAAAGGCAAAAACAAACAAAACAAAACAAACAAAACAAAACAAAACTGGAGATATACCAGTTTGATGTCAAGCAGGCAGGAAGAATTCATTCTTACTTGGGAGAGGATCAGATATATATTTTTTTAATTCGGGCCTTCAACTGCTTGGGTGAGGACCACCCACATTAGGGCAATCTGATTTATTCAGTCTACTAAGTTAAACGTTAATCTCCTCTAAAAACACCTTCACAAATATCTAAGAGCAATAACATCTAGAACAACATACGGCCAAATATCTGGGCATGCTACAGCCCACTCCAGTTGACACATCAAATTAACCATCACAGCTACTTAGATCTTACTCATCTCTGTAACTTTTTTTTTTTTTTTTTTTACTAATTTTAAATGTTTATTTTTGAGGGGAGGTGGTGGAGAGAATGAGTGAGGGAGGGGCAGAGAGTGGGAGACAGAAAATCCAAAGCAGGCTCCAGGCTACCTGCTGTGAACACAAAGCCCAACCCAGGGCTTGAACCCACAAGCCACGAGATCATGACCTGACCCGAGGTCAAATGCTCAACTAACTGCCTGAGCCACCCAGGTGCCCCACTCATCTCTATATCTTAAAAAGCAAGAATATCACCTGGCATAATAGGTATGTTTT
The DNA here is from genome assembly GCF_028018385.1 of Neofelis nebulosa. Lineage (NCBI taxonomy): Eukaryota > Metazoa > Chordata > Mammalia > Carnivora > Felidae > Neofelis > Neofelis nebulosa. Next base: position 107,445,527 of record NC_080783.1, on the reverse strand, counting down.
AGATACCTATTAAAGGCTCAACCAAATGGAATAAATTAATTATAGCCTGTTGCTACCTTGCGATGCCTGTAACTTCAATGTAACTGTAATGCTCTGGGCTCCAGTTATTTTCTGAATACAATGAGACATAATAGTGATTCACATTATTAAAAAAATACTATTTATTTTGAGATAATTATAAATTTACATGTAGTCATAAGAAGTAATACAAGAAATAATTCATAAACATACATGTATCCTTTACCCAGTGTTATAGGATTGGTTGTGTCACTCAGAATGCAAATGTCGCAGCCCTAACCCTCAGTATCTCAAAAATGTGTCTGTTTTGGAGATAGCATTGTTAAATAGGTAACGAAGGTAAAATGAGATCACTAGGGTGGGCCGGAATCCTATCTGACCAGTGTCCTCATAAGAAGAGGACATTAGGGCAAAGACATAGAGGAAAGATCATGTGAACCAACGGGCAGAAGGTGGCGATCTGCAAGCCAAGGAGCAAGAAGGTTCCTCGGTGAAACCACACCTAATGACATCTTAATCTCAGACTTTTAGCCTCCAGTACTGAAAGGAAATAAATTTCTATTGTTTATTTAAGTCATCAAGTCTGTGGTATTTTGTTACAGCAGCCCTAGAAAACTAACACACCAAGTTTCCTCTCATGGTACCATGGTGCAACACTGTAGCAAAATATCACAACTGGAATATTGACATTGATGGAGTCAAGATAGAGAACAAATCCATTGCTATGAGGATTTTTCCCGTCCTCATTTTTAGCATTGTATCCGTCTTCTTCCCACCTCTGTTTTCTGGTCCCTGAACCCTAGCAGCTACTAATTTTTAATTTCAAGAATGTTCTGTAAATGAATCATATAATACATAACCTTTTGGGATTGGCTTTTTTCCCCTACACAGAAAGTTACCTAGAGATTTATCCAAGTAGATGTGTGCATCAAAAGTTTGTTACTGAGTAGTACTCCCTGATGTGGTCGAGCCCCAAGGATAGTTCACCAATCACCCATTAAATAATGTCTGTATCATCCTCTGTTCTGGACAATTGTGAGTGGATCTGCTTTGAATAATTGTGGACAGGCTTTTAGGTGAACCTAAGTTTTCATTTCTTGGGGATAAAGGCCCAACTATGCAATTGGGTCCTATGGTGGTTGCATAATCAGTTTTATAAGACACTAACAAACTGGTTTTCAGAATCACTGTACCAGTGTATAATCCCACCAATAATGTATGAACGATCCAGTTTTCCTGTATCTTCTTGGCATTGAATGATTTTTAATTTCAGCCTTTGTGAAAAATGTGTAGTGAAAATTTATTGTGATGTTCATTTACATTTCCACGATTGATGATGTTGAATATTTTTCATGTGCTTATTTTATATTTATATATATTCTTTGGTGAAATACCTATTCATATCTTTTGCCCATTTTCTAATTGGATTGTTTCTATACTGTTCAGTATTGAAAATTCTTTACATGTTAGACAAAAGCCCTTTGTCAGATACGTGATTTGCAAATAGTTTAGCCCATTCTGTAGCTTCCCTTTCTTCCCCCCCTGTTAATGGGATCTTTTATAGAACAAATATATTTAAGTTTGATGAGTTACAGTTGCTCAATTCTTACTTTTATGGGTCAAGTTTCTGGTGTCAAGTCTAAGAAGTCTTTGCCAAAATGTTGGATCCTAAGTATTTGTCCAGTTCTTTTTTTTTTTTTCCTAAGAGTTTTATGGTTTTCTATTTTACATTTAAATTTAGGATACATTTTGAGTTAATTATTTGCACAATGTGAAGTTTCATTTGAGGTTCTTTTTAAAAATTTTGCTTATGGATGCCCAACTGCTCCAATACCATTTGCCAATAAGGTTCTCCTCCATTGAATTGTGTTTTGTTAGTTTTGTTTTTGTTCTCGTTTCTGTTTTGTTGTTTCATTTTGACAACAAATCATCTCGGCCTTTTTGTGTGGGTCTGCTTTTGGGTTATCTTGTTTTGGTTCATTGATCTATGTGTTTTCCATTCTTCCACCAACCCTCTGACTTGATATATATCTGTACTTATATATCAGGCCTTATATTAATACAGTGATTCTTACCACTATATTTTTCTTTAAGTCTGTTTGAGCTATTTTAGGATGTACGCCTTTCCATGTAAATTTTATTGTGAGTTTATCTTTGCAAAATGCTTGCTGGGGTTTTGATAAGAATTCCATTAAATGTAATGATCAGTTTGGAAAGAATTGAATCTTGGTCACATTTATTTAGATGTACTTTTTTTTTCCCCATCAGCACTTTCTGATTTTTAGCATACATATTCTATACATATTTTATTAAGTTTATGACTATATATTTAATTTGCTACGCAGCAATTACAAATGGTATTGTGTGATTAATTTTTGCTTTCATGTTCATTGTTAGTATATAGAAATGTGACTACTTTCTGTGTGTTGGTCATGTATCCTATGGCCTTGCTGAATGACTCCTTACTTCCAGGGTTTTTGTTGTGGTGGTTAGTTTCCTTTGGATTTTTAAATTTCTTTTCATGATTATTAATTTTTGAAAAAGAGACAGAGCACGAGCAGGAGAGGGACAGAGAGAGAGGGAGACACAGAAGCTGAGCAGGCTCCAGGCTCTGAGCTGTTAGCACAGACCCTGACATGGGGCTCGAACTCACCAGTCACGAGATCATGATCTGAGCTGAAGTCAGACGTTTAAGTGACTGAGCCACCCAGGTGCCCCTCCTTTGGATTTTTAATAGACAATTGTACCGTCTGCAGATAGGGGCAGTTTTATGTACTTATTTCTAGTCTGTATATTTTTTTCCCTTTCTTTCTTATCTCATTGCAGGAGCTAGAACTTCCAGACTTTGTTGAGTAAGAATGGGGAGAGTGGATCTTTGCCATGTTGCCAAATTTAGAGGGAAACTACTCAGTCTTCCATTATTAAGTACAATGTGGGTTATAAAGGGTTTTGTAGATGCTATTTATTAAGCTGAAGAAGCTCCCATCTATGTCCATCTTGGTAAAAGTTTTCACATGAAAAGGTTTTGGATTTTGTAAAATACTACTTCTATATCAATTAATATCAACATATGATTTCTCTAGTCTGTTCATATATATGGTAGATTATGGAGATTGGTATTTGAATGTTAAATCACTTTAGCATAACTGTTCATAACTGAATAAATTGTGCTTGGAAATGTTATATAATTTTATGTGGACATGGCTGGATTGGATTTGGTATATTTTATTGAAAACTTCTGCATCTAGGTTCCTGAGAGATATTATCTTAGGCTTTTTTTTTTTCTTTTCGTTTTGTCTCAGTCTGGTTTTGGTATGAAAATAATATTAGCCTCATAAAAATAACTTGGGACATGTTTTCTCCTCTTCTGTTTTCTAGAAGTAATTGTATAAATATTAATTTCTCTTTAAACGTTTGGTAAAATTCTCCAGGGAAACAATCTGGGCCTGCAGATTTCTTTTTTCAGGAACTTTAAATTAAATGGAGGTCATCTGAGAAACACCCTGCCTGCTTGGGAGGATGGGAGAAGGGGGAGGAGAGCAGAGGTGAGGTGGAAGAAAAACCATCAGCTTCTTGCTAGGTCCCAATGAATTCACAGTGGGGAGGGAGGGCAGCATCCTAGTTTTTCTGCCGGTATTTAGCTGGAGTAGAAAGTATATTACCAGAAAACATCTCCTAATGCTGGGCTGTCCTGTTTTGGCCATTTGGGAGAGAGCAGGCTATCGTGGAGCTTTTTGGTTTGTACTTGGTGGTGGGTCAGGATTGCATGCCGCTGCGGGGCAGAAGAAACTCAGAGAGCCCCCTGCCATGCTGTCCCTCGAGTCCTCTGGTCTCAAAGCCACATGCTTTCTTCTTCTTACCTTTCAGACACTTCCCATGCTTGTTTGTTGCTTTATGTGCAGAGCTTTTTCGTCGTACAGGGCAAGACCAGTGAGGATTGGGACTACTCCACCTTGCCAGATCTGGAAACCCATTCGTTTCACCCTATTTTTCTGAGAATAAATTGAGATAATGTTTGTGAGGATGAAATGATATGTTTACCTCAATTCCTGAAGTATTATAAGCATATAAGGTGAGCTATTAGGGGTCTTCTAAAGCTTTTGGGGAGAAACAGGTTCAGAAACAAGAGGGTGGGGAAGAAATGAGGAGAATGGAAAGCAGGGAAGGCCAAGGTATGCAGGGTAGGTAAAAGCTGCGAGGGAATGAGGTGACAGAGGCCTCCCCATCATGTTACCAGATAGATACTCCACCTGGTGACCTCAAAGGGCTGGGCAGGACTGGGCAACACTCCCTCCTATCTTTCAGGGTCAGTCCACTTCCCTGACATCAAACATTTCTCGGTGGAAGAGGAATCTTGGGATAGCTAATGGGGAGAAAGTGATAGTTCGCTTTTATTTTCATCTGAGGGTAGATAGAAATGAACTATTTTAATCATCTGCACTTTTTTTCTTGGCTTTAATACGAACTCACATTCAGGAAATCAATGATAATCTAGCAGTGAAAAATTCAAATTTAAAGTGATGTCAACAATAGTGCAATAATTCATAGAGTTAGGCAACAAAACTGAGGCTGGAAAATAAAATATTAATGTTTGGTGATTTAGAAACACTACTAATGAGTAAAATGAAGCAAAGTCAGGAAATGTAAATATAATCTCCGTATCTATATTTATTCATGATATTTTATCAATCCATAATTCTTTTCATTTCTTTTGAATTTTGATTGAAGTTCACTTGAATCACAAAATTATCATCCATCTTTTATAAACTTCACTAATGTAAACAATTCAAATATTGATAGTAAAATTAACTTTTTTTTTTAACATTTTTTATTTAGTTTTGAGAGATTGAGAGAGACAGAGTATGAATGCAGGGGAGGGGGAGAGAGAGTGGGAGACACAGAATCCAAAGCAGGCTGCTTAGAGTCTTCTAAGCTGTCAGCACAGAGCCTGACCCTGGGCTCGAACCAACAAACTGTTGAGATCGTGACTTGAGCCCAAATCGGATGCTTAAGCAACTGAGCCACCCAGATGCCCCAATAGTAAAATTAACTTTATAAGTCCATCAGATAAATGTCATTTAAAAAAATTTTTCTTTCCTGTTTTTTTACTCCTGTTGAGATTGTTTATTTATTTATTAATTTTTGTTTATTTTTCAACTTACATCCAAGTTAGTTAGTTAGCATATAGTGCAATAATGATTACAAGAGTAGATTCCAGTGATTCATCCCCTATGTATAACACCCAGTGCTCATCCCAACAAGTGTCTTCCTTAATGCCCCTTACCCACTTAGCCCATCCCCCCAATTACAACCCCTCCAGCAACACTGTTTGTTCTCCATATTTATGAGTCTCTTATGTTTTGTCCCCCTCCTTTTTAAAATATTATTTTTGTTTCTCTTCCCTTATGTTCATCTATTTTGTATCTTAAATTCCTCATATGAATGAAGTCATGTGATATTTGTCTTTCTCTGACTGACTGATTTTGCTTAGTATAATACCCTCTAGTTCCATCCACATAGTTGCAAATGGCAAGATTTCATTCTTTTTGATTGCCAAGTAACACTGCATCATATATGCATACCACATCTTCTTTATTCATTCATCCGCCGATGTATTTGGGCGATAGCACTGCTCTAAACATTGGGGTGCATGTGCCCCTTTGAAACAGCGCATCTGTATCCCTTGGATAAATACCTAGTAGTGCAATTCCTGGGTTGTAGGGAAGTTCTATTTTTAACTTTTTGAGGAACCTCAATAGTGTTTTCCAGAGTGGCTGCACCAGTTTGCATTCCCACCAGAAGTGCAGAAGAGATCCTCTCTCTCTGCATCCTCACCAACATCTGTTGTTGCCTGAGTTGTTCATTTTAGCCATTCTGATTGGGGCAAGGTGGTATCTCATTGTGGTTTTGATTTGTATTTCCCTGATGATGAGTGATGTTAAGCATTTTTTCATGTGTCTGTTTGCCATTTGGATGTCTTCTTTGGAGAAGTGTCTATTCATGTCTTTTGCCCATTTCTTCACTGGATTGTTTTTTGGGTGTTGAGTTTGATAAGTTCTTTATAGATTTTGGATACTAACCCTTTATCTGATATGTCATTTGCAAATATCTTCTCCCATTCTGTCAGTTGCCTTTCAGCTTCGCTAATTGTTTCCTTTGCTGTGCAGAAGATTTTTATCTTGATGAGGTCCCAATAGTTCATTTTTGCTTTTGTTTCCCTTGCCTCTGGAGACATGTTGAGTAAGAAGCTGTGGCCAAGATCAAAGAGGTTTTTGCCTGGTTTCTCCTCTTGAATTTTGAAGGCTTCCTGTCTTACATTTAGGTCTTCCATCCATTTTGAGTTTATTTTTGTGTATGGTGTAAGAAAGTGGTCCAGGTTAATTTTTCTGCATGTCGCTGTCGAGTTTTCCTAGCACCATTTGGTGAAGAGACTGTCTTTATTCCATTGGATAGTCTTTCCTGCTCTGTCAAAGATTAGTTGGCCCTATGTTTGTGGATCCATTTCTGGGTTCTCTATTCTGTCCATGGATCTGAGTGTCTGCTTTTGTGCCAATACTACACTGTCTTGATGATTACAGCTTTGTAATACATCTTGAAGTCCAGGAATGTGTTGCTTCCAGGTTCGGTTTTCGTTTTCAAGATTGCTTTGGCTATTCGGAGTCTTTTGTGTTTTTTCATACACATTTTAGGATTATTTTTTTCTGGCTCTTTTAGGAAGAAATGTTCAGAATATATCTGTTAAGTCCATCCAGTTCAGTGTGTCATTCAAAGCCATCGTTTATTCATCGATTTTCTGTTTAGATGATCTGTCCATTGTTGTAACTGGGGTGTTGAAGTCCCCTACTATTATGGTATTATTAATCAATGAGTTTCTGTATGTTTGTGATGAATTGATTTATATATTTGGTTACTTTCATGTTTGGAGTATAAATGTTTACAATTGTTAGATATTCTTGGTGGATAGACTGCTTAATTATGATACAATGCCCTTCTTCATCTCTTGTTACAATCTTTATTTTAAAATCTTGATTGTCTGATAAAAGTATGGCTACTCTAGCTTTCCTTTGGTAACCATTAGCATGATACATGGTTCTCCATCCCATTATTTTCAATCTGAAGATGTCTTTAAGTCTAAAATGGGTCTTTTGTAAACAGCATATAGATGGATCTTGTTTTCTTATCCATTCTGTTATGCCATGTCTTTTTATTGGAGTGTTTAGGCCATTGACATTTAGAATGAGTACTGAAAGATATGAATTTATTGCCATTATGTTGCCTGTAGAGTTGGAGTTTCTGGTGGTGTTTTCTGGTTCTTTCTAGTCTTTGTCGCTTTTGGTCTCTCTCTCTCTCTCTCTCTCTCTCTCTCTCTCTCTTTTTCTTTTCTTTAGCCTTTTCTCCCCTCAGGGAGTCCCCCTTAAAATTTCTTGCAGGGATGGTTTAGTGATCACAAGCTCTTTTAGTTTTTGCTTGGGAAAATTTTTAATCTCTCCTATTTTGAATGACAGCCTTATACTCTGCTTTCTCTTCAGATCACATAAATCTTTCGCCTTTTTTTGAATGGCAGTCTTGCTGGATAAAGAATTCTTGGCTGCATATTTTTCTTATTCAGCACATTGAATATACCCTCCCACTCCTTTCTGGCCTGCCAAGTTTCTTTGGATAGGTCTGCTGTGAACGTGATCTGTCTTTCCTTAGAGGTTAAGGACTTTTTCCTCCCTTGCTGCTTTCATGATTCTTTCCTTGCCTAAGTATTTCGTGAATTTGACTATGATGTGCCTTGTTGATGGTCGGTTTTTGTTGAATCTAATGGGAGTTCTCTGTATTTCCTGGATTTTGATGACTGTATTCTTCTCCAGGTTAGGAAAGTTTTCCAATATGATTTGCTCACAAAAACCTACGCTTTTCTCTCTCTTCAAATTCTGGGATTCCTATGATTTGGATGTTATTCCTTTTTAATGAATCACTGAGTTCTCTAATTCTTATATCGTCCTCTTTTGCCTTAGTTTCCCTCTTTTTTTCTGCTTCATTATTCTCCATAAGTTTGTCTTCTATATTGCTGATTCTCTGCTCTGCCTCATCCATCCTTGCCACCATAGCATCTATTCAAGATTGCAGTTCAGTTATAGGATTTTTTTTTTCATCCTGACTAGATTTTACTTCTTTTATCTCTGCAGGAAGGGATTCTATGTTTTTTTCAACCCCAGATAGTATTCTTATTATCGTGGTTCTAAATTCTGGTTCAGACATCTTGCTTATATCGATGTTGATTAAGTCCTGGCTGTCATTTCTTCCTGTTCTTTCTTTTGGGGTGAATCCCTTCATTTCATCATTTTGAAGGAAGAAAAATAATTTAAGAAATTTAAAAAATAAATAGAAATTAAAAAATTAAAAACAACACACAAAGATCAAATAAAGAATGCTAGATCCTGGGTGTGTTTTGGTCTGGTTGTTGAAAGAAGCTTGATAGAATAGAGGAAAAAAGGAAAGAAAAGAAAAAAAAAAAAAGGAAAAAATTTGACCATTTAAAAAATTGAGTACAGTAAAATAGAATAAAACCAAATGATGAAAGTAAAATAGAATTTTAAAAATTTACAAAAAAGTAAGAAATATAGTAGAAAAATGAAGAAAAATCATTTTTATAAAAACGGAAATTAAAAAAAAATTTTCTTTCTGTATTCAAGAATAAGAAAAGAAAAGAAAAGAAAAGGAAAGAAAAGAAAAACAAAAACAAATTTAATAGATGGACCAGTAAACAGAATGAAATACAATTGAAATTGCATCCAGTGTCCCCTGGAAGTCAAACCATGAAGCACTCTATAGTCCATAATCTAAGCTGATTTGTGGTGGTCCTCTCGAGGGCAGTTGGCCTTATTGGGCCAGGGTTGTTGTATCGGCTTCATTCTCCACTAGATGATACTGCTTAGTTTACTGGGGTGGATCATTGTGGTGCATGTAGGCATGTACGCCCATGCGTGGGAAGGGTGAAAATGGCATCACCCAGCTACGCTGTCTCTAGTATCAGAACTCTCTGCTCTCGCCCACTGGCAATCAAGCACCCCTCCTTTGTCTCTGGCTTCAGTCCACCACCTGCTTCTACAGTGTGACCAAGCCATCTGCCTGCCAGGAGACACCTCCCTGTAGAGTTTTTTTCTCAGAAGGAGCTATGTTTCCAAACCCCTCACTTCTGAGGGCCCTGAGACTTTGACCCACTCAGACCCTCTGGGGAAGGGTCTCACCAAGCAATAGCTGGGTGCTGGCCCACCCCCAGGAATATTTGTTGCAGATGCCCAGAGACTGAGGCTGTGTGCCAGCCCACCCCGGAATAAGTTTTCAGGATCTTATAGCAGCAGCATTTAAGGGATTATGGTAAATCACAACACACATATGGCACCAGGCTTCACCCTTAATGTCCTTGTTCCAACACCAGTGAATGTGGCTGCTCTCCAGGGTCCTCTGGGACCTTTGCCTGTGTGGAGGCCACACAGCCTCTACCTCATGTCCTCCTAGAAGGGGAACTACCTCTCCCCATGTGGCCCGAGGATCCCTCAGACCTTGCTGTCTACTTCTGAGGATTCACCCTTCCCACTGGAGCACTGTGAGGTATCAAGCTGTGGAGTTTCAGACTCTGCGCTCCCCTGTTTTTTAGAGTCTTGATCGTGTTGAAACCCTCTCCTTTCTCCTTCCTCCTTTCTCCTTTCTCCCTTTCTTGTTCAGTCTTTTATGGGTATTTCCACTCTTTCTCTTTCTTTCCAGCTGCTTTCAGGGGGAGTGCTTTTTCTGTACTCTCCTCTCTGTCTCTATCCTCTCTCCTCAGGCAAAAACAGGTCCCTCCCCTCCATGGCTTCTCTCTCCTCCAGTTCACCCCTCCGCACACATACCTGCTGAGTTCTATGGTTCAAGTTGTGCAGATTGTTGTGTTAATCCTCAAATCACTTTTCTAAGTGTGCAAGATGGCTTGGTGTTGATCCAGCTACATTTCAGGGATGAGAGAGGCAAAAAAAAACCTTCGAAACTGCTCCACCATCTTGGCCCCTCCCCAATGTCATTTTTCTTCTTCTTCTTCTTTTTTTTTTAATGTTTTTATTTATTTTCGAGACACAGAGAGACAGAACATGAGCAGGGGAGGGGCAGAGAGAGAGGGAGACACAGAATCTGAACCAAGCTCCAGGCTCTGAGCTGTCAGCACAGAGCCCAACATGGGGCTCGAACTCACGGACTGTGAGATCAGGACCTGAGCTGAAGTGAGACACTTAACTGACTGAGCCACGCAGGCGCCTCCGCCTGTCATTTTTTTTCTAACAACATAGTGGACATTTTTTTTTTCAATAGCTAATCTGACATGTTATAAGTTCCCTGTTAATAGCAGGCCAAGAAAGCTTCCAACAACCTCAAAGAATCATTGAATTCAACATCTCTTCTTTTCGGAAGGGGCCATTATCTGTATGCTGCTATATAAATTATGTGTTCCTTTTTATGTTTCCCTTTTTCTCCCACTTTTTTTTTACAATATGGTAAACATTTTTATTTTGAAATAAATCTAAACTTATATAAAAATATCAAGAAAAAACCCAACAATTTCTTTATGCCCTTCACCCAGATTCAGCAACTGCTGACATTTTGTCCCATTCGATTTTATTATTCTCTCTTCCTGAACCATTAGAGAGCAATCATTGGACCCCTTTCCTACTAAGTACTTCAGTGCAACTCCCCACATCACCACAAAAACTGGAAATTTAATATTGATGAAATTGGGTAATGTGCCGATTTCAAGCTTGGTCCATTGTCTCAATGTCTGCAGTTTATATTCCTGCTCCATGGTCCGATCAGGAATCTCATACTTCACATTTAGATTTGGCATCTTTTTTATTGATATATAATCCACATTTAATGGCAGTCACTCTCTTAAAATGTATGACTCTTGCACTTTTTAAGTTTCTAGTATATTCACCAGTATTTAATGCTGAGAATGTTTTTATTTTTCCAAAAGAGGAGCCCCATAGCCGCTAGCAGTTACTCCTCATTCTCTCCTCCCCCAGACCTGGTGGCCACTAGTCTGATTGTGGTCTCTTAGATCCGCCTATTCTAGACAATTCATTTATATGAAATTATATATGTGGCTTTTGTGTCTGGCTTCTTTCACTAGAATAATGTATAAGTTTGGGGTGTCTCAGTCAGTGAAGCATCTGACTTTGGCTCAGGTCATGATCTCACGGTTCATGAGTTCAAGCCCTGGTTTGGTCTCTGTGCTGACAGTTCAGAGCCTGGAGCCTGCTTCGGGTTCTGTGTCTCCCTCTCTCTCTGCCCCTCCCCCACTCATTCTCCCTCCCTCCCTCTCTGTCTCTCAAAATAAATAAACTTAAAAAAATTCTCTCTTTCTCTCTCTTCCTCTCTCTCAAAATAAACTTAAAAAAATTAATCCACATTGTAGCATATATGAATATTTTCTTTCTTTTAATGGTTGGGCAGTGTTCCATTGTATGAATATACCACAATTTGTGTATCCATTTCTTAGTTGATGAACATTTGTGTTGTTTCCAGTTGGGGCTGTTGCGAATGATGTTGCTATGAACACTCATATACAAGTTTTCTGTGTGTGAACATACGTTTTTAATTCTCTTGGATATATACTTAGTAGTGGAATTGGTGAGTATATTTCACTCTATATTTGACTTTTTTGGGGAACTGGCAAATTGCTTCACAAAGGAGCTTCACCAGGGCACCTGGGTGGCTCAGTCGGTTAAGCGTCCATCTTCAGTTCAGGTCATGGTCTCATGGTTTGTGAGTTCAAGCTCCACATCAGGATCTCTGCTGACAACTCAGACTCTGGAGTCTGCTTCAGACTCTGTGTCTCTCTCTGCCTCTCCTTTGTTCATGCTTTCTCTCTCTCTCTCAAAGAATAAACATTAAAAAATAAAAATTTAAAATAAAAATAAAGAGCTTCACCATTTTATGTTTCAACAAGGAATAGTTAAGAGTTCCAATTTCTCTACATACACATCGAGAGACAGTGTGAGTAGGGAGGGGCAGAGAGAGAGAGAGGGAATCCTACGCAGGCCCACAATGTCAGTGCAGAGCTCAGAAATCTTGAGATCATGACCTTAGCTGAAATCAAGAGTTGGATGCTTAACCTACTGAACAATCCAGCCACCCCTATTTTTTTGTAATTTCATTTCCAGATTGTTCATTGCTAGTATATAAAATTACAACTAATTTTTGTGTATTGGTATAGCTTGAACCTAGCTGCACTTATTAGATTGAAATTTCCTTATATATTTTTATATGTTTCTAAGAATTTTCTATACACAAGATCACGTGATATGAAAATAGATAAAGTTTTATTTCTTCATTCCAATCTCAATGTCCTCCCCCCCACCTTTTCTTGCATAATTGTCTTGGCTACAATCTTTAGTAAAATATTAAGTAGAATGAGAGTGGCTATCCTTGTATTGTTTTTGAATTTAGGAGGAAAACTTTTAGTCTTTTGCCATTAAGTTTGATGTTAGCTATGGGTTTAATCAAGTTGTTTATCACTATGTATAGATATAATTACATTTTCTCCTCTAATCTATTAATAATATGTATTACATAAATATATTACCCTTTCTTAAAATACATCATACACTTGGGATAAAGCATTTTTGGTCATAGAATATTTTTCTTAATATACTGTTGTGTTTGATTCAGCATATTTTATTTAATATGGAGGTGAGATATAATGGAATAAATAAGAATACAGATATATTTTCTAGACTACCTGGTTTTATCAAAAGTAGTTGGGACCATGAACAAAAGTAGTTAATCTCCTTATCACTCAGGTCTCTCCTTTATAAAATGTAAAATAGTAGCATTTAACGCATAGTGTATTTTTAAGGATTAAATAAACTAATATAGATGAAATATTATATGTTTTATATTTTTATAATTAGTTATTATTAATGCATTTTTAAGGAAAAGAGTTGGTTTAACATTTATATTTTTTATCTTTTGTTATTCTGTTTGGTTTTAATCTTATTCTATCTTTATAAAATTTCTTAGCTGTTTCTCTTTATTTATTAAACAAATATTCATGTGTGTTTCTCTGAAAAAAAATGTACAATGTAGAAATTGTTACTCCCTTGATGGTTTCCTAACACTTGCTTGTTAGTTCAAAACATTTTTGAACTAATAAATAATATTTTGTGGTAACTTTTATGTGCTGACGTAATTTCTCTTACAGTTTTGACAATGTTTAGGTTTTATATTTTGGGGATACTTAATTTATGATCTTATATATTGATAGAAACTGTCATTTTTACCTGTTTTCTTATGTATTCATTTGAAGTTGTTCATAATTTTCTTTTGATTTTTAACTCTCAATTATATATCTATAATTATTGTCAATTTTTCAAACCCAATATTATTTGGGAGTTTCTTTATTCTTTGCCTTTAACCAGTTCTGACAGTGTTTTGCCTGTGTCCGGGCCTTCAGTCTTCAAGGTCTCATACTTCTGTGTACAAATGAGTTATAGTTGTATTCTTTACCTTTAAATTGAACTCACACATGTGTGAGTGTATAACTTCTATGGAGTCCAACAGAAGGTGTGCTTCTTATTAACTCTAAATCCATAGTCTCTAGTTAAATGACAAAGTATTTTTAAAATATGCACAGCGGGACATCATTTTTATAACATCTATGCTTATATGATTATAAAATGCACTATATGCATGGAATGAATCTAAATTTAAGTGCACCAAGGCATTAGCACTCATTACCTCACTGTAGTTGAATTGGAGATGATTTTATTTACCTGATCTGCCATTTAGCATTTCTCAGTAGCAACCATTACTAATTTTCTTTTTAAGTGGAAAACAATTCTTTTGTATTGTACTGGTATTTTCCAAAATGATTCCTTTTAATTATATCAATCATTTTCTCCAAATGCCTCAATGATTTGTTGCTGCCTAGAGGGGAGAGTTTAAATTCTTTATTCTCGTATTCAAAGTCCTCTGTCAGCTGGCAGCAAGCTGCATTTCCACACTTATCCTCATTCTCACACTCAATACAATGGCTCCAACCAAATGCTGTTACCAGCTGTTCCCACAAATTTCCCTCTCCTATCTTTGCAGTTTTTGTTCATTCTGTTCCATGCCCCCAACTGAAAATATCTCTATGGCTTTTTCTACGAGTGCAAATACCTAGCTTTCAAAATGCAATTACTCTTTTTCATCTTTCATAATGTCTTCCTGGGAAAAAAAAAAGTCCAAAGGGAGTTTTTCTGCTTGGAATATCTTAAGGCTAATATCGCTCTACTAATTTTCTAATTAATATTTTACTACTCTGGCATTCATTCCAGTGGCACCAACTCAGGATCGCACACACTCCCCTGTGTTTTGGGACCTGTCCAAAGCTGTCCAACCAGCGGGGTGAGTGGGGAAAGGTATCTGACACATTCTGGCTACTCAAGCTGTGTGCCTTGGTATAAAGCTGCGTCTGCTCAGAGGAAGGAAGGATTATTTTAAAAAGTTTCCATCCATAGGGGAGGTCGCGTTGCCATTATAGTCTGTCCAGAGACTGCATCCTTGTATACGGTACACGGTGTTCTGGTAAAAAAATAATTTCATAGCTCCTCATAATTGATATTTTAAAGGAATTCTATCAGTTCCATCAAATTAGGATATGGAGTAGGTTCTGTAATTTTTTGGTATATATTTGATCAGCTAGCACAATGCCGCATGAATTGTTTATGAAGAGATATGCACAATTCTGATATATCTTACAAGGAAGTGAAATCTCAAGGGCGTCCCTCAGACAGATTCCTACATTTCAAGCAAATTGTAGCTGCAGAGACTTTGCCGTCTACTTTTGCAGACACCACTGAGCAGAGTAGAAGAGCTTGGAAGGTAGTAATCACATAACCTCTACTCTTTTGCAGACCTAATATCTCCGTTATTCCTTATGTTTTTTTTAATTTTTTTTCAACGTTTTTTATTTATTTTTGGGACAGAGAGAGACAGAGCATGAACGGGGGAGGGGCAGAGAGAGAGGGAGACACAGAATCGGAAACAGGCTCCAGACTCCGAGCCATCAGCCCAGAGCCTGATGCGGGGCTCGAACTCACGGACCGCGAGATCGTGACCCGGCTGAAGTCGGACGCTTAACCGACTGCGCCACCCAGGCGCCCCCTTATGTTTTAATTAAAACATAAGCATTGTCTATGAGCAATCACAACAATACATAGGATTTAAAGACTCTTACAGGTTTCACATCCATCATCATTAGCCAATAACCACGTCCTTTCTATTTCTTCTTTGATGCCCAGGCTGGTGCCTGGAATAGTAGCCATCTGGCAAGTATTTCTTAAAAGAATGAAACAAATTCATGGGGCTCCTGAGTAGCTCAGTCGGTTGAGCGGCCGACTTTGGCTCAGGTCATGACCTCGCGGTTTGTGAGTTCAAGCTCCTTGTTGGGCTCTGTGCTGACAGCTCAGAGCCTGGAGCCTGCTTCGGAACCTGTGCCTCCCTCTCTGTGCCCCTCCCCTGCTCATACTCTGTCCCTCTCCCCTTCAAAAATAAATAAACATTTAAAATTTTTAAAGAATAAAACAAACTCAGTATTAATTATCACTCCATTTATAAGTCAGCCACCATTGACTTTCTAATACAGATGAGCATCCTCAGTTGGGAGTGTGAAGGGTCAGTCACATGGCCAGCAACTAGAAAGTTCTCCGCACGTCCGCTTCCCTACTAGAACAGGGAGGAAAGCATGTTTCCTACCAAGCATAGGTAATAAAGAGTATGCTAAGCTATATAAGTCACTTAAACATTCTCTTAAGTGTACACAATGGTGTTTAAAATCAAATCGTTTACCTCCAAACAGAAGCTTTTGCTGATAGAGGCCATGCTGTCTGTGGTTATTTGCGCCACAAACACAAATTAATATGCGTGTAGTGAAGAGGCTTCAGCCAGTGACCCTGAAAAATTATAATGACCAAAGATAGAGCCGACTTTTGTGATCAATGTTCTTAGAAATAGCCATTTTGAAAGTTGTGTCTGGTGTATTAATGGCGGAGATGTCATCACATCCGGCACGCGTCTTTATGATGGTTGTTAAAGAACACAGGTGGAAAGGCAGTCCACCATGATGCAGGATCAAGCTCCGCTTTCCAGCTGTTGCCAGAACAACGTGTGCATTCCCTTGCAGAGAGACTACGCTAGGTTTATTCCACACACTGTCACTAAAAATGCCTTCCCACTTCTAAACACCAGGAAGTCGTGCTCTTTGACAACATGACACTTGTGACCTCTCATCTTTTGTGGGGCATTAGCTTCTAGGGAATTCTGAACTAAGCTTTAATTGTGCAAGTCCTTGCTGCATGCACGGGCTTCTCCGTGCTCATTTTCACTCGGGACTCAATCCTTCCTTTTGATTTTTCTTTGATTTTAAAACCAGATTTTATCTTAATTATTCACGTTTTTGGTAGGCTGCCTAAAAGTCTTTGGAAAGAACTGGGGTAGACTTGCAGAGAAGGGGTTCTGTAGTACAAGCTATCAAGTTAAACATAGAAACAGAAAGATAGGTGAGCCCATTTTACAGATAAGGAGCCTGAGGCACCAAGCTGTAAAGTGACCTGTCCAAAGACAAACACAGTATTCTAAACTTGTAGCTGCCTGAGTTTTCTCATTCCCATCCATTTGCCTCTTCTCACAGGGACAGGGGGCTAGTGAGCACAAACATGCAGTTTCCCCTTCACTGCTCTCCACTCTTCCCGCACCCCCCCCCCCCCACTGGCGTTCTCTCTGCCTCATTTGCAACAGAGGCTAAAAAGATAAAGAGGGAGACTATTGACTTAGCTGAGACTGTGACCTTAAACACCGAGTGGGTTTCCAGGTAGAAAACAGGGTGATGCAAGGTTCTTAAAAATTTTTGTTTTATTTTATTTATTTTGAGAGAGAGAGAGAAAGTACGAGCAGGGGAGGGGCAAAGAGAGGGAGAGAGAGAGAATCCCATGCAGAGCCTGACTTAGGGGTCCCTCTCGCAAACCATGAGATCAGAACCTGAGCAGAAATCAAGAGTTGGATGCTAAACTGACTGAGCCACTCACATGCTCCCCCCCACCCCCACCCAGGCTGACTTATTTTAAGCTTCACTTTTCCTTTGTAAAATTTCCACTAGGAATCTTAAAACAATTCTACATCTTAAACCTTTAATTTGGAATCTTTTCTGAAGATTTCTCATTGATAAATAATGTTTGGGACAGGGTTTACTCGGTGGAAAATACTGTACTGTTATACCCAAAGCCTGCAAATTAAAGTTCCTCAGTGTGACCAATACTGAAAAGGAAACACAAAATTACATCTACATCAGGACTCTGTCAGAAACTGTGCTGAGGAAGGTCTGAAGTGGATGAAGATATTACCAGGTGCCACAAAGCTAATTAGTGTGTCAAATCTTCCCATAGAAGGAAATTTGCTGGCCTCACCCTCGGGTCCTAATTTGAGAATGACCTCAAGCCACACTCCCCAAGGTACTTTTAAAGAAATACCGTATCAGGGGCTCTTGATAGATACACAAAGGAAATCTATGTTCTCTCCATACATAAATAAATTTGTTTCTTTAACTATTAAGGCCAAATGGCTTATTTTTATTAGAAGTTTCTTTATTACAGAGAGCCTTAATATGTTAATAAACACTGTCCATCTCCAAGAAAGAAATGCTGTGATCAGTCTTCAGTCTGTCTCTAGTTTCTCTGGCCAAGGGTGAAAAATTCCTGGAAAAAGTGTCCCACGGGTCCCAGTTTGTGAAATATTAAGACACATAAGAGGAGATGTATCACTTCACTTATGCATATTCTAAACAATAAAAATGCAGGTATGTCAATAGTCTTAAGTGCATATTTGGTTTTCAGGGTGTGGAGTCCTGCTGTGTGGGTTTGTAACCTGGATCCACCACCTGCCAGTTGTGTGAACTGGGACAAATAATTCGGCTTTCTGTTCTTGGGTTTACTCATAGGCAAAATAAGGATGATGACAGAAACCATACCGTGGGTATGTTATAAAGTCAAATTGCAATGATAAATGTATTTAGAGGCTGTCGCTGCACAGTTTTCACCATCCGATTCATTTTTCCTCTCTCTTGCTCGAGCATATGTGTAGTGTGCGTGAACTTGGCACAGCCTTCTTCCCCTCTTCACTGCCTTCCACTGCCTCTCCAAGTGTGCCCTCCTCCCTTTTTGTTAGGCAGAACTGGTTTGGGTTTTTTTTTTAATGTTTATTTCTTTTTTTTTTTTTTTTTTGAGAAAAAGAGGGAGAGTACGAGCAGAGAGAGGGAGACACAGAATCTGAAGCAGGCACAAGGCTCCGAGTTATCAGCACAGAGCCTGACATGGGGCTCGAACCCACGAACCGTGAGATCATGACCTGAGCCGAAGTCAGATGTTTAACCGACTGAGCCACCCAGGAGCCCCAGAATTGGGTTGCTTTAATGATTCCTATTTATAGAAAAGTCTGGAGAAAAGAAACTCAGTGAATATTAGCTAATGTATACATGATTTCTTTTTCTTATATATATTATTACATATAAAATATATACCATATGTATAAGAAATATATACTTTTGCATGTTATTATACTTATATATGACCTATATGATTTATATATTTATGTTTATTCATAGGTTAGCTTGTTATAATTTTTATTTTATAACACATATTTTAATATTTATATATTATGATAGTTATATAGAGTATAAATACTTGTCCAGTCATGAATAAAATATTTTTAAATGATATTTAAAATCATCTCCAAGTTGATAGTTTATATTTTCACTGTTGTAATAAAATATACATTCAGTCTCACGCATCTTCAGTCCTGTAAAGTCTCTCTAGCGTGCCTCCGAGACTCAGAGGTCCTTCAAGAGTTGGAGAAGTCTTGCAGCCAGAATCTTTGCATATTTAGCCTCTAGGTGCTGTTCTGAGACTATGTCCAAACATATGCCTCCTTACAAAGCATTTAGCCCAGCATCGACTACCATCAGCCGAGTCCCTGTTGGGTGCAGGATCCTTGACACCTGCTGTTTCTAATCCTCATATTAGTCCTATACAGTCAATAAGTTCCAAGTTCAAAACCCAAGTTCTGCATTAGTAGTAACATATGGAAGTGGGGTTATAAACCAGGACTTACTGGTGTTAAAGCTCACATCTTGGAGCTCCATCCCACAGCTCTATGAACTCTGAAACCACATCTAGCCACCACCTCTCACACGCAAAGGCTAGGCGGCGAGGCCACTGAGGCAGAGCCCATCGAATTAACAGCAGCAAAATCCAGAGGCAGGAATTATCCCAACGAATCAGAATACTTCATGCTGTCCTGTGGGTTTAATGTAAAATGTGGGAAAAATGACTAAAGATCATTTTCCTGATTTTTTACTTTTCTATTCATTACAGTTTTGAAAAGTCTGTTTAAATTCTCATAAATAAATTGTATGACTTGGCTTGACTGTGAGGCTTGCTTACTTGGTTACATTACTTGGTTTTTTGTTTGCTTGTTTATTTTTTTTTTAAGTTTAGTTTTGAGAGAAAAGACAGGGTACAAGTGAGGGAGGGGCAGAGAGAGAGGGAGACATAGAAGCCAAAGCAGGTTCCAGGCTCTGAGCTGTCAGCACAGGGCCTGATACAGGGCTGGAACCCACAAACCGTGAGATCATCACCTGAACCGAACTTGGATGCTTAACTGACTGAGCCTCCCAAACATTCCATAAATGAGCTAAATTTCTAAAAGGACTAGGCTGTTCCTGGGATTCTAGAGGCCCATGGATACCCTATCACTGGTCCAGTGCTAGAAAGGGCAATCAGAAAAGAGTATGGAAGAAAAATCCCAAATTCAAATCAAACTAAATGACCCCCTGAGACCTGGCATGAGGAATGAGAGTTCCCAGATACCTTGATCACTGAGTGAATCTACAAGAATCAGCACTTTTGTTTTTCCCATGGGCCTTTCACCATGGGCAGCAGTACAGAAAAGACTCAGGAGTAAGCAGTAAAGGGGGTAGACATTCTCCCCAAACATACACAAGACCATTGCCTGTATTCCTGCTAAGCGGCAGCCTAATGAAGGGTCTTAAAATAACAATGATAAATACATACCAAAGCCAGGTGGAAAAGGAAAGTGATCTATGGGATCAGCTGAGGAATTTCAGCAACGTGAAGCAAACTACAAACAGGAAGTCATGGAAATTTTAGGATTGAAAAAATACATTAGAAATGAATAGTCATTTGATAGACATGACAGTAGAGCGGACACCACAAAGAAAACTGACATGCAGAGACCAAAATAGATTTTAGAAAACTGAGCAGACCATCCGAGACTTGTGGGAGAATATTAAATGGTCTCATACACATGTAATTGAATCCTAGAAGGCGATGTGAGAGGGGTTAAGATATAATTTTTTTTAGCAATGAAAGAAACAAACCCACAGAATCAAGAACAGCAGTAAACTTCAAACAAGATAAATACAATCCTAGCCACACTTAGGCACATCAGAGATGAACTTCTAGAAATCTAAGAGAAAACGAAAATCTAAGAATCATCCAAGGAGTCGGACATATGACATCCAGGAGAGCAAAAATAAAGATGTCTGACTTCTACTCAGAAATAGTAGAAGCCAAAAGACAATGGTGTGGAATTTTGACCCAAGACAAGAAACATTCGATGTATAGCCAGTGAACATGTCTTTCAAAAAGTAAGATAATATAAAATTATACTACAGACATAAGCCAATATAGTAATTGTCGCACTAAAGAAGAGTAATCATGTGAGCATACGAATTAATGTGGAATTTTTTTTACAAGATTCAAAACCTATTTATAAACAACAACTCTCCACCAACTAGGAATGGAGAGAATTTACCTCCATTTTCTGAAGAGTCCCCACAAGAATCCTAAAGATAGCATCCTACTTAATGCCAAGAGATTGAATGCTTTCTCTCTAAGATTGGGAACATGGGAAGGATGCTTGCTGCCATCATTCTCATTCAACACAGTACTGATATTTCTAGCCAGTGCATTCAGAGAACGAAAAATAAAAGCATACAGATTAGGAAGGAAGAGATAAAAAAAGAAACTACTTCTATTTATAGATGAATTGAATGTCTGTGTGAAAAATCCAGAAGAATCTGTAAAAAAACACATCCTAGAATGAATACATGAGGTTGGCTAGGTCGCAGGATCCAAGACCAGTACACGAAAATCAGACACATCCCTATATACTAAAAATCAACATGTGGAAATAAGAATTAAAAAACAAAATACCATTTGCAGTCATTATAAGAAAGTGGAACAGCCCGGTATACCCTTAACAAATCATGTATAAGATACGTATGCTGGAAAATATGAAATGCTGATAAAAGAAATAAAAGACATAAATACATGGAGAGACATCATGTTCATAGGTTAAGAGACTCCACATAGTAAAGATTCCAATTCTCCCCCACATTATCTATAACTTTAAGACAATTCCCACTAAAATCCCAGTAAGATGTTTTTCTTTTGCAGACAAAACCAAATTTTTTATTGTGTTCCTATGTAAAGGCTTTAGAATTTATATGAAATCTATATGAAAAGGCACCAGGTTAACTAAACAGAAAATCTCGTAAAGGGAGGGTAAAACGAGAAATAACTCTACCCTTATATAAGAGTTAATATTTACCTACACTAATTAAGATAGCATAGCATTGGTAGAATGAGAGGCATCTAGGTCAGCGAGAGCAAACAGGGAACCCAGAAATAGACCCACCTAAATGTGCTCAGCTGATTTTTGACAAAGATACAAGGCAATTCAGTGCAGGAGAGATATCCTTTTCTGGAAGTGGTGCTGGAGCAAGCAAAGGTCCACAGGAAAGGAAGTGACAGAGAGAAGTGGCTTCTATGGAGAGGTTGGGGGCAAAAACCCAATTGCAGTAGACGCAAGAGACAACAGCAGAAAGACATTTGAAAACCACACATACAAAATATTGTTTGGAACGTATTTGTTACCAGGACCAGAAAGAATTGTGAGAGGGCCGCCTGGTGGCTCAGTAGGTTAAGCGTCTGACTCTTGATTTTGACTTAAGGCCTGAGCCAGTCATGATCTCATGGTTCATCAAATCAAGCCCCCCCCCTCCCCCCCCCCCCCGTGACAGCTCAGAGCCTGCTTGGATTCTCTCCCTCTCTCTCTGTCCCTTTTCCCCACTTGTTCTCCCTCTCTCTCTTTCTCTCAAAATAAATAAATACACTTAAAAAGTTGTGAAAGTGTCAGGAAAAGCACGTGGGATCAAGAAAGTAACACTGACACAACCTCTGTTCTCATTTAGAAAAGGGACTATAGATACCGGGCTACGGTATTCATTAAAAGTAATGTTTACAATCCATTTAATTAATGTAAGCTATTTGCCCCTACAAATTTCTGTTATTGCACATCGTCATTATAGTTGGATTTTTACACTTTTGGCTGATTGTCTCCTCTGATATACTAAAATATTATTTAACAGCCTTTACTGTGGTTTTCTTCCTCATGGTCCCAGTGTCTAGTAACCGCCAAGCTTGTAACTGGAATTTGAGAGATATTCATTAAATGTAATTAAACTAAATGAAGCCAAGTTACTAACTGGCTTGATTTCAGTTTCAAAGCTATTGCTCTTATGCCCTTTACCCCTGAAAACTTTGCTTAAGCGATTTCCCCCACGACTCTCTCCAGGGGAATCGAAGTTTAGCCACAGGTCTTATTCTTTCTTTGCTATCTGAAGAGAAACTCAGCTTAATTCTTTCAAATGCATCTCTTGCAATTACTAACAAGGTTCACTGCATTGTTTTCTCTGAAATCTAGTACTTATCTTTCCAACTGATATTAACAGCAACTGATGTAACAACTCTGCCCTAGAGTCGGCATAGCCCTTACATTGTGCTTGCCGATTATATCTTTCCTCTCAGAGAGGGAACATGAATCTTCTGTTTCCTTTGTTCCTTTTTGTTCACCCTAACTTCTAGTATTCATCAAATATGAAATCAATGCTGTGGTTATTCCATGCACATATTAGACCACATTTGACTCTATGGTGGAATGTTTTGGAATACAGCATTCCAAGCTATGAGTCTAATGAAATAGATTCCTTTCTTGGATATTTTATCTTAACAATAATCTTTCTATTCTAAATGTCTGTAGCTTATCTTCACTAGATCACCCAATATTTACATGAAATTTCTAATAGTTAATTATAATCTCGTTAAGATAAGTAGCTCTAACAGGTTTTTGTTTTTTTTTTTTTTTTTTTCCTTTTTCTTGTCACTAGCTACATGTCTCTTGATTGAGTAGAAATAGCTATGGGCTGTTTAAGCCCATGGCTCAACAATGGCATGGATTTCTTTCTAGGGACAGCAGATCTCAATGGATGTGTAGATTGTTTAGAGATCAACTGTTTTTTTTTTTTTTTTATTGTTGATACACAGGGGAAGTACAAGAAGAACTAATTAGGTCTGCATAGTAACCAAGAGGTGTTTATGAGCTATGTGTTTGTAGTTTGAGATGGTCGATGAGAATCTAAACAGTGAATGTAGAGAGTACTTCAGGGACAGCAAGATCCATACAAGGAAAAAGTGATAAATTAGATCTCAAAAAAAATTAAAAATTCTTGCTCTGTGAATGATCTCATTAAATGAACAAAGGCAAGATTAAAGAGTAGGAAAAAAATATTTACAAACTACATACCCAAGAAAAAAAGAACTAGTATAAAGAACTCCCAAAAGTCAACAGTATGAAAAAATAAAGGAAATTTAAAAAAATCCACAAATAATCCAATTAGGAAATTACACACACACACACACACACACACAAACACACACAGACATTTCATTGAAGAAGATATAGAGCTGGTGAATAAACACTTGAAAAGATGTTCAACGCTGTTGGTCATTAGGAAAATGCAAATTGAAACTACAATGAGATATCACTACACACCTATAAAAATGGCTTTTTAGGGGCCCCTGGGTGTGTCAGTCGGTTAAGCGTACAACTTCAACTCAGGTCATGATCTCATGGTTTGTGAGTTTGAGCCCCACTTCGGGCTCTGTGCTGACAGCTTGGAGCCTGGAGCCTGCTAGGGATTCTGTGTCTCTTTCTCTCTCTGTCCACCCCCCCAACTCATGTTCTGTCTCTCAAAAATAAATAAATGTAAAAAAAAATTGAAAAAATGGCTTTTTCAAAATAGCCACCAAAATGGCAACCAAATGTTGCCAAGGAAGGGGAAGATCTGAATCACTCCTGCATTGTTTGATGCACCAAAATAAATTCTTAGTGGATCAAAGATTTGCATAAAAATAATATATGTTGTATAAGGTTTTTAGAAAAAAAAACATTCTAATTATTTTGTTCCCTTGGTATCAGGAAACAAGAGAAGGAACCAAAGATTTATAAAGCACAAACTATCAGATTATCTTATATTAAAATAAGATGTGAGACAAAGAGATCATCTTATCAGTCTACAAAAGACCCCCTAAAATTGTGAATAGCCAAGAGAAGTGACTCATACACACGTTGTGTCAACAAGAAAATAGCCAATCAATATATGAAAATGTGGCTTCATAGAAGTACTAGAGATAAAATGATTAGACATCAATGTTTGCTCTTTAGCTATTTTGTTTTCTATCCTGCAAATTCTGATTTTGTCACATAGAAAGCCTACAAGCCATCCATTCAGCTTCTTGGTATATGAGAAAAAAATGGATATGTGAGGAAGTTGGTACTCAAGTGGACACTTGAACATAGGCAATAGGAACTGGTAAATAAATAACCCTCTTTTCTGTTAACCGGTAGACAATTCTTGGCTGCATTCTCTACAGGTTCCTTGGCAGAATCTAGCCATAGCTACTTATGGTGGCCATCAAGTAGGTAACATATCTTTGGGTAAACCTCCCACATGTAAGGCTTTTCTCAGTCTTTGCTTTTTTCACAGAACTTAAATTAACTTCTGTCTTTACTACATAGCAATATACATTAATTTTATAACTATAAAGTCATTTAATCATCTATAAAACTATCTGTATACTTTACTCACCATGAAAGACTTCTTGAATGCCTGTAAGTCCAGAATTACATGAGGCATGGATCTAACAGTGAGTAAAACTAAAAAATTTAAAAAAAAATAACAGGGAAACTTTGTTCTCAAAGAGTTTATAGTCTAGTGGAGAAAGTGCACATTTAACCAAGAATCACACAAAATAAAATTAATAAATGTGAAAAGCAAGCATAAGGGACAATCAACTGATAAAATAAGGATAGCAGATCTAGTTGGGGAGACTGGGGAAGGTTTATCTGAAGAAGTGGTGATTGGACAGAAACCAGAAGAGTAGAGGTTATCGAGGCAATGAGTATAGGGTTAGGGGAAGAAAGAATATTCCAGAAAGAATGGCAGGTGCAAAGACCTGGAAGCTGAAGGATTCATGATACATATATCGTGAATGTACAGAACGTGAAAAAATCAAAAGCATTTGGGGCAAGATATCAAGAAAAAGCTTTGTGCAGCCTAAGACAAGGGAGATAAATAGGTCCAATGCCAGGCGATCCTGTGGGCCATGCTAATAACTTTTATTTTCTTACCCTTAAGAGCCATGAAATTGATTGAAGCATATTTTTTAGTAAAGACTTGTCATTATTGATTTGTTTTCAAAAGACCATTCTATTATGGCTAATATTCATTGAGAGCTTACCCTGTGCCAGACACTGTTCTGAGCACTACCCACCTGTTACCCATTGGATGCACATGACTTCCCTACAGGATTTGTATTGCCATCCCCACTGTAAGAGTGAGGAGACTGGGGGCGCCTGGGTGGCGCAGTCGGTTAAGCGTCCGACTTCAGCCAGGTCACGATCTCGCGGTCCGTGAGTTCGAGCCCCGCGTCGGGCTCTGGGCCGATGGCTCGGAGCCTGGAGCCTGCTTCCGATTCTGTGTCTCCCTCTCTCTCTGCCCCTCCCCCGTTCATGCTCTGTCTCTCTCTGTCCCAAAAATAAATAAAAAACGTTGAAAAAAAAAATTTAAAAAAAAAGAGTGAGGAGACTGAGGAAAGGAGCAATTATCTGTTCCACGTTCACCCAGTGAATATGTGGCAGAGTAGACCCCAGCTGTCAGACTTCAGCACTCACACTGTGAATTCCCAAATGAAACTGCTCCTACAGTGGAAGAAGAGGAGGAGAGGAAAAGAGTAGATGTGGGTGCTTGGTTAGAAGGCTATTTCTGCCCTCCAGAGCGAGGGAAATACAAGCTTGGTCTATGTGATTCAAGTGAGATGGACAGAGAGGGATGGATAGATTATGATTCTCAAAGGGGAGCTATTTGCTCTATACTCCCAACACAGGACATTTGGCAACATCTGGAGTAATTTTGATTGTCAGAACTTGAGAGGGTCATATAACTAGTATCAAGTGATAGAGGTCAGGGATAATACCAAGCCTCCTACAATGCATAGGATAGTACCCCATAGTGTAGAATTAGCCAGCCCAAAGGATCAATGGTATTAAGGTTGAAAACTCTGCTATAAAAATATTTTAGGAGGAAAGTTAACAAAGCTTGATGGTGGACAAGGTATGTGGGATAAGAGAGTAAGAGGTATCAAGGATATCGTGCAACAGAAAGACTGTAACAACACTATAGAAAACACAGGAAACATACTGGGGTTTGAAGGATACAATGCCAGATTAGTCAATCAAAGAGAGGCGTCATGTACTCACTAGGTTTTAGTTAGTTCTAGAGCACAAAAGAGAATTATGCATTAAAGGCATATGTTGTAAGTCATCTGGGTACAGACGATATTTGAAATCATGAGCAAAAATGTCTCCTAGGGTTAGAACACAAGGTAAAAGGAAATAATGCCTTAGGACTGAGCCTTACAGAGGTCCATTGTTTAATGGCCTTTTACTGAAGGAAAAAGGAAAAGCAAGAAAGAGAGAGCAAAAAGAGAGAGAGATATCAGAGAAATAACAATAAAAACAAAATAATCTGGTATTCAAGAAACCAAAGGAGAATAATTTTTTTAAATAATAGTACTGAGAAGTTAAATAAGGAAAATGGAAGAAAAAAGTCTGTTTCAGGGACATGGAGGTCATTGGGCTTCTATCAAGAGCTAATTTGGAATAAGAGCTTTTTTTTAAAATGTTTTAATTATATATACATACACACACATATATAGTATATATTATATTATATATATTATAATATATTATAATTATATACATATATATTATAATTATATATTATATTCTAATATATATGTATATATAATAATACATATTATATTATAATTATAATATATATAAGTATATATAATATATGTAATGTATATAATATATACATATATGTATATACATAATATAATATATATATGTATATATATTATTGTCAAGTTAGATACTATACAGTGTGTACAGTGTGTTCTCAGTTTTGGGGGTAGATTCCTGTGATTCATTGCTTCCATACAACACCCAGTGCTCATCCCAACAAGTGCCCTCCTCAACGCCCATCACCCATTTTCCCCTCTCCCCCACCCCCCATCAACCCTCAGTTTGTTTTCTGTATTTAAGAGTCTCTTATGGTTTGCCTCCCTCCGTCTCTGTAACTTTTTTCCCCCTTCCCCTCCCCCATGGTCTTCTGTTAAGTTTCTCAGGATCCACATAGGAGTGAAAACATATGATATCTGTCTTTCTCTGACTGACTAATTTCACTTAGCATAATGCCCTCCAGTTCCACCCATGTTGCTGCAAATGGCAGGATTTCATTCTTTCTCATTGCCAAGTATTTTCCATGGTGTATATAAACCACATCTTCTTTACCCATTCATCAGTTGATGGACATTTAGGCTCTTTCCATAATTTGGCTATTGTTGAAAGTGCTGCTGTAAACATTGGGATACATGTGCCCCTATGCATCAGCACTCCTGTATCCCTTGGGTAAATTCCTAGCAGTGCTATTGCTAGATTGTAGGGTAGTTCTATTGGAATGGAGTTAGTCATATGCATAACACACGCACAGACACCCCCCCACACACACACAGAAATCATTGCCAAAAGAAATCTAAATACCTTATTGAATAGTATGTAGGTTACCATGTTTGAGATCCTATACATGCAAAATAATAAATGTTCAGCCAAATAGCATATGAGATGTGTTGGTATCCTCATGTCACAGAGATAAAACGAAGGCTCAGTGATGTGAGGTGATTTGCCAGAGGCTACATTAAAGGAATAATCTGGTCCCTAATCCAAGACATACAGTCTCCAATCCCCACCTTCTTTCCCTTAAACAACACATTAAGGAAAAGTTCTAAACTCAGTGGCATCTGCATCCGTTGACTGTAATCTTATTTGCAAAATTTGGATTCATCTCACTCAGATACGAAATTGTTTTCACATGTTTTCTCCGTTTTTGTAAGCAAGGTGGACCAGGGAGCTATTAATCATTGCTGGAACAGATAAAGCTGACTCGTAAAAACCAATCTCCATTATTCATTTGGAACCATATTGTGGACTGAGATACTGTATCACCCAAGGAAACAGATGGTCCATGTTCCTGGTAAAAATGCTTTACAAAGGCATTCCTATCTGCAGTTCGCAGGTTCTGAATCCATTCCTATCAAATGTGATACTCACAAGGTCATCATATACAGTTGACCTTTAATTACTTCGCCATGGAAAATATAGCACATTTGTAAATGACGTCAGAAAAAAAACACAGTAAGTTTAGTATAGATACATAAAACAAATAACAGTGTATTCTGATTTCAGATCTAACAACGAGAAAATGCTAATGAAATTTGTTCTATAATTCCTCCTAAGTTATAATGATTTTCTGAAACAGGAGTTGATAAACTATGTTCTGAGGATGGAATCCAGCCTGTTACTTGTTTTTTATGGCCTACAAGCTAACAAACTTTTCTACATTTATAAATAATTGAAAAAGAAGTCAAAAGAAAATACAATTTCATATCACATGAAAATTACATGAAATTCGGATATCAGAGTGCATGAAAAAAGTTTTCTTGGAACACAGCCATGCCCATATGTTTATGTATTGCCTATGGCTGCTTTCATGCAACAACAGAGTTGTGTAGTCCCAACAGAGATTGCTTGGCTCACAAAAACTAAAATATTTACTATCTGGTCTCTCATAGAAAAAAATATGCTTACACCCAAATTAAAGACTATCCTTAGGGAAGAGAGAAATAGGAAGCTAGAGAGATAAGTGAAGTTATAAAAGTCAAATTGCTTCATCAAGAAATTTGGACTTATAATAAATCTGGGCTTTATGCATCAAAATATATCCTTTTGAATTTTTACCTCTTTTAGATGTACTTGTATGAGACACATAGATAGATGTATATCATAATGTTGTATATTACAGTTAAACGTGTCTGAAATATGTATGGGTAATCACTTGGGTGCATTTTGCTGTTTTATATCTTTTGCCTTCAAAGCACTATTCTTCATTCCTAGAAACTTCTCCTCTACTATCTCATTAACACTGACTTTTTTCAAAATTTATTTAGCCATCACTTCCTCAAACAAGATGTCCCTGACCCACTCCTTCCCTTACTGTTAGGTGCCCCTTTTATATGCTCTCGTAGTTTATTCTTCTATACAATGGGCATTTTCGGATTGTTATGTTGTGATTAATTTTCATAACTGAGCCTGAATTTTCATAACTGAAAGCCTAGGACTCTTCCTTATTTATCTTTTTTATCTCTTGTGCTTAAGAAATTGCCCAATACACAGTAGACACTTACTAATAGAAACTTGTGGATTGATATTCAAGAAAAGAGAGGCCACACATCTTTGATCCAGTGTGATCCTGTTTCCACCCAAAGGCAAAGACTGGGATCCTTCTTTGATAAAAACCCTGGAGATGTCAGAGAGCCCTAGTGATCTGTTTGAACCTTTGGGAAAACTAGGAGCCCCTTGGGAGACTTAGAATCTTCATAAGGGACCTGAAGTTTGTTTAACCTAAAATACCTTTATGTGTGGAAAACAAAGTTGTTAATCGTACCGGATATTCTCTAGTGGCTATCAAATGATAAATAGATAAAGAAGATGTGAGATTATATATATATATACTTATAGATACTTATATACTATACTTATAGATATATACTTATACTTATAGATATATATATATATATATATATATATATATACTTATAGATAGATATTTATAGATATATATATATAATATAGATCTATCTATATATAGCTATAAATTATCTATACATCTATAATATATACAATATAATCTATATATCTATATATAGATATATATACACATATATGTGTATGTATGTGTATATATATGCATGTGTATGTATATATATATACATATATATATATGTATGGTTATATATATATGTATGTGTATGTATATATACATATAATATACTGGAATATATATATATATATATACACATATATACATGTATATATATGTACATATATATATGTATGTATGTGTATGTATGTGTATGTATATATACATATACATATACACATACATATATATATATATACATATAATATACTGGAATATATACATATATATATATTCCAGTATATTATACTACTGGAATATTACTGGAATGTTACTCTGCCATAAAAAAGAATGGGGCAGCTGGGTGGCTCAGTTGGTTAAGTGTCTGACTCTTGGTTTTGGCTCAGGTCATGATCTCATGGTTCGAGGTTTGAGCCCTGCATCAGGCTCTGTAGTGACAGTGTGGAGCCTGCTTGGGATTCCCTCTTTCCCTCTCTCTCTCTCTGCCCCTCGCCCACTGCCTCTCTTTGTCTCTCTCAAAACAGAGAAATAAACTTAAGGAAAAAAAAGAATGAAACAAACAAATGAAGAAACAAAATAGAACAGAGAAAGACTCAGATATAGTGAATAAACTGAGAGTTGCCAGACGGAAATGAGGGTGAGGAGATGGAGAAGAAAATAGGGGAAGGGGATTAAAAGGTACAAGCTTCCAGTTATGCAATAAATAAAACACAGGGATACAATGTACAACATAGGAGATATAGTTAATATTGTAACAACTTTGGTAACAGATGGTAGCTAGACTTATAGCCGTGATCACTTCATAATATACATAAGTAAACTATATTGTACCCCTGAAACTAATATAAAATTGTATGTCAGTTAACTTCAACAAAAAATATAGTCACCAAAAGCTTACCGCATAAGGATAAAATAAACACCAAGAAGAGTGCTTGCGATATCATAGGCACTCAATATGTATGTGGTAAGTGGATTTTTTCAATCAATAGGCAAGTAAATCACTAATAAGTGATAGCATAGAGTTATCATAGGATATCATCAAAGTTTAGTCACAGAGTTAGAACATCTTCATGAAACTCTATAATTAACAATATACTAATGATTTCTATTATTAGCACTATTGCACTGCCTCTTTGGAGCAAGGCACCATTCTAAGTGTTCTACATGCATTTCTCAAATGTTTGAAACCTACTTATGAGGGAGGTACATGTATCACACCCACACTGCAGGTGATTTCTTATAATTCATGGCACATATATAGCCTTTTTTCCCATGTATATTTCTGGCTTCTGCCTCCAACATCAAGCACTCACTCTCCATATATCTTACACTCAGACTCCTGAGAAACATTTCTTTGTTCATTTAAACACAATCCTCTTGGGGTGGTATGGGTGGCTCAGTAAATTAAGCGTCAGACTTTGGCTCAGGTCATGATCTCACAGTTTGTGGGTTCGAGTCCCACATCGGGCTCTGTACTGACAGCTGGGAGCCTGTTTCAGATTCTGTCTCCCTCTTTTTCTGTCCCTCCCCCACTCGCACTCTGTCTTTCAAAAATAAATAAACATTAAAAACAAACAAACAGGGGTGCCTGGGTGGCTCAGTCAGTTAAACGTCTGACTTAGGCTCAGGTCATGATCTCGCGGTCCGAGAGTTTGAGCCCTGCGTTGGGCTCTGTGCTGATGGCTCAGAGCCTGGAGCCTGCTTCAGATTCTGTGTCTCCCTCTCTCTCTACCCCTCCCCCATTCACGCTTTGTCTGTCTCTGAAAAATGAATAAACCTTAAAAAAACAAACAAACACACAAACAAACACAATCCTCTTGCTTTTACCTATCTTGGGCTAAGATCTTCATGCAGGACCTCTTCACAAGCTCCTGCTTATGCTACAGATTGGCTATAGATTTCTCTATGGAAGACATCAATGAATATGATCTTTTACTTACCCAATGTTTCCCTCATATTCCATTTATTTAGCTTTTACATGCCAGACTGTGGGAATTCAGGAATAAAATCATGGTGGCTCATAGCCACGGCCTTCCTAAGCTCATAGGCAGTGAATATGGTAGTAGGTATGCTCTGATTGAAGCATCAGAGATCACAGCCCACAACAGAAACTGTGTCTAGGCCAGCCTGAGGGGCCAAGAAAGTCTTTAGGGAAGCAACAGAATCTGAGTAGAGAAGCATCCAAGGAAATGAAGTGCATTGGGAAGGGTGGCAGGAACAGACAGCAGCACAAGCAGAAGCACAGAGGCATGAGCCAGCCTCTTGTGGAAGAAGTCCTACTAGTTTATTGACCATGGAGTGAAAAAGGAGAGCAGTGGGAAGGAGCCTAAGGTGGATGGGTGTGGTACCCAATGGAGCTGGACTGATAGACCTGGGGGTCACAGCAAGGAACCTGACAAGTGGAGAGAGTGTGGCCTGGAGATAGGGCAAACAGCGTGGTCCAGCCGACTATGGTGCCACGTGGGAGACGGTCATCTTACATGATTTTATGTTTTGCTGCCCTGGTAAACAGTCAGGGCTATATTCCCCACGGGAGATGTGAGTTCTATCTAATGTGGTAGGTGCTGAAATAGCATGATTGAAGTGTGGTAAGATTATAGAAATGGGATTTGAACAGTGACTCATTATTCTGGGATTCCACAGCAGTTAATTAAAAGAATGTGTTGGTTCACTTCAATGTTTTCTTTTAATTGTGTGTGTGTGTGTGTGTGTGTGTGTGTGTGTATACACACTTGCTACCAATTTTGCATCATAATTTTCTACTTTTTTTCCTCTTATTCTCATTTGGTATATCACTATAAATTGAGCAGACATTTCAAACTGTGGGTGGAAGATTAGTCAACTGTCATAGAAAAATTAAGGGACACTTTATCTTATAGGCACGTGTTTCCAAATGTTGAATTGTTAAGAAAAAAGAATAAGGTATTTTAGTTAATCTAAGGAACATTCTCTCCTTTGAAACAACTTGCTTTGTTTTTAAATAAAAGAGAAAGCATTCTTATGAATGAATGAATGAATGAATGCGTAAATGGATGAATGGAATGAATGAATGAATCTTAAAAAAGTACACTGGTTTATTTCTTTATTGTAGAGCTTCCTGAAAAGACCTGTGCATAGGGAGGGGGTACCCCTAATGAGGCTTTCCAACCTCAACTAGTAGGAAATTTAATTAAAACGAAAGTTCTGTAAGAGAACATTTTTACTATGACATTTCATCCTTATAACAAACTTGGAAGTTAGATCATATTACATCTATCTCATATGAAAGTAACCAAGGGAGGTCCAGAAAAGTGAACCATCCTGCCCAAGGTCAAATGAAGGTCTATCTCCAAAGTCCAGGACTGCTCCTGGGTTACCCAACCTGCTGGGAAATTGGTTTCAGGCACAGATACCCTGCTTTTCACAGGCACAGCTTGCATGTAAATGCCATAACTTCAGGGCTTTTTGAGATTAAAAAAAGGGGGGTTCTATTTAATGCTGGAAATAAATCTTCAGCTATCAGAGGGTATATAAATGTGTGTAAAAGAACGTTACCTGCACCCTGCACAAGGATTATCAGTAGTAGCATCATTGCACCAGAATTGTACAGAATTGAAGTCTGTTTTAAGAGACAGCTTATAAACCTAGCATTGTTTTAAGGTGAACCTCGGTGATTTTTTCAAAGCTGCAATCCATAAAATCAGATCATCTTAAAGCCAGAGAAGACCTCTGAGGTCATTTGTTCCTAATGCCATCATTTTCCATTGCTGATGAAACCAAGAACCAGAGAAAAGGAGAAATTCTGGAGAATATTTGATTTCAGTGGCCCCTGGGTGACTCAGTTGGTTAAGCCTCCCACTCTTGGTTTTGGTTCAGGTCATGATCTGATGGTTCCTGAGTTTGAGCCCTGCATCAGGTGCTGACAGCCTGGAGCCTCCTTAGGATTCTCTCTCTCTGCCCCTCCCCTGCTCATGCTCACTCTCTCTCTCTCTCTCTCTCTCTCTCTGTCTCTCTCTCTTTCTCTGTTTCTTAAAATAAATAATAAAATAAACTGTAAAAAAAGAATGTTCGATTTTAGCCTATTTGGTCAAAATATGTGCTGCCATTCACTCAGTCTTTTATGAATGGCATTTATAATAGCACAATGTGTCAAGATTGATACCAGTATCTTTATAACAGAGATAAGGCCCCTAAAACTGGAAGAAATTGGATGTCTTTCTCAGGGATGCACATCTAGTTTAGAGGTTGCACAATTCATGCAGTGACAAGACTGTACTGAAGCTGACTTTGTTTGGTTCTAATTTCTGCCTCATCTGATTAAGATGAGGACCACAACACAGACGATGTCACATCCTTCAGTGTGACATCTCCTATGTCACCTGCCATGTGGCTATCCTGCCCTCATGACACTGCACCAGGATAGGGCAGGAGAGATGAGCAGGGGCGGGGAAAGGACATGAAGAATAATTCTAGTTCATTGTAATTGTGATTATCCTCTATTTCAAAGCTCCCGCCAAATTTCATCTCCCATAATCCCTTCCCCCACCCCAACCTTCATACCCTAAGTGCACAGAACTGTAACGCTCACCAGTAGTAAGTTCTGTGCTTGGCTTCACGAGTGACTCATTTCATGACCTTGATCAAACCACTAAGCCTTTCTTTATCTCAGTTTCTCCATCCATAATGTGATTATAAATAATATATGCCCCCTAGCTACTTCACGGGGGTCACAAAGGCATTAATAATGTAATTATTTCTAAAGTACTTTGAAATCCTTGAGTGAAATATGATATTAAAAATATCACTGCACTCAAAATATGCCCTGACAGGCAGACTTAAATGAGAAAACTAGTGCTCTCTGAGTGGAAAATATGTCTCACAGGGTACATAATTTTCCTTGAAAAAAAAATGCCTTTCTTACAAGGGTCTCAAAACCTCATTAGTTTTGTTTTAGGTGCTGCCACTCTGTGGTTTGGGCACCATGGGTAGGTAGGCAGTGCTCTTTTCTGTTCACCTTTATAACTCCATTAAAATCAGAAGAGGGAACGAGATTGTAAAAGCCCCCAAACGAGGGTTGCCAGGTAAAATGCAGGACACAGACACTCCTGAATTTCAGATAAGCAAAAAACAATGTTTTATGTAAGTACAGCCCAGGGATTATATGGGACCTACTTATACTGAGAAAATTCATTACTTCCATGAAATTCAAATCTATTGCACGCTTGTTTTTATTCACCAAATCTGGCAAGCCTACTTCTACTCCTTTTCATTTAACTAACTCGATTATTTGTCAGTCTGAATTGGTAACAGCCCTATGTTGAATGGCTGTAAAGACAGATAACCTCATCAGCTTTAGATAACCTAAAAATTAAACACATATCAGGAGTCTCACCAGGTTGTGATTTCTGAAAGGCAAAGACTATGCTTCATTCTTCTTTATATTTCCTGGATTCAGCATAGTTTCTGTAACATTGTAAGCAGCAGATATGCATTTGTGGAATAAATGAATGAATAAACAGTGGAATGAATGAACAGCTTGAATTTAACTGAAGGAATTTAAGGCATTTGGAATTAAACTGAAGGAAGTTGTTTTAAAAACATATTTGGGTTATAATCAGTTACCGTAATCATTCTATAAGGTGGCTTCTCCTAAGATAACCGAATGAATTTATTCACTTGCTTTCCTTACAAGCTTTTATTAAATTCAGCAAACATTTATTGAAGGCCTTTTTATACATACAGTGTTTATCTTGGTGGTAGATTGTGCTGTTTATTACTTATCAAGTCATTTGTTATGAATTCTGCAGCAAATTTTACCATCTTCAATTATAGAAATAATTACATTATAATAACTGCTTGCTTACTTGTAATTCATTGCAGAGTGAGGCAGCCCTAAACAAAAACAGGAGTGGTGAGAATAGAGAATATGGAAAGATTTTTGAAAAACTGTATTTTCCAGTTTTTACTGTGATGTAACTGACAAAAATTGTATGTATTTACTTTGTAAAATACTTTGATATATGGGTACAATGTGGAATGATTACTACAATCAAGCTAATTAACAATTTCTATCACGTCACATGGTAATTTTTGCGGGGGTGGTGAGAACATTCAAGGTCTGCTCTCTTGGTAAATTTCGAGTATATAATATAGTATTGTTAAACTATAGTCATCATGCTGTAAATTAAAGCCACAGAATTTCTTCATCTTGGATAACAGAAACTGTATCTTTTGACCAACGTCTCTCATTTCCCTCACCCACAGCCCCTGAAAACAGCCATCCTACTCTTTTCTATGAAATTGTTATTTTTAAGATTTTTTTGTTTATTTATTTATTTTTAGAGAGACAGAGGGCACGCAGGGGAGGGTCAGAGAGGGGGACAGAGGATCCAACTAGGCTGACAGCAGAGAGCCCTATGAGGGTCTCAAACTCACGAACTATGAGATCGGGACCGAGCCAAGTCAGATGATTAACGGACTGAGCCCCCAGGTGCCTGTGAAATTGCTTTTTTTTTAGATTTAATACATGAGGAATATCATGCAGGGTTTCTTTCTTTCTTTCTTTCTTTCTTTCTTTCTTTCTTTCTTTCTTTCTTTCTTTCTTTCTTCTTCTTCTTCTTCTCCTTCCTTCCTTCCTTCCTTCCTTCCTTCCTTCCTTCCTTCCTTCCTTCCTTTTCCCCTGTGCCTGGCTTGTTTCACTTAGGATAATGTGCTCAAGTTTCACCCATATGGTTGCAAATGTGACAGACACTTAGGTTGATCCCATGTCTTGGCTATTGTGTATAATGTTGCAATAGACATGGGACTGTTTATGTCTCAAGATACTGATTTCATTTCTTCTGGAAGCAGTGTTGACGGATCATAAAAGTTCTATTTTTTTTTAATTTCTAAGGAAATTTAAAAAATTCCCCATACTACTTTCCATAATGGCTGTGCTAATTTACATTCCCACCAACAGTTTACAAGGGTTCCCTTTTGTCAATATCTTTACCAACACTTATTTTTTTATGTTTTTAATAATAGGGATTCTAACAGGTATGAGGTGATCTCTTATTGCGGTTCTTGATTTGCATTTTTCTGAGGATTAGGGATGTTCAAGATTTTTTTCATATGTGTAGACCATTTTTATGTCATTTAAGAAATGTCCATTCAGGTCTTTTGCCTATTTTTAAATTTTTTATTGTTATTGCGTTATATGAATTCCTTATATGTTCTAGATATTAATTTTTATCAGCTGTATGATTTACAAATATTTTCCCCCATTCTCTAGGTTGTCTCTTCACTCTTTTGATTATTTTCTTTACTGCGCCGAAGTGTTTTAGTTTGATACAATACCATTTGTCTATTTTTGCTTTTGTTGCTTGTGCTTTTGGTGTCATAGCCATAAAATCACTACCTATTCCAATGTCAAAAAGATTTTCTCCAAAGTTTTACTATAATAGTTTTAAATATTTTAGGTCTTCTATGTAAGTCTTTAATGCATTTTGAGCCAATTTTTGTATATGGTATGGGATAAGAGTCAATTGCATTCTTCTGCATGTGGATGTCCAGTTTTCCCAACACCATTTATCAAAGAGACTGTCCTTACCCATTGTGTGTTCTTGGCAACTTTGCTGAAAATAAATTGACCATAGGGATATAGATATACTTCTACATTTTCTACTTTGTTCTTTTGGTCTATTTGTCTGTTTCTATGCCAGCACCAAGCTGGTTGGATTAATAGAGCTTTGTAGTATATTTTGAAATCTGGTAACTACAGCTTTGTTCTTTATACTCTAGATCCGTTTGACTTTTGAAGGTCTTTTCAGGGTCTGCATCAATTTTAATATTACTTTTTATTTAATATTTTATTTAATTTTATTTAACATTTACTTTTTCTGTGAAAAATCCCATTGGGATTTTGATAGGGATTCCATTAAGTCTTTAGGTTTCTTTGGGCGGCGTAGATATTTTAACAATATTAATTTTTCCAATCCATGAACACAAGGTATCTTTCCATTTATTTGTGTCATCTTCAGTTTCATTCATCAGTATTTTATAGTTTTCAGTGAACAGATTTTTCACCTCCTTAGTTAAATTTATTTCTAGTTTATTATGTTTGATACTATTGTAAATTGGATTATTTTCTACATTTCTTTTTTGGATATTTTCTTGTTAGTGTATAAAAGGGCAACTGATTTTTGCATATTGATTTTTTATGCTGCAAATATTCAAACTGTAGTAACTTTGTTTATACGTGCTAACAGTTTTGTTTTGTTTTTTGTTTTTTGTTTTTTTTTTGCAGAGTCTTTAGGGTTTTCTATACACAAGATCACATCATCTACAAACAGGCCCAATTTTACTTCTTCCTTTTTATTTATTTTATTTTATTTTTCTTATCTAATTGTTCTGGCCATGACTTCCAGTGCCATGTTGAATAAGAAGTGGTGACAGTGAACATATTTGTCATGTTCCTAATCTTAGAGGAGAAACATTGGGCTTTCTCACCTTTGACAATGATGTTAGCTATGGACTTGTCATAGACGACCTTGATTATGTTGAGGTACATTCCTCCTATACCTAATTTGTTGAGAGTTTTTATCATGAGATCATGTTAGGTTTTGTCAAATGTTTTTTCTGCACCTGTTAAGATAATCATGTGATTTTTTTCTCTTCATTTTGTTAATGTAGTGCATAATATGTATTGATTTGTGTGTGTTGAACCATCATCGTTGCATTCCAAGAATAAATTCCATTTGATCATGGTGTATGACAATTTGAATGTGTTGTTCAGTTCAGTTTGCTAGTATTTTGATGAGGGTTTTTGTACTGTGCATCAGAGATATTGACCCGTAGTTTTCTTATATCCTTGACTGGCTTTGTTTTGAGGGTAACTCTGGCCTCATTAAATCAGTTTGGAAATATTGTCTCCTCTTCATTTTTTGGAGGAATTGAGAAGGATTGGTGTTAATTCTTTTATAAATGCTTGGTAGAATTTACCAGTGAAGCCATCAGGTTCTTGGCTTTTCTTTGTTTGGAAGTTTTTAATTAGTGCTTTAATCTCCTCACTTGTTATTAATCTTTCAGATTTTCCATTACTTCATGATTTAGGTTCAGTATTGAGTAGAAAATGGGTTGTGTTGGGCAAGGAGAGACCAGGGACCTTCCGGGAGGTGGGGTGTAGCTAGGAGTGGGAGGCTGAAGAAGCAGCAATGGCAGCGGAGTTTGGGGAAGAAGAGGAGATCAATGTGTTCTGGACCTGCCTGGGCCAGGTGTCAGGCGTGGGGTCTCACCAACTTGCTGATAAGGTCCCAGTAAAAAACCAGGGACAGAAATCCCCAGCGGCAAACCAGTCGGGACCCCTCTCACTCTTGAGAGCTTTACACTTTCTCTCAATAAATTCTATCGCTTGGCTCACTCTCTCTTGTCCATGAGTTTCATTCTTTGACTCCGTGAGACAAGGACCAGAGTCCCTCCCACCCTCCAGTAACAAGTATGTTTCCAGGAATGTATCCATTTCTTCCAGGTTATCTGGTTTGTTGGTGTGTAATTATTCATAATAATTTTTAATCATCCTTTGTATTTTTGTGGTATCAAGTCAATTGATCACTTGTAGTTTTATTTATTTCAGTCTTCTCTTTTTTCCTTAGTATAGCTAAAAGTCTACTTTCTTTATCTTTTTAAAAAAATGAAAAAAATTCAAAAATATGTGGAAATTAAGCAATATGCTCATTAGGAAATAGAAAAAAATCTTGAGACAAATGAAAATGGAAATAACATACCAAAATTAACAAATGCAGCAAAAACAATTCTAGGAGGGAAGATTAAATCTGTAAATGCCTATATTAAGAAATAAGATAGATCTCAAACAGACAACCCAATGTTATAACTCAAAGAACGAGAAAAAGAACAAACTAAGCCCAAAGGTAGCGGAAGGAAGGAAATGACAATAGAACTGAAGTAAATGAAATAGAGAATAGAAAAACAACCAAATTTTAACTATAACTTGGAGATAAACATGTGGAGGTGAAGAAAGAA
Organism: Neofelis nebulosa; assembly: GCF_028018385.1. Lineage (NCBI taxonomy): Eukaryota > Metazoa > Chordata > Mammalia > Carnivora > Felidae > Neofelis > Neofelis nebulosa. Next base: position 107,405,200 of record NC_080783.1, on the reverse strand, counting down.
ATCAAAGGAGAATGAAGCTTCCACTGTCATGTGAAATGGATCCTGGGGTCTGGAGGCTGACAACCTGGGTTCAAATTCTGATCGTTTTCAGCATTTGCAATCTTGAGAAGTTTACTTAACCTCTCAATGTGCAGTGTCTTTAACTGTAAAGTGGGAATAACAATGAAATCTACCACATGAGATCACTGTGAGTATTGAACAAGATACTGCAAGGGAAGAACTTCGCAGTCACTGGCGGGAAGAACAAAGTCTGCTTTCCAGTTGGTTTTTGTTGCCACTCACTGTAATTGAAGCCAGGGGGTGAAGGTCGCATATCTCTGATTACTTATTTGCTTGCATTAAGTAAAAAATATATTTTAGGAGTGCTTGGGTGGCTCAGTCGGTTAAGCACCTGGCTCCTGATTCTGGCTCACGGCATGATCTCACAGGTTCCTGGGGTTGAGCCCCGCATCGGGCTCTGTGCTGACAGTGTTGAGCCTGCTTGGGATTCCCTGTTCCCCTCTCTCCCTGCCCCTCCCCAGCTTGCTCTCGATCTGTTTCTCAAAATAAATACATAAACATTTAAAAAATAGAAAAATTTAAAAATAGATTTTAATAGAAACAAATATAATTATATTCCAGAGTTACATATACAATTCACATAGAAATTAACAAAAAAAAATGTGTTCATACACATTTAATGCTATTTGTTGACCACATCAGGCTCTGTCTTTGGATTGCTGTGGTATCATTTTTACCTCCTCTGCTATTAGAGTTATTATAATGGTATCTCTGAGAAGCTCCAGGGTGAAAACTTAAAAAAACAAACAAACAAAAAAACCCCTAATTAAGCATATTTTAGTGTAGAGTAGGTGCTCAATAAAAAGCTGACCATTATTTTATTCCATACTGTTTGTATTTGGTATCATGTTTAACTCCCATGAGCTATGGTTATGTTAGGGTTCACTATTCCCGATGTATATATGAGAAAAGAGAAGCTCCAAGGAACAGGAAACTGCTTCAGGGGAGCCTAGTCTAGTTCATGAATGGCTAGAGACCTACATGTGTGTGATGCCAAATCTCATTGCCTTTTGATTTTGTATCATCTTTTAAATGGAAAAGTGTGGCCAGGGTCTGTGTTGTGGGGGGGAGTGGCCTTACCTGAATATATAGAAAAAGATCCAAGGGGGAGCTCTTACATTTATTTTACTCCATAATGAGCCAGGCCATTCAGACATGCTCTCTTTCCTAGAACTAACCTCACGAACCAGCAAAATAAACTCATAAACTGAAAAATGATCGTTACCGACCTTGACAAGTAGCACTGATAATTAAATGCTAACGACTTTAGGAACCTCACTGTTTCTGATTCTCTCTCACAGCTACTCCAGGAGCATCACCACTGACAGATGGGTGTGAGGGTATTCCCTGCAAAGGGACACTCCCTGCTGGGGCTGGAAGCCACGTCAGGGAGTCTCGGTCCAATGGCATTGTTAATTTCAAGCTCTAGTAAATACATCAAATAATCAGTGTACAATATCCTATTCAGGAGAAAATTACGACACAATTAACTGCTTCGCTAACAGTGGATAAATTACCCTCTGACACGGACTTTGCATTGATTGTGCAAAAAATGAGATGCTAGAGGAAAAGCAGCACTGATGTGCCTCCAACTGTTTTCCCCAAGGCCTGCCTTGCTCTTCTGTAGGTTCCTTGTTTTTCTTTCCTGCAGCCTCACGTTTTAGGCTGGCTTGCTCCCTGCACTTTCCTTCCTCCTTCAATCCACATGATTACTAATTACCTCCTTTATGACCTCTCTCCTGTCCTCCCTTGGAGCCCAATTTTGTCTCCAGTCCAGTAGTTGAACTTCAGCGTGCATCCCGGTCTCCTGGAGAGTTCACTAAGATAAAGACCGCTCTGCTCCATGAGAGTTTCGTTCTCGGGCCCAGAGTTTGCATTGGTAACAAGTTCCTAAGTGCTTCTGCTGGGCCAGGGCACAGCTGGGAAATCATTACTCGGGCCAGAGAGATACTGTATGGCCCAGAAGGGCTTTGGGCTCAGTATTCAGCTGTTTGTTGCAGGTAACTTACTCTAAACTTTTGCTATGGGTAACAGATTCTGAGGAATCCGTTGTTAGAATCTAAAACTCTTGCAGTCTGGACCTTTGTAACTCCTTGCCTAACTCCTACTACCTCCCCACAGAGCACTCATTCCTTGACTGATTATACAATACCTCTCTCCCCCTTGCATTCATACCAGATATTTATAGTGCTTATTGGGAAACAGTGTGGAAAAAAAAATCAGACAGGAAGCACGTTCTAAAGTAAGACCCATCTGGGTGTGAATCTTAGCCCTGATGACTACATTTTACTGGTTCCCTAATCTCACTGAGTTGCTTCCATATCTTAAAAGTCAATCTAAACAATACTCAGCATGCAGAGCAGGCCAGAGACCATGTTTTGAGAACCACTAAACAGGGTCTGGCCATGTGTAGAGAGTAAAACTACGATTTTCTTCTCTTCCTTTCAATTTTGAGTGGTCCTTCAAGTCTTTATGATTTGGATAGATCTGTCAAACATCCTTGTCCTCAAGTTTGCCTCACTTGATTTCTCTAAGTTTGACATTCCCAGGGTGCCTGGGTGGCTCAGTTGGTCAAGCGTCTGACTTCGGCTTAGGTCAGGATCTCAAGGTTCCTGAGTTCGAGCCCTGCGTCGGGCTCTGTGCTGACAGCTCAGAGCCTGGAGCCTGCTTCGGATTCTGTGTCTCCCTGTCTTTCTGCCCCTCCCCTGCTCATGCCTTGTCTCTCTCTCTCTCCTTCAAAAATAAATAAAAACATTAAAAAAATAATAAATAAATAAATTTGACATTCCCATGTACCAGTTCAAAAGTACATTCCATTTTTATTCTTTACCCTCATGGCCAATCTGGCCCCATGGCAGCGCATTTCCTTTGGTAATAGGGCATCTTTATCCAAATTTCAGGCTCTGCATATTCCTCTGTTTCTCTATTTTCAGCTCTCTGTGGTCTCACCTCAGAAACTCTGTCCCATAATCAGTCACACACTCTTGCAGCAGTGGAGTTGTGAGCCTGGGTTGTTTTCTGCTCCAGGTGAAGGCAGATCATCTGAACTCTTGCCGTTGGACAGGCTTTGGATGCAGTACTCTGTTAAAGCAAACAGACTGTCTCAATGCAGACAGCTGTGTCTGCCCCCAAACACTTTCAACTGTTGAAAAGCACCAGCAAGATAAAAGAGCATCAGATTCATTTGTAAATTTGTCTCCTGGCAAGAAGCTTCTTGTTTTGTACTCTGGAAAGAAGCTTTTGAGGCTCCACTTCAGGTTTCATCTCTCTGTGCCCCTCCCCCTTTCCCACCCTTGTGAGGGGTGCACCCCACACTCCCCCATCCCATCGGGTCTTGCTGAAGAGGTACAGGGAACAAAGATCAGACTGTGCTTTTAAAAGATAAAAGTCGCCATACTCCATCTATAATACTCTTCTATTCTCCTGCATGTTTCATCTCGGGATCTCCACCCACTACAGAAATGCTTGACAAAACTGGCTATCATCCTTGGTTTCCAAAGGGGGCATTGCTTGCAAGGCACTCTCTTGATTAATACGGCATCTCATCAGCTCCGGTGGATTGTAGACGAATGCAAAGAGTCCGTGTGCTTGCTGGAGCTGCTATCGTTTCTCTAAATGCACTAATTGCTTAAATGGCATGGTGGGTAAATATTAAAAGGCAGTTTCTGCGTAAGAGTGATCTCTCACAGTGCATTTTGGAAAATTGAACTTTAGGACCAACTCCATACGATGAATGAAATGTGACAGATGGAGTGATGATTCGACAAAACTGACTCTTCAATAGCACACAGAAGACAGAAGACAGAATCCACGGAGACACAAATACATTGCGAACCTACAGCTCATCATAAAATGAAATAGAGAGATACACTTTAAATGTACACGAGCACACAGATACATACACACAGACACACACACAGTGGACACTCTAGATAATGAAGAACAACTTGCAAGAAGAGAATATCATCCTTTTCATACAGTGTTTCAAGAGGTGTTAGACCCCCGATGAGAGACTCAGCTACTCTGCCTTCCAAAGACCGATAAAATGCTACAGAATGAATCTGGGAGCAAAGTCCTAACCCCAGTGCTCAGAGTTTCATTGGCCTTCTTCCTTGCTAAATATCTCCTCTCACTAATCTTTCTTTTTCTCTTTTGTGTGAATACAAATTGGAGTTTCTAAAGCAGATTTTACTCTAAATGATTCTGTCTATAGTTAGTTAGAAGTGGATCAATCCACAGAACTTATTGTGTACTTATGGAGAGGAAGCCATGCAAACACAATTCCTGCAGTCAATGACACGAGGTCCATTTGCAGAAACAGTTATCCCTCATTGAAAGTACAGTGACCTTCGTTAGCTGTCTGCTCTGGGGCATGGGATTGCATATATTATTTTGTTTGTACTAAACAATAATGCTGTGTACCAAATATCAACAACCAGTCTATCAAGTTAGGTCAGAGGCTTAGGGAGGATATGTAACTTGATTGATTGTATATCCTAGTGAGAGAATCAGATTAGAAACCAACCTGAATTAAAAAAACAAAACAAAATAAAAACAAAAACAAAAAAATCCCCCAAAAACCCTACATTCTCTATTCTTGGCAACTATTTCTTCTATCATTGATAATGGGAGAGATACTGACCCTGGCTTTACCAGATTTCGTTGTTTATTCTTATACACACATCATGGTTTTGTGTATGTGATTTATTTAGACTTAGCAATTCGAATTTGGTATTTGCTTAGCTTGAACTATAACTGGGAAACGACTTGTTAGGTTAAGAAGATTTAACCACACTTAAAATAGTAATTACACGTTTAGATTTGATTTCAAGGATCACTTAGCCAGGCTAGTAGTTTTCCACATCCAGGGGATGTTTTGGTTTACTGAAGGATGTTGCTGGTGGTTTCAGGGGGCAGAGACAAATATAGTAAAGCTGGATGGGTCCCCAAAAAGGAATTACCCTGTATTCTGCATCATTCTCAAATAACTTAATGGACATTCGTACAGGAGGAAAAACCTGTTTAGAGATTTTGAGCCTAGAACCTAAATCCATTTTACGTTTAGAAAACATGTGTTTTTTTTCATGGTTTTAATATTACTATTTTTTCAAGAATGCAACTAACCTGTAAATTGAGGCAAGCATTTACTTTCTCTTTCTTTCTTTCTTTCTTTCTTTCTTTCTTTCTTTCTTTCTTTCTTTCTTTCTTTCTTGGAAGGCTGCCAGGAATTGTTTACTCTTTTGGAAAAGCACATCATGAGCAACATGCTGTAGTATTTGAATTGCTAATAAAATACACCTGTTTCAGACAATTTCTATAGCTGTGGTTTCATTATCATTCTGTGTACAGATGCAAGCATTTATTTCTTTATGTCTTCTTTACTAGAGCTTCCTGGTCATTTGCAAGTTGAAAAGCATATTATTTCAGTATAAATTACTCCCCTTTTGTTTTCCTTTATATTAGTTTTAGAACAATAGTTTGAAAATATTGTATTGGTAAGTTACATTACCTATAGATTCCACTTGCAAATAGTAGAGGGGAATTATTAAACATTTATTATAAAATGGTGGATCACCTGGGTGGCTCAGTCAGTTAAGCAACTGACTATTAATTTCTGTTCAGGTCATGATCTCACAGTTCATGGGTTTGAGCCCCACATCCACTCTGTGCTGGTGGTGCAGAGCCTGCTTGTGCTCTCTCTCTCTCTCTTTCTCAAAATAAATAAATAAACTTAAAAAAAAAACAAAATAAAATGATGTATTGGTCATTGTAGGGTCGAGAGCTACTATGTTAAGCTCTCAACTGCCTACATTATTAGTTCTTTGACTTTTGCTTCTTTTTATCTTCCAAACCAAAACAAGTCAAATGCAGGCTCCTACCTTCCCCTTGGCTGGAATCATCCTTCTTTGCTTTACCTTAACTTGAAGAACAGAGTTGTAGTCCTTCTAAAGCTGTAACCTGCATAAATCAGTTAAAAATTCAAGACAGTTAAAATAATACCATTGAAATAATACTGTCTAGAATTAAAATACCTGTTGAAACAGTAGGTTGTAAACAATGTGAGAACGGTGGTGAAAGCCCAGTGTTTGCATTGGGTACTGACAGTTACATTAAATATATGCATCTATTTTGAATTGGCAATTCCACTTCTGGGTATGTATCTCAAGTATATCCCTGTATATATAATCAATGGGTCCATAAAGAAACATATACAAAAATATTAAATACAATATTATGTATAGTGTCTGAAAACTGGGGGCAATGTGTGTGGCCAGAAGCAGGAGAGTAGACAGGTAAACATTTGTAGTTTTATGAGCATTACATTAGCATCACTAATGAAAAGCATTACATAGGAATAGAGATGAAGCGTAAAATCTAAGTGATTCATAAAAACATTGAAGAAAACGTGCCGTATAACAATATACTATTCATAGAAATGGGAAAGTATGCAAACAACATATGCATTTTGCAATAATCAATAACAACAAAACTACGTATTAAGTACACTGGAAAAGTGGGCTGTACCAGACAAGGGCAACAGTAATGTGGTACCGGGCTAAAAAGGAATAAAGGATTAATGTTTAATTTTGTTAAATTTATGCAGTCGAATGCAATATCAAACTTATGTGCTTTATTTGTGTTTCTTCATGGAAAAGATACACCATTTTATAACAACAAAGATAATCCTGTTTTTTAAGCTTTTAAAAATCCAGCTACTTTCCCCTTTATATAAAGCAGATACATGCCAAGTATGGAGTTTACAGGGCATATGGTTTCGCCTGGGCTACTTTCCTCAACATCCCTCCAGCCCTGGCTCTCACACACGCTCAGGGGCCTGCTTTCTTCTGTATTCTCACTCTATTTATTACCAAAGTTCAAGAGTCAATGTCACAAAGTGGGAGCCACTGTGGAGGATGGAGAAAGAGAGGAACAAGCCTGGACTCTCTCAGTGGGTCCAGGAGAGAGCCGGGGCAGCCTCCCAGGGAATACCTACCCATACCAGCACCCTCTTTCCATCAGGGCAACTCTGTGGACGCCCACAGACTCCTTTCACCAGGAGTGTGAGTCAGCCATTTGCAGAAGTCATCTGCAAAAAAAATAAAAACCAGCAAAATGGTTCTCAAGTAGTGTTATCATTACAGAGGTAATTATTTATAAAAACATAGGGCATCATTGTGGCCCAGATATTCTGAGCCCTATCGTGGTACATCTTATTGTGGGGCAAACTTTTTCAACAAAGCTTACCTTAGATCCAGTAACCATTACCAAGAGACTATCCATTTGCCTTTGCTTCAATATTTTGATTATGAATTCAATCTTCAGAGGCCATGACTTCAAAAGGGAAGGGCCTATGACACGAGACAATATTTCAGTCATAAGAAAGGAAAAAACCCAATTGTAAAAATCACCCTGATATGTAATTTATACACCTGAGTCAAGTAAATTCAGTTTGCAGAAATACCCTTGAATCTAATCATCAGTTCCTCGGATGAAGTCAATTCATGAAATTCCATAATTAAGTTCATAATTGGAAGGAATGGGAGACCCAGCTGGGTGTTGACTAGAAATGAGACTATGTCTGTCTGGTCTCTTTTGGATGTCATCTCTCTTTCTCATCCCATCCACTGTGGCTTAAAGGAGCATCTAGCCCCAAGCAAGTATGCCCATGGTTGAAAACAGTTTGTCTAAATTATGACATTGCCTTTGTATCCCATTCTCTAAATAAAAGGGACGATTTAATTTAACCATGCACTCTACCAACCTACCATATGCCTACACTGTGTACTTCATGAAAATCTGAAATGAATCAAAGGTCATCAGAGTCAAAAATTGAGTTTTCTACCTTGCATCAAGTTCCATATCAAGAAAATCCCCTAGTTATTGTAGATGAAAATGTAGATGAAAAGAATATTGGAAGCACTCACCCTAAGAAGGAAAACAAGGAAATGAAATACATAGCTCTAGGGTGTTCTCAAGATGTCCTTCATAACTGCCCCCTAACATGTTCTCTAGTCCTTCACTTCTCCCTGTGAAATCATCAATCATCCTGGCTTGGGATGGATTTGATTTACACATTTCTTTGCTGAGGGGGTTTAGAACACCAGGGGCCTGCTAGAGTGAGGGACATGGGCTTACCAGAGGCAGGTCGCCTTCTCTGATATAGCAGGTAAGTCAATCAAGCCGAACCCAAGTTTGGGTAAGAGTGTTAACATTCTAAACACATGACCTTTACCTCGTAGGCAGTGAGCAGTCGGTGGTGGGTATTTGACTGGAAACCTATATGAGGGAACAACCATGTTTTAGTAACCATAATTGTGCAGGGCTGTGTACTACAAAACTTCTGGGTCTAAGGGCCAGGAAGACATGAACTTGGTCTAGCTCAGCTGGGTTTTGGCTGTACAATATCTGGCAAATTACATAAACCCTTTGAGCCTCAACTTTCTCATTTTAAAATAGACATACTAAACTTTCAAAATTGTTGTAAGGCTTGAATATGTTAATGTATACAAATCATTTAACAAGTTGCCTCACATGTGGGTATTTTTAACATTTTTAAGGTATTCTTGAGTAGAACCATTGGTGTTCAGGGTATAAGAGGAGGAGAAATTGCAAGCAGGGAGAACACATGGTCTAATCCGGGCTTTGCTCTTTATTCATATTGTTTTAAGGATTTGGGCTGGAAAGGGAGATGTATCTAGCTGAGTCTGGTCCAGTATACATAACTTATTTGGATTCAATGAGTAAACTGTATTGATGACTGTTTTCTGTCATCAACAACTGTGCAATCATATTCATGTCTGTTTCATGCAAAAAAAAAAAATGAGTGTGCTTTTGAGTGCTCGGTACTTCAGGGACAGAATGTGAGATCATAGTTAGGATATAACTGAGAATGTCAGCCAACTAAGCTGAAAGCAAATGTTCCTACCTAAGAAATAGCAGCCTGTGCCAATAACAGTACATCTGCTAATGAAATGAGGATGCTAATAAAAAATGTGAAAATTTATAAGGACTTTGGAATGTCAAATTTTGCATCCCTTAAAGGGGCAAAAGTTTCAAAATATAATTTGTCTGGAGTCTAGTGCAACAGTCGCTGCCACTTATTAAGCCCTTCCTACATTCCAAGCTCTTTGCACACACGGACCTGTATCAACCTCACAACCCCTCTGTGTGATGGGCACGGCCCCATATTGCTATGCGGGAAAGTATGACAGAAAAGGTGAGTTTAATTCCCAAGGTCACATAGCTGTTAAATGGTAGAACCAGTATTTGAATCTAATTCAGTTTCCTTTTTTCCTCTTAAAGTCCATGTTTACCAAATGGTAGTTTCATTTTTGGCTGTTATTTTTGGAGCCCAAATGATATAGCAAAAATGTTAAGCTGGAGTGATGAGAGAAAAGAAATGCAAACAAAACCACTCAGTTATTTAACAATTATTTTTCATAGCATTCTGGTCTATAAGAGCATCATCTGGGAAACTTTTTGCTTCACCAATTCTGATTCTATCATTCTGATTTCTGATGAATATGTATTCATGCCTTCTTTAATTATCCTGACACAGATCTACAGAGCTTGGAAAGCAAAAGCATGAAAACCAGTGTTCTTACCCCCACAAGTAAAAGAATAACCTGATATTTAAAATCTCTGGTAGAAATACAGTTGCTTTTCACTGGCGTTAATTTATATGTGTTAATTACACACAGTATTCCGTGACGTCTGAAAGACTGTAAATTGGTCTTGATGTGATCATCTTTCTAGCATGCAAATATAGTGCTGCCCTTCAGTGACTGTGGAAGACAAGCTGCTAACAGGAAATAGTGACATCCTGGGATAATTGCCCATGTTGGTGGCCCCTGAAGACACTCCCCACCCCGCCGGACCCCCACACACCACTTGGACACCTTTGTGAAGAGTCCACTGCTCTCACACTCCTGAATGTATAGGGCCGGCCCTGAGCTCCTGCCCAATCCTGCATTTTCTATTGCTTACATGACACTCATTTACTTCTTCGCCATCACCCCAAGCGCAATGGTTCGGAAACTTACATTATCCTCCTTTCTTCTCTGCCAGTGTGAGCTTATCTCGTGAGTAGTTGACTTGTGTTGGTGAGAGCCTCATTTGGTTTTAAAGAAATCAGTGGAAGAGAGTTTGCAGTTGTGCAGTCACTTGAGTAAATACATATTCTAATTTTACCAGCTCAAAGCAGATTGACACATGTTAGTACCAGGAGAGATGAAGTGGGTTTGACAGCCTTCCCTGTGACTTAGGGAATCACCTGAGCTCCATACTGAAGATGGCGGAGGGGAGCTAAGGATTTTCTAAGAAAGTAAATTTGGTGCCAGGTGGAATGAACACAAAAGGTCTGTATTCTTTTCTTTGTGTTTTCAAAATGTATTTTACAATAAATGTATTATCTTTTACAAAATTTAAGACACTCCTAATTTTATAAAGCCAGCTACTGCTCTTTATTAACAACAACAACAAAATCTCAACAGTATTGAAAAGTATTTAAAAAAAGAAATGACAAAATTTCATCATCTAGCATAAATGATTATTAACACTCCCCAAATCTTGTTATGGGTATATACTGAAAGAGATATATAAGTACTCATACATAGCTTAATAGGTATTTAGAAATAATTTTATGAAACAATAAAATTATACCGCTTCATATACATCATCAAATTTATTTTAACTTGAAAATAACAAAAGAAAACAAAGATGAATTTTAAAAATGGATAAACATAAGGCAAATATTTAATCAAAGAAAGAAATACTGATTTCTAAAATGTTTTGCAAGCATTATAAAAAAATTAGTATTTTATGTTTACAATGACTTCACATTAACTACATGTTTCAGGGTTACGTATAGTGATTTTCTCCCTACTTCAGAACTTGAAAAAATAGTCACAAGATTTCTCACTTCTTCCATCCTCTGACCTCCATATATATATATATATATATATATATTTTTTTTTTTTTTTTTTTTTTTTTACTTAATTAAAAAAAATTAACCCTGTTAGAGTTCGGAACATCTGCATTCTTTTCTGTAAGAGTAATTACCAGATGGTTTAAGTCCTATTTCAATATCTCAGAAGATGACACATTCACTGTTTGTCATAGCTTTTTCATCCCTCAGCCATTTATCTCGGTTTATATTTTATTCCTAGTTCATTGGAATATATCTATTATAAAATGGATCTGATCTAGCATATTCTGATTTCTGGCATTATTGGCGTTATCTGTACGTTGTTTTTTTTTAATATGAAATTTATTGTCAAATTGGTTTCCATACAACACCCAGTGCTCATCCCAACAGGTGCCCTCCTCAATGCCCATCACTTACTTTCCCCTCGCTCCCACCCCCCATAAACCCTCAGTTTATTCTCAGTGTTTAAGAGTCTCTCATGGTTTGCCTCCTCCCCTCTCTGTAACTTTTTTTCCCCTTCCCCCCCACATGGTGTTCTGTTAAGTTTCTCAGGATCCACATAAGGGTGAAAACATGGTATCTGTCTTTCTCTGTATGACTTATTTCACTCCGCATAACACTCTCCAGTTCAATCCACCTTGCTATGAAAGGCCATATTTCATTCTTTCTCATTGCCAAGTAGTATTCCATTGTGTATATAAACCACAATTTCTTTATCCATTCATCAGTTGATGGGCATTTAGGCTCTTTCCACAATTGGGCTTTTGTTGAAAGTGCTGCTATAAACTTTGGGGTACAAGTGCCCCTATGCATCAGCATTCTTGTATCCCTTGAGTAAATTGTTTTTATATATCAGGAAAGCCTGACTAAATATAAATTTATTCAGCCACTTAAAATTGCTTGGATACTTGGCAGTGTGGCTTCTTGTCCTCTGTAAGATATGATTTTTACCACAGCCAGTTGGATTTTGTCGATTTTATTTCTTTTAAAGAAAGTTGCATGCATACTGTTTATATTTCCAAGTTCATACACATTGATTATAACTTTCACGTCCTCTATCAATGAATAAAAGATTGACTGGGAGCATTATTTGGTCACAGTTTTCTCTCCTCCCATGTCATTCCATTTTCTTCATGTAAACTACACTCGTATTTTCCCTCATAAGTGAGTCAATTCTTATGATTGGCTGATTTAAACATTTTTCATCACTATTTTAGAAGTGCAAAAGCTCATAAAATTTACCTGTACTTGCTGTCTTCACTTTGTTCGTTCTCCCATGACTGCTGTCCATTCTGACGCCTTGCCCACCCACCCCTCTCCTCTAGAGCAGCAGCCCTGGTCACTGAAGACCCCCATCATCATCACATCCAAAGGCCAGTTCTCAGTGCTCTTAGCATTGGAAGTGCCAGGAGCTGGGGATACCATTCTTCCTTGTCTTGACAGCCATTATAGTCTTATTTCTATTAATCTCTTTGTATTTTTCTTCTGCATTTACTTTAATCATTCCAAGGCTATTTTCTATTTCATCATTTCCATTTTTAGCACACTATTTAAAAAAACTTTTCTCCCTTCACTATTTAAAAAACTTTTTTTAAGTTATTTATTTATTTATTTATTTATTTATTTATTTTGAGAGAGAGAGAGAGTGCAACTGGGGGAGGAGCAGAGAGACAGAGAGAGAGAGAATCCCAAGCAGGCTCCTCACACTGTCAGCACAGTGCCAGATGCGGGGCTCAAACCCACCAACAGTGAGACCATGCCCTGACCTGAAACTAAGAGTAGGATACTCAGCGGAGTGAGCCAACCTGGCACCCTATTGCCTCACTATTTTTAACTTTTGTTTCTCTTCTAACAATAATGCCTTGTTTTTCACTTTCTATCCCGTCTGCCAAAAAGAAACTCTTTTTTTAAAAAAAAGTTTATTTGAGAGAGAGCACATGTGCATAGGGGAGGGGCAGAGAGCTAGGGAGAGAGAGAATCCCAAGCAGGCTCCCTGCTGTCAGCACAGAGCCCCACTGGGGGCTCCCTCTCGTGAACCAGGAGATCATGACCTGAGGTGAAACTAAGAGTCACAGCTTCACCAACTGAACCACTCAGATGCCCCAAGAAACTCCACTTATTTATTTTTTTTCAATTGGAATGCAATATTTGTTTTAAGTTAAGCACTTGTTGACTGAACTGATGTCACCAATTTTTTCCAAAGCACACACACACAAATAAAAGGTGGAAAAAAGATCTAATAAGTCAATGATAACCAATATTAATATATCGATAGTGATAATAATAAGGCAAAATACATTTACAGATGACAAGGGACACTGAATAATAAAAATAATGTACTGACAAAATATAAAAACTCTCGGGGCGCCTGGGTGGCTCAGTCGGTTGAGTGTCTGACTTCGGCTCAGGTCATGATCTCACAGCTCGTGAGTTCTAGTCCCGGGTCAGGCTCTGTGCTGAACAGCTCAGAGCCTGGAACCTGCTACAGATTCTGTGCCTCCCTCTCTCTACCCAAACCCACTCGCATTCTGTCTCTGTCTCTCTCAAAAATAAATAAATATTAAAAAATATATAATTTAAAATATAAAAACTCTAAAATTATATATACATGATAATACAGTATCAAAATACCAAAAGCAAATAGTAACAGAAGTTGAAGTACAAATGAACAAACCCACAATCAATATTATGTCAGTCAATATTATGTCAATTAATTTAATGACAGCAACCTAGTAGGGCTATAAAAGATTTTAACAACCCTATCATCAAGCCTAATATAACATATATAGAAAGCTATACCAACAACTTATAGAGTACACATTCTTATCAAACACAAAAGGAAAAATGATCATGTATAGGTCATAAAAATTATCAAAAATAGGGGCGCCTGGGTGGCTCAGTCGGTTGAGCGTCCGACTTTGGCTCAGGTCATGATCTCACGGCTCGTGAGTTCGAGCCCCGCGTCGGGCTCTGTGCTGGCAGCTCAGAGCCTGGAGCCTGCTTCAAATTCTATGTCTCCCTCTCTCTCTGCTCCTCCCCTGCTCATGCTCTATCTCTCTCTCCTTCAAAAATAAATAAATAAGTAAATAAATAAATAACATTAAAAAAAATTAAAAAAAAATAAAAAATATCAAAAATAACAAAGGGCAGTTATTCATATAGATCTTGTGTTCTGATCAAAATGAAATAAAATTAGAAACCAGTAAAAACACCCCTCAAATCTTTAGAAACAACAACACTCTAAATACTTACAGAGAAAGCTATGAAGAAATCTTTCAATAATTTCAATTAATGGTTTAATTTTTCTTCTTGTTTTTAAATCATTTTTTTAATGTTTACTTATTTTTGAGAGAAAGAGAGACAGAGTGTCAATGGGAGAGGGGCTGAGAGAGAGGGAGACATAGAATCTGAAGCATGCTCCAGGCTCCAAGCTGTCAGCACAGAGCCTGATGCGGGGCCGGAACTCACGGACCCTGAGATCATGACCTAAGACAAAGTCGGAAGCTTAACCGATTGAGCCACCCAGTCTCCCTTATAAATTTTCTTCTAGGTACTATGTTAGCTATATATCATTGTTTATAGTGTGTGATGTGTTATTGAGCTCTAATAATGTTTTCTAAATACCTATTAGGAAAAGAACTAAAAAGCTGTATTCAATTTGACAATAAAATCAAGGTCTTTCGTTGTATCGGAAAAATAATTCAAAAACAGTGGTTGTAAACATTAGCATGCGTTGGTATAGCTGGGCTGGGAGAACTTATCAAAATATAGATGATTGAGCCCCACCCTAAAGTTTCTGATCCACTGGTTCTTGACTAGAGACCAAGAATTTGCATATGTCACATGATCACAGGAGAGGTCAATGATGTCTACCTAGGAACCACAGTTTGAGAAGCCACGGGAGTAGAATGGTGAATTCGAGGTGATAAAGTGGAGATAACAAATACAAGTTATTCTCCCAAATGATGAAGGATACTTTGAGTTATTGGGAGGATCAAGAAAATGACTTTCTCACAGGGGGAGATTAAGCACATATAAAAGCTACCGAAAAGGAGAAGGTAGGAAGGTCAGATATGGTCCAGGCAGAGACAGGGAATAATTTGTACATGAACAAGCATAGAGAGGGGGTCAGAAATAAGTTTTGCTTGTTTGTGTGTGTGTGTGTTTTAGTGATCCAATACATATTTATTAAGAACTTGCTCTGCGTCTGATGCTGTAAAAAGCATAAGACCGACCACAGGCAACCATTCTCTTCAAAGGGATCAAAAGTGAGGGGAGCCAGCAGTGTAACAGTGAGTGGTAATTACAGTCGAGTTTGCTAAGGGTCAGCATGTGGTCTCTGGCTGCACAGAAAGGGAGAATCCAAGTCAGCCTGGAGAGTTCAGACAACACTCCTCGGAAGAAATTCCACCTGATTTAAATCTTTAATCCTATTTTAGGAAATAGAGGAACACTTAGTTTGTGGGAGAAGGGAATTTGCATTAGATTAGAAACCGTGGGATTAATAAACTACAGAACAGGTCCTTATTAAATGTAAATAAAAATGGAAGGAAGCATGGTGGGGGGGGTGGGGAGAAGAGGAGGGCAGAGAAAGGAAAAGTTGAAGGGAGGAGAAAATGAATAAAGATCATTTTGAAGTGGAAAAGGTATATAGAAAGGTCTTGGGAGTCTTGGGGAAGCACTAGGAAATTTTCATCTGCGGAGAGTAGGAGGATGTTAGCACTGGGGACAGTGAAGCACCTTTGCCAGAGGTGTGCTGAGAAGCCAACTGGAGATGAATGAAAAGGGATGCTAAGGTTCAGTGGGGCCCAGCTGCGGTTAGCACAATTTTATGGTGTGTTACCAGTTGTGGATGACATTTTCCAGCACAATCCAATAGCCTGAGGTGCTCGCTGAACTTCCCCTGCGTAGGGGCTGCCAAATGAAAGCCTAATGACATTGGATGCTTTTACGAGGTCAGTGGGCAGTGTGTGATGTTGCTCGTTAAATTTCTGGGTCCAAAATGGAACACTCTGTGGTCTGTCAATAGATTTGGCCATTCTGACTGTACTGGAAATCTGAGTGACTATGATGTTGTTTAGCAACTAGCGGGTTTGGGCGGCTGAAGGCAACATCTGGGGATAAAAGTAGTTGCTTTTCAAACTCTTAGAGATGGAGTACATGTTGTTGCTATTTTTCCACAGCAAATTCCTCACACCTAGTAAGAGTCAGAGTATTTCCTAAAAGGACAGAAACATTACTACGCTATAGCTTAAATGGTGACTTAAGGTAACCAAAGAAAGACTGTGTTGGGTAGGGGCCTGAAACATTAGGAACAAATAAACAAAGAGACCAGAAACAGCACAGTACCCTCTAACGTGCAAGAGATGCTAAATATGGAAGATATGAGCATTCAAGTCAATGAATAGCTGTTCTCCAGGTAGAGACAATAGCTACCTGGGACAATAGCTTGTAGGAAGTTCTCTTTATGACCAACCATTTCTTTTCTCAGGAAGTACAGCCTCAGAGAGAAATTTGGAAAGTCATCATAGATATGCAATGCAAGTTTATACCTTCCATTTGCATATATTACTTGCAAAGGTGCACTAAGCGTAGGCTCTGAGCAGCAATTCTGTCTCACTATCTGACATGTAGGGTTCCCTGGTCCTCTCTCCAGGATGAGGTCCCCAGTGCATAAGACACCCTGCACAAAAGACACCCTCTCTTGACTATATTACTTGCACTAACCAGGTCAGCCTCATGCCCTCTATTTGGAGCATAGGTTGACTTGTAAACTTCCTTCATCTATCTCAAGTCTATTACAAAAACATAGTTATCTCCTCCTCCAGCCACTTCACCTCCTTTCCCTTAATCTCCAGTACACTCAGCGATAGGCCAAAGATTCAGATCCTGATTTTAGCTTCAGTGATGTGGAGGCACAGTCTTGACTCTGACCCAGCTCTAACTCTGATCCTCTATTAAATATCCAATAGACACATGCACACTCATGCTTAAATTAACAAGAGGAAAACCCGATTCAGTTAGTAGTCCGTTTTCCAGCAGAGATTGAACCTTTGGGAAGATGAGAATTACACTAGATGCTATTGGACAATAAAACTTGCAAGAATATTTCTGTTTTGAGTATCAACATTGAATTTGCTGCAGGAATTATGATGTGTGTGAAGCCAAATGCATTTGAAAAAGAGAAAAGATATGCTATACTAAGACATCCGTTTACAGGAAAACTAGTTATAGCTTTATGTGTCACTCTCTGTTTAATTTCAGCAACTTCTATCCAAAAATAAAGCAAAACATTTTATGGGTAATGAACAAGAGATTTAATATTGTATGGGTGACTAATTTGGTTACTTAAGACAAAAGTTGGAAATGAACCGGATGTTCTAAACTTGATTAGTGTTTCTGTCATAAGGATGCTGCATTAGGTTGACAACAATTGAAACTCATAGCTCATTATTTTTGTATGGCTTCTCCATTAGCTATACTTCTTAGAGTTTCAGTGCCGTGTTGGAATTGTTAATGTTTGCTTCTTGCAGAAGTTTTTCTTGGGAAAGCCAGTTATGAGAAGCCCAAATAAAACAGAATTGAAGCAATTATATAGATCATTCTAGACCCAAATTCTATCCCCCTCTCTTTTCCTTTAATGTTACCTCAAATGTCATATCAGCTATAAAGACCTAGACTAAAAATGAACGCATGTAGTAAATACTGAAGTTTAGAAAATTCTAGGCAGGTACTGTCTTCTCCTTTCTCATATGAAATTCTTTACTTCCACTATCATTTCCAGAAAGGTGTTCATTAAGATGCAACACCCATTGGTGTATCAAGTGAGTTATGAGTCATTCACACCTTAACACAAACTATTTTAATCAACCATATTTCTCTATAACACCTTACCAAAGAAATGAGCACTTGGGAGTGAGGAAAAGGAGAAGGAAATTTTTAAAACAGACACGTCAGCAAAGACAAGATGCCTGAGTAAACATCCAAAGCAGAGCAATTTGGAGAGTCGGGGTAGTAGCTAGACCCCACCTCTCCAACCTGAACTAGACATTTAGCAACCAGAGGAGAAAATATTAGAAAGGTATCAGTGTCGAATGGTATTTATTTTGCCAACCTAGCACATAAGAGTTTTCTGCCGGACACTTTTGTTTGATACAGTAACACGTCTTAAAGGAAAGAGAAATGGGACATACATGGAAAGATCTGCCTTGTCCCCTGCTTTGGTAGAACAACAATTTGCCAACAATCCATACGTTAAAAATAATTATCCACATGACTAAGTCACCATATAACCCCTTCATGGGACACTCTATCTAGGGCAGCTGAGGCAACTTGCTCACATTTACCATGGGGGTCTATCTAAAGGAGCAGCAACGGGGTCCTGGTTTGGTTTCAGAGTGTGTGTGTGTGTGTGTGTGTGTGTGCGCGCGCGCGCGCTCGCGCGTGAGAGCATGTGCGCATGCTCACGTGTACAGCCGGGACCCTAGAGAGAAAAGGCAGAAAGCAGCCCCAAGTGGATGTCCCAGGGGAGTCAAACATTCTGGTCTTATTCCGGGCTTTTCTTTATAATCCTAACCACTCCCACTTCAGGCTTAGACTCTAAAAGGTTAGGGCTCATTATTCTTGACTCAGTCTGACTTCCCTTTACTCCTGAAGGGTTGACACTCATGGATCTTAGAGCGAGTTGATAGGTTTATCAAATCAGTATCGGCAATATGGCCTTGGAAGTATTGACTTAGAGATTTTTGGCTGGCCTTTGGTCCCCTACTTGGAATTCTGTCCCCGGCATGAGGCTGATTGACTTTGGATGGAGGTCCTTTTAGGAAATGGCAAGTCAGTAGCCAGGATCTCAATATCAGATCAGCCCATGTGGATCGTACACTGATCTTCTCTTGCTTCTGTAACTGGAAGATTGCCTTTCCTGGCTCAGTTGCTACATTTTTACAAAATTAATTCTCCTTTTTCACTTATTAATATCCTTGACTGGGGTCTCATTTTTCTAATACTGGCAGGCAGAGAATGGGGATGACGGGGCTTTCTTCCTGCCCCCAAACTGCTCCCCGACCCCCGCCGCCATCCTTTTTGGGACCACCTTGCCACACACATATCTTTGCTCCTGAGTCTACTGAACATCACCCTTCTATCCACCTCTGGATTTTAGTTCTCTCTTATTTTCTACAGACAGTCTTCTGAGAGTTGGCACCAAGATCTTACCAAGACCTGCTTTTAATGTCTATTGCCCACCTTTTCAAATCTTGATACTTCCCAACATTGAGGGAAAGAGAAAGGGGAGAAAAAAGACAGTATACCATATACCCGCCACCAGGCACGGGTCCTCACATGCGTTATTCTCTTTGAGCTTATCACAACTCTGATTGTTTACTGTTTGTGACCCCTTCCCCTATTGCTGTGACTTGCTGAGAGATTATGTTTACTGAATCCCCAGTGCCTACCAAAGTTGCTAGAACATAGTGGGATTGGTGAGTGTAGGCAGTATAATAAGTTTATGGAATTTACAGTCTTGGGAATTAGTATTTGGGAAATGGCCTGGAGTCGTGAATTGATATCGCAATTGTGTATACTCAACCATACTTCTGACACTTATGGTCAAGGTTACCTGTAAATTAAGAAGAATAGTGCTTCCCAAGTGTGGTTCGTCATAATCCATTTCACTGCACTGCTGGGTAGCCAATGGTTCCATGATACAATAATATTGGTAACACTGAGTTAAACAAACAAACAAACAAAACCATATTCGTTTGCTGCAGGATGTCTCGGATGTTTTATTTTGCTAGAGTATATGATGTACTCTAAGAGGAAATATATGTCCTATATTCTGTTGACCCCAGGGCATTATCTGGAATCAGTGTCCCTTAGAACACAGATTAGTAAAGTCTGCTTCAGTGAATAGCTAAAGATCTAGTTCAGTGGAAACTATAATGTACAGGGAAGGACTTAAATTACTGCTGAGGTTGATCTGACTCTAGAAAAATACGCCACAGGCACAAACTGTACTCAATCTTCCAATATTAGACTGCCATCGGTGAGCATAATAGAAGGACTTTCATTAAATTTCCAACTTTATCAAAACTATCTGGATTGTTTGCTGGGCTAAATCTACAGCCAGGATATGACTATGGTTTTCTGATTCAACGATGAGTGAGCCTAGTGGGTGGTATACAGGGAGTGATTAACAAAGCAGTTTGAATAACAAAAATAAATATAGTTGCTCTTCTATATTTTATTTAACTAATAATTCCCTTCTGTTTCTTTATCACGAATTATTTTCCCCCCAAAAGTTAATCCTTAATTCTGATGTTTTTAAAAAAAAAACATATGCCTGCTCTCAGGGTTGAAATTGTGAAAGATTTTGGTTATTTAAAGAAAAAACTCCCAATGTTATCTATTAAACACCGATCATCATAGAGCTATATCAAGGACAGATAACACTTATGGGTTTAAGTGTTTTTCCTCTAAAAGGAAGATGTGCCGCCTGGTAAACCAATTAATTTTGCTCACCTGTAAATAGAGGTGTGGTTTTTATACTTTCCATATAATCTCCTTATAAAACCTAGAATGTATTATTCTTGCGTATTTGGAAAGAGATTGTAACTTACTTCTTTTAGTTGTTGAAGTAATAAGCTGTATGCAGATACATTCTATATACATCCATATTCAAACATCTGAAATGCATATAAAACAATGGCCAGAACCATAGCAATAATGGAGTGCAATTATACCACGGAGGATCATCTATTCTACCACTTTAATCCTTTCCAATCGTTCACCAGTCGGTTGAAATCGTGGTTCCAAAATATGGGTGTGTGTGAAAATCATCGTATGTCCTTGTAAAAAATTCAGATTCCTAGGGCTTGGGACAAGAAATTCCAGTTCTGTAGATCTGGGAAACGTTTCACTGGCAATTTTAGTGGAATGTGTAGACAGACCATCCAGAGTCTTAAGCTTTGCTTAGTAATCAAACATTAAATGATGTTACATATATGAGGTGTTTAACATGGTATGGTGCCACAGAGAGACCATTACAAAGGTTAGTTGTTTTTTTTTTTTCCTATTCAAATATTTATTAACCACTAGCTATATGAAAGAGCACTCTTTTCTGGACCTCTTAGAGACACAGGTAGAATATAGACATAGGATATGGCCTTTGCAGAACTTGAAATTCTGGGGCAGAGGGTGGGAAGGCATGAGGTCTGCAGAAGACATGATTGTCCCTTCCACTGTTTTCTGCACACCTCTACTGGCAATTCCTTTCTTCTAGCGGTTTTGACCAAAGACCTTGTTGTCATTCTTGATACTGCCTTTTCTTTCAGGCTCTACGCCTAGTATATCTGCACTGTATCCAGAGTGTGATCTGCACTGGTCCTTCATTGTCCCTACCCTGATCCCAGCTAGTGTTCTTGTTCCCATGTAGTCTGTTTTCACAGGCAGCCGGAGCTACTTTATTAAAACCTACCAGCGGTCAGGTCACACCACCCCTCTGCTCAGTTCCCTCCACTATTCCTATGTCACCCAGAAGTAAAGCCAAAGCCATTAATTTTTTAAATGTCTGTCTCCACTCTCTCTCTGAAGTCATCTTCAGTTTTCCCCAGTTTTCTGTGCCCCAGCAATGCCATTTTCCTTGCTGGTCTTTAGATGAGGTTTGGCCAACCCCACCTCAAGGCTACAGCACTGTTTTTTTTTTCTCTGACTGGAATGGTCTCTCTGACGCCTGAACGTCTCCCTCTTCCATCCTTTTAAAAGTGTGTGCTAGGGTTCCTGGGTGGCTCAGTTAGTTTAGTATCTGACTCTTGATCTCAGCTCAGAGCTTGATCTCAGGGTCGAGTTCAAACCCTGCATTGGCTTCATGATAGGCGTGAAACCTACTTAAAAACAAAGTGTGGCTCACTATCGGTTTTTGGGGAGTCACTCTCTGACTATCTTCTTTAAAATTGTAACTCTTGGGGCACTTGGCTGGGTCAGTTGGTTAAGCAACAGACTTTTGATTTCAGCTCAGGTTATGTTCTCACCTTTGGGAGATTGTGTTCCTCTTTTGGCTCTGGGCTGTGTGTGGAGCCTGCTTAGTATTCTCTCTCTGCCCCTCTCTTCCTGTCTCTCTCTCATAAATAAATAAATAAATAAATAAATAAATAAATAAAATTGTAACTCTTCCGCCTCTGGCACTCTCTGTCCTTTTCCCTATTTTAACTCCCTTCCCTAGTAATTACCATTTATATTAGATACTATAAAGTTCACTTCTTTATTTCACTGGCTGTTATTTCTTCTGCCTCTCCCCAACAGATTATAATAAGCAAACGAGAGTAGGGATTATTTTGTCTGTTTAATTTACTGATACATCACTAGCACATAACAATAGAACTAAACACACATAGTTGCCACACAATAAACATATGAATGGATAAATAGATGAATGTCAATCAGTAACTGAATTGTAACAAATAAAACAAATGAATTACGAAAAATAATTCCATTTACTGGTACCCAATATATTCCGGATACTATATTCAACAATTTATAGGGATTATTTCTTTTAATCTTGACTGCAAACCTTTGACGTGAGTCTCACAAGGTAGGCACTTACAGATAAGAATCAGGCTCAAGCATGTTAAGTATCTTCTGTAATAGTAAGTAGCAAACAGGTATTTGGAAGAAGACTCATCTGGTTCCAATGCATATATGCTGGCTTTTCTGGAGGACGTTATCTCTAATATCTTTGGAAATATCCTAC
Organism: Neofelis nebulosa; assembly: GCF_028018385.1. Taxonomy (NCBI): domain Eukaryota; kingdom Metazoa; phylum Chordata; class Mammalia; order Carnivora; family Felidae; genus Neofelis; species Neofelis nebulosa. The sequence goes on along the minus strand of NC_080783.1, from coordinate 107,382,467 downwards.
TCAGATCATATAGGCAATGTCTAAATCTTCTGCTGTGGGAAGTTTCTCTAATTGACTGTAACAGAAGTTACATGATTGGACTAAAATACCAGCATCTAATTAAGTCATGTTCATGAAACTTTATGTATTTTTAGGTAATATTGCCAAAGAAATTTTATTAACTGCTAATCTTCAACATTGCTATATCTTTTGGATTGTGAAACGTCTAACAAATCTGTACTCCATTTAGTCTTAATTAGAAGAGATTAATGTCACGTGAAGACTGTTGTAGACACTTGCCGTTGCATCAGTATGCAATAACTGTGCTGGGTTGATTACAATGGGAGTATTAATCTGTATTTATTTAATGCTTCTTGTAATATGCCATCAAGGACCTGTAAGTTATGGCGTGTGAATCTTGAGTAGATTGTCTGGTCAGACTTGCCCCACCCATATGGCAATATTCCAATTGACTATCTTCAAATATCCTAAGTTCATTCTTACTAATATGTCTTTATATAAATTATATCTCACTTGAAATCCCTGCCCTCTTCCTCAATCTCCATCCAAAATCTAAGGTCTTCCAAGGTCCAGTTAATGCCTTCTCATTATCTATTATCTTTCTTTGCTGTTGTTCTAGTTAACATGAATTCATCTTTCTTTTTTATTATTAGTTACATATAATGCCTCGCCTCCTCTGTTGACCTCCCATTCATTTACATTTATTTATTAAAATTAATGACTTCCTTTTCTGTATCACACTCAGAAGTCTCAGATACCAACATGAATATGACATGATCTCCACTTATATAAACCTATATAAACAGCTGTTGGGCATGTGTTGAATTTTCTTCAGTTAATTATTGCTTGGACATCCACAACACTCTATATTCCTTTATTCAGAATGTAAAGAATGTAAAATAAAATATAGTCCCTGACCTGGGCACCTGGGTGGCTTAGTCAGTTAAGCATCCGACTTTGGCTCAGGTCACGATCTCACGGTTTTGGAGTTTGAGACCTGCATTGGGCTCTGTGCTGACAGCATGGAGTTCACTTTGAATTCTCTCTCTCCCTCTCTCTCTGATTCCCCCCCCCCCATGTTTTCTCTCTCTTTCTCAAAATAAATGAGTTATATATATACATATATATATATATATATATATATATATATATACATATATATATATACACACACAATCTAATGAGAGAGAAAGGCTCTTATGATCACAGCATGATGCAGTCAATACTACAATTGAAATACATACAGAGTGATGTCAAGAGCAAAGAGGAAGCACATATGAGCCATTTTTGAAACGTCAAGCCAAGAAAAGGAAGAAAAAGTGAAACTTGAGTTGAATCTTAAAGCAACCATTAGAGTAAGCCCAACTAAGGCTGATTGGGGTGGGATGATTTCACAGGCTGAGAGATAGGCTGGTTTTGTTTCTTGGCTCTTCCCACCTCGAACCTTAAGAGATATTAAGCTCCGCATGAAGAAGAACCGTGATCTTTCTCAATGTAAGACGTACTGGTAAGTACTCAATTACTGTTTTCAGAGTGACTGCTTTAACTGTTTAATAAAAAGACCTATTAAGAAGTGCAAATTTATGTTCTATGCAAGGCACTTGCCTTAACTTTTTGAAGACACAACTAACAAAACTAAAACTCTACTTCCCGTCCCTATGTGTGTCCCTTAGACAAAAACAGAAAGAAAAAAAATCTGTTCTTCTATTGTGCTAACCTATTTTCTAGAAAGAATGAGAGAAGAAACTAATAAGTCAATATGATATTTGTTGTCTAAGTTTCTATTTAAAATATTCTTCCAACCCTGATATAAATTTCTGTTTTCTTTATTTAGTGACTTCATAGGTGAGCTGACTTCTTTGCCGTGATGTTTTCTTCTCACCTGTGGGCTTTTCCTAGTAGGGTCAATTGCAGTGTAACCTTCTGAGGATACATGGGGACAGGGAAATGAATCCAAACACATTTGGCAGCACAAAGCCTTGAAAAAGACTCCAGGATAAGAACATGTCCCTAAAATACCTCACCATTATGTTATAGTCCTTTTAATTTCTCTATATGGTTTCAGCTCCTGCCACATGCTGTGGACTTAGGAGGCAGAAAGTCTGGTTTTGACTAAGGAGCTAATTAGTTGCGTAGCCCTTAGCAAGTCACTTAACCTCCCAGGGTCGCAGTTAATCTTCGTCTATAAAATGAAGAATAAGTTGCTGAAATCCTGATTATGAAATTTTATGAAAATTTGTCTAGAAGACATTCCTAGCTTTCTCATTTCCTTGTGTTCTCAGCCCGTCTCTTTTGCTTAGATGTTCAGTGTGGCAAGAGTCCCAGAGAGAATAATGCCATTTACTTCTTTAAGGCCCCCTTCAAGTATCCTTTCCTTTAAAAAGCCATCAGGACTCTCTGTCTAATATAATTTCCCTCCTAGGTGTCTCCTTAAGGACATTTAATGTACAGCTGTCCCTGGATTGTAATGATATGTCTGTCTCTATGAGTGTACCCTCAGCTCTGTCGTAGACAACTGCACACAGGAAATCGGGCTCTTCATCACATCCTGTATATGTAGATCACAGTAACTTCTCAGTAAATATTTCACAGATGAACAAATGAATAATACGGTGTTTCCAACACATGGAACATATATTCTGTGCACTGCAATGTCTCTCCAATACATTAAACAGAAATAATTCATTACATTTCCAGTTAGTTCCATTCTCAACCTCAGGATCATAATATTCTATTATTGCCAATTTGGATAGTTATTTTTTTATTTCCAAATATGTTTAACAGGGGCGATTGGTCACTAGTCAGTATAAATGTGTCTATTATCATATTTCATATCAAAACTATGCCAGTTGAGTTGAGTTCTATGGACTTTTAAAGAATAAACATGTTCTACTGCTCTCTTTTTTCCTTCCTTCCTTCCTTCCTTCCTTCCTTCCTTCCTTCCTTCCTCTTTCTTTCTTTCTTTTTTCTTTTTGATTTTCAGAAGACTCTATGGTTGATAAGAGAGAGAAGTAACAAAGCTCTTCCTTTACCAACTCTCCAGTATGTCATATGCCCACATCTTTGCCTGGTGTGTGTGTGTGTGTGTGTGTGTGTGTGTGTGTCCTATTGGTTTTTGAGCTCCAGTAGAGTCTGTGTGTTCATTTTTTTATTCAAAAATGATAAAAAATAATAATATTAGGGTCAATCAAGAAACCAAATACTGAGTGTTCTTCATACGTGACATACCTCTGTAGTCATAGACTGATCTAATTCTTTCTCAGAAATCCAGTTAAGAGAAAAAGTCAACTTGGACTAATTGGCTTAATGGCACAACAAGAATCCGATGCTCCTATTGGTAACTTCACTGATTTATGCTGGTGGTATATTTTAAAATAAAGTGTATTCCTACAAAATTGAGGTTTAGTAAGAACAATTATCGGGAAAGTATTGTTATTGAAAAGAGTTTGCTTACTCATAGATACCAAGAGGGGGAGTACATATCGTGGTGGGGGTAGGGCAAATGGAAATTACCAGGATTGGTTATAAGGCAGAGGGAAAGGGGAGAAGACGTAAGAGCCTCAGCTGTGATTTCCTCAGGAAAAACAGGTGAGGCAGGGTAAGCGGTCTTAGATCGGTTAATTTGAATAACTTCAATAGGCTCTAAAGCCTACTGGGACTGGCTGTCCCTGCTTCTCTGGTACCTGACTGTGGGGTGAATAGTATAGGTGTATAGTGGTTGCAGTTTGAATGCCTGATAAAGGAGGTGGTTGGGGTATGAACTCTGGATTGGTCAGTTTGTATTTGAAAATTATGCCCTTGGGAGGAGGGCTCCTGCTGAGGAGGAAGGGAGCCGGAAGGGAGGCAGGAAGTCAAGGGTGGGTAACTCAGGCATATTATCATGTTGTCCCAGACCAAGTGGGTCCAGCATATGCACGTAGGGCAGATGTTAAAGCATCAGGTTTACAGAAACTAGAAATATGATCAACACATTGGTGTCCCCTGGAAGTGAATGCAAGTTGGGGGAAGGGCAACAGAGACATAACACACAAACTTTCAATCAACCGAAAGTTTCCCTTTACATTTGCTTGATGACCATGAAGAGCACCCGAAATGTTTCATTTTATACTTTCTTTTGCTTTGCAAAACTATAGACAGTGAAGAGAAAGAAAAACACATAATTTTAGTTTGATTTCTTACCTTATTTTATTCTTACAACATCACTGAGCCATATGGAATGAATTTGGCCAATGGGGACACTAAAGAGAAGAAGAGTTAAATGATTTACCCCAAATTCAGACAGCAAGCAGTTAATAGAACCTAGCTCTAGGGTGTCTGGGTGGCTTAGTCAGTTGGGCATCTAACTGTTGATTTAGGCTCAGGTCATGATCCCACAGATTGAGAGATCAGTTCCCGTGTCCAGCTCTGAGCTGACAGCGCAGAGCCTGCTTTGTGCTTGGGACTCTATCTCTCCCTCTCTTAAAGTAAATAAGTAAACATAAAAAAAGAACCTAGCTCGAAAGCTAGCATTCTACCTCCTATATTCTGCTGTTGCAAAAGGACAACCAAAAGGAACATTAGCATTGAGAACATTCTCTGCCTTCCATGGTACTGTGTTTAGAGTGCTGCATTAAATGAAATAGAGGATTCAAAGGAGTTTAAAATATGAATGTCATTCACAAAGAATATAGTGTCCAATTGGGAGACAAGGTATATATGTTACTTTTATTGTTAAATCATCTGTTTACTTACATACTGTAGAAAAGTAAAACCATATATCATCTTGAAATTAGTGCCCAGAATTTTTCTTTCTTATTACTAAGTGATGCTTGGGGAATAGATAAAGCTCTAGGAGCCTAAGTTATTTCTAGTCTAGACAAAGGAACAAAGATTCATATATGAACAAATCACCTGATTAAAACTGGATACTGGAGCCGGGGATTAAAGGAGAAGTTTAAAACATGGAAAGAGTAAAGGGCATGCAAGAATCTGTAGTCTGAATTTGGGGAATGAGAGTGAAATTTTTACTGAGGTATAATTGACATACTATATTCTATTAGTTTCAGGTATACAACAATGTGATTTGACATTAAAAAATGAGCGCCATTATAAGTCTAGTTACCATTTGTAACATACAAAATTAATATAATATTATTACCTATATTCCCCATCTGGCACATTACATCCTCATGACTAATTCTATAACTAAAAGTTTGGACTTCTTGAACCTCTTCACTCATTCTGCCCACCCACCAACCTCTTCGCCTCTAGAAACCATCAGTCCGTTTTCTGTATCTGTGGGTATATTTCTATTCTTGTTTTGTTTTGCTTGTTTTTGTTTGTTTGATAGATTCCATATATAAGTAAAATTATGTGGTATTTGTCTTACTTTGACTTATTTCACTTAGTATAATATACTCCAAGCCCATCCATATTGTCACATTCTTTATTTTGCCTTTTCGATTTTTTATTTAAATTCTCATTAGTTAACATACAGTGCCATATTGGTTTCAGGAGCAGAATTCAATGATCAATCAATCACTTACATACAACACCTAGTGCTCATCATGACAAGTGCCCTCCTTAGTACCCATCCCATCCACCTCCCTCCATCAACCGTCCATTTGTTCTCTAAGAGTATTTTATGGTTTATTTCCCTCTATGTCTACCCCCCTTCCCCCCTTCATCTGTTGTGTTTTTTAAATTCTACACATGAGTGAAATCCTGTGGTATTTGTCTATCTCTGGCTGACTTGTTTCGCTTAGCATGATACACTTTGGCTCCATCTACATTATTGCAAATGGCAAGGTTTCATTCCTTTTGATAGCCGAGTAAAGACTTAATTCGTTTTATGAACAAGTAATACTATATATTATACATTTGACTTGCAAAGTTACTGCTGAAAAATCAGCTGATAGTCTTAACGGGGTTGCTCTTGTATGTCATTAGTTATTTTTCTCTTGCTGTTTTTAAGGTTCTTTCTGTAGCTTTTGACATTTTAATGATAATATGTCTTGGTGTGGATCTCTTTGGATTCATCTTGTTTAGGACTCCCTCTGTGCTTTCTGAACCTAGATGTCTGTTTCCTTCCTTGGGCTAGGAAAGCTTTTGGCCGTTATATTTTCAAATAACATTTCTGCTCATTTCTCTCTTCTCCTTCTGAGACTTCTATAATGTAAATGTTAATACACTTGATGACGTCCTACTGACTCCTTAAGCTCTTCTTATTTTTATTATTATTTTTTCTTGTTCCTGTTCTGTTTGGGTGATTTCCATTACCCTGTCTTCTAGGTCACTGATCCATTCTATTCTATCATCTAGGTACTATTGGAAACATATTTCTCTACTTCTTCTTTTTGCTTGATTTTCTGTGTTTGTGTGCATTATATGAAACAACAATCTCTCACTGTCTTGAAGCAATGGCTCTGTGCAGAGGATGAAGCTTACCATTTAACCTTGCCGTAGTGCTTGGTTGTCTCTTGTGTTCACTCTCCTTCCTTCAGACTTGTGTGTTCCTGTAACACAATTCTCCCTTGCGATCTGAGTCTGGTGCACAAGGGGAGTCCTCTGTGTGGGCTAGTGTACGTGTTGGCTCTGTTGAGGCCGCACTAGCAGCACACGGAGGCAGGACTTCTCATCTGCTGTGTCTGTCAGGGCTGCATGAGTGGTGTGGGGTGGGGGAAGCACAGCAGAGGGGGCTGTGGATCTACTCACTCTCCATGCCTGGCAATACAGCATGAGTGGTGGGGGAACTGGGGGATTCACCTGCTGCTATTAGGTCAATAATGTGAAGGTGCAAAAATGGTGCCCACCAACACGAGTGTTGGTAACATAGAGGGAGCTCAGTAAAATGTCATCGGCCAGCATTCTGTCCCTGGAGACAGCCCCAAAATGCTTTTGCCCCTTTGGCAGCTGCTTTAAGTTTATCAAGTGAATCTCCTTTACATACAGTCTAGGGGCTTTTTGTGCCCTGAGGTAAATGGGTCTGCACACAATCCCTTAAAGAGCAGAATCTTCATTCTCTACAGCTCTGTTTTTACCTTGAATGTAATCCTCAGCTTTTCAAAGCCAGATGTTTCAGAGGCTTATTTCTCATGCAGGATTTGAGGTTTGGGGTGCCTGGTGTGGGGTTACTCCATAGAAGAAACCCCATTTATATGTTTGTTGGTTTGTTTGTTTGTTTTGAGATCCCTACAAATTGTGGGTTGCCCTTTCCTCAGGGGTGGAGTTTGGGGCACAAATGTTTCTCTGCTTCTCCTACCCACCTCTGTGTGGTCATTCAATCCTTTGCTGTGGAACAGGTGTTCGGCAAGTTCTCAAGTTCTTTTTGGTGTGAGTTATTCCATATGTAACTGTTTTTGATGTGTTCACTGAAGGAGCTGAGTTCAGGATCTTCTTACTCTACCATCTTAAACCACCTGTGAGAGTGATTTCTTTATTAAGTTCATTTTGGGAGAGAGAGTGAATGGGGGAAGAGGCAAAAAGAGAGGGAGAGCGAATTCCAAGTAGACTCCACACCATCAGTGTGGAGCCTGATGCAGGGCTCATGAACTCACCAACCGTGAGATCATGACCTGAACTGAAGTGTGATGCTTCACACTGAGCCACGCAGGCACCCTAAGAGGGATTTTTTTTTACCTATATAAATGTGTAATATTGAATTTAAAGTTGTTTACATTGCTTTAATATAATCTCTTCACATCACTAAATTTTGAGTATTTCAGTGGCAATCAAAAGGGAGAGCCTAAAATCAGGGCTGATTGAAAGGAAGTCATTGAGAATATAACTTTGAGCTGACACATTAGTAATGGATCCAGCAGGAAAAAAAAGAGAACTCAGAACCAGGATAAATATAAAATCGTTACATTGCCGGGTGTGTATAGAAATTAGGAACATTTCTATAGGGGATTAAATGAGAGTGTGAAGAATGCCTTACAGGCTACAATGACAGGGACACTGACATCAGAGTTAACCTGTTTCACTATAACTTTGGCAACATGTTTCATAAATTCTATAATGATTTTCAAATGCTTATCAGAGAAATTAAGTTCTTCAGTTATGCTAAGTTTCTCCAAGACCTAAGCATTAGATGAAATGAAATATTAAAGGGGCACCTGGGTGGCTTAAGTATCTGACCTGAGGATCATGATCTTGCAGTTGGTGAGTTCGAGCCCCGTGTTGGGCTCTGTACTGAAAGTGAGGAGCCTGCTTGGGATTTTCTCTCTCCCTCTCTCTCTGCTCTTCTTCCACTTGTGTGCATGTTCCATCCCCCGCCATGTCTCTCAAATAAATACACTTTTTGTAAAGGAAATATTAGGAGTAGAATTTGGAATTCTAGGTGATCTCAGCAGGCCATCCTGGTTCCAGAACTGGTCTACAAATATTTCCATCCTTCTTCACTAAAGCAAATATCAATTGCAAGGAAAAATCTTCACGCCTGTCTCTACCAGAAGAAAGGTTCTGCCAGTGCATACTGTCTGCATAGTCATTGCTGAACCCTCACTGCCAATCAGAATGGTGGATGACTGGCAAAAACCCAACACCAAATGGTGTTTGAACTGAATTATGTTGGGGTTGGGTAGACTTCACAAAGTGATCGAATTTAAAGAGGAGGTGAGAGGTAGAATTAAACTCTGAGTTTGCTAAGTATAAACACCCAACACGGATTGTTTTTCTCTGGAACTTTTATTTGAAGGACCATGTTGAAGCTTATTCAAAAACAGGCCAGATCCTGTTCCCCTAAGCTTTTAATTTTTTTAAATTTAATTCAAATAAACAATTACAATTATTTCCAAATATCACTTGTGACTGTAATTTAAAACTTTTACAACCCAGCCCTTCTTAGTGTATGAAGGGGGATCTTCAGTAATTTATATGTAATTTACTCCATCAATAAGCCTCAACATTAGAAATACATGCCACTATGTTCTCTAAGCCCTCAGATGTTTCGAACGGTGGTGAAGTCTATTGCAAGAGTCTCTTTTAAGTGTTCAGGGAGTGTGATTTTCCTTTGTTGGACATCATTTTATCACCTCCACCCAGTCTGTTTGCTTCAAGAAAGCTGTCTGTTCCAGCTCAGGGTGGTTCTATAATCCTTTTCTCAGTTGCCAGTTATATAAATAGGCTCCTTTGCTTCCTAGATACTCTGTTTGTGTTTCAGAATACAATTGGTTCTAGTTCTATTTTTAATAGTCTCAATATTTAGGGGCAATTTATAGAAAGAGGCCTGAAAATGAATATTGAATTCATAAAACTTAAATCTATAATATTTAAAGAGACCATTTACTTTCATTTTAAGACAGGTGTCACAAAAAAAGCATGGACACTTCTGCTTTCAAAGCCAATTTCTGCCTTATATTATCTGTGACAACTGTGCATGGCTGGGTTCATTGTCTGAGCTATGGTTTATCCGTCAGAAAAGCAGGAGTAATAATTATATAATAATGAGCTTCTAAGACTCTACAGAGCACCAAGATGATGTGTGAAGCAGGAAGAGAATGATCAGAAAATGGTGACTATTATAGTCATTAATTTCAAACATCGGTTGATTTTGAAGTGCAAAACATATTAGCTAATTTGGGTCAAATGATTTGTTTTTTCTTCTATCTGTCACATCTTTAACACAGATGTAAGGCATTAACAAAGTGGGATGTTAGAATATTAGAGACAGAAAACTAATATTTATTCATTATTGACTTCATACCAATCTTTTTTTGAATACATTGTCATCATGCTTATCAAAAGGTATTTGTTATTGGATTTCCACCAGTTTAATAATATTTTTAGGTACATTGTCTCACTGACTGCCTATATAACCTTTTTGTCTCTGTTTTGCAGATGACTAAATTAAAGTTCTATGCAGTTAAATTAGCAGGAAGTAGATCTGGAATTTGAACCATGCCTGCCTGATTTCAGAATAAGTATGATTACTGCAGTTAGAAATTTACTGAGCACGTTTCTGTCAAACATCTCTTTAAGCATTTTATGTAAATTACTCATTGGTCCCTTATAACAAATCATTTTATCTAATTACTATTATTATAGCTTAATTTATAGATGAAGAAAATAAGGCACTGAGAAGGAAAGCAACATTCTCAAGGTCACAAAGAAATGTTTACTCAAGGAGTTAATCCTAAACAGTCTCACTCCAAAACTAATATCCAAGCCACATTGTCTGCTGGGGAAAAGAGGCTGGACCCTTAAATCTCTCCAAATCTATGCTGCCTATAATCCTAAACACTCAGTGATTAAATTCCTGGACTTTTTCCTCTTCTTAATTATATTTTCAGGAACTATGTATTGGTAAACACTATATTTCTGTGAATTAGCTGGTTAGACCTCAAGGATACAGAAAGCATGGTACATGACACCAGAAACCTGTCAGAGAACCCAGTGCAAAGTAAAGCAGTGTCTACAAGGTCCAAATACTTCTTATTTGCATTAGAATATGGGCACATATGAGGCGAGTAAGGAAGTACCGGGTTGAGAGAAGAGGGTCTCTGTCTAGGAATGAGTCATGCATGAGACCCCAGAGAGATGTGATTCTAATCAACAAAATACGTTTTATATGGATTCTGATGGGCCATGTGGGGTGGGAAGGATACAAGGGCATGCTGTCCCTCTAAAGAGTTTTTCTAAAATGCAAATAAATAAGAACAAGGGACAGAAAGCTCTTGCTAGTCATTTCCAACTGTCACATTGAGGGCTTTGATTTTTTTTTTTTTTTTCCCCTCCTGGAGCAGACAGAAGGTAAGATTGCTAAGGCCTTTTCTATAATGGCCTAATCAGTACATTTCAAGTGTCATTATAGTTAAGTATCAACTATAGAGGGAGTTCTATAATTTTCTTTATTAATGGACAAAGAAATAGGAAAGGTAAGTTTAAAATCTCTGCTTAAAGGATGGTAGAACTGAATGGATAATGGCATAGCTCTGTTCATGCCAGAACTGTATCCCTGGGAGTTTAATTTCACTGCTTTTACACAGTGACCCTTTAAACTATAAACACGAAAAAAATGTCTCTTTATGTTACATTATGAACCCCAGAGAGCTGCCCATGTGAACCCAGAATGGAGCACGGGAGAGCAGGGTTTATGTTGAAATTTTTTCACATTGAAAGATTTTGGGCTGATTTGGGGAACTGTCAATTTAGAGCCTAGGTCTTTAGCTGCTGAGACGTAGGATGAGCTGTCAAAGAATTGAATCGCGCCTGGATGCCAAGAAGTGATTGTCCGGATGGAATTCAATACAGACAATCTAACACATATTACTCGACCATCTAGCAAAAGACTGATCTGCGCTGCATCAGATACAGAGGAGAGCAGGACTGGACAATCCAGGAGGACACAGGGCTGGAAACCGGCCTAGCTGGTAAATAGTTTTTCTTGTGCAGCTACACACCTTTCACAACTCTTTTTTTGTTGTTGTCGTTTTTTTAAATAATTTTTAAGTTTATTATTATTTTTTAATTTATTTTGAGGGATAGAGAGGGAGAGCACAAGCCAGGGAGAGGCAGAGAGAGAGAGGGAGAGAGAGAATCCCAAGCAGGCTCCGCACTGTCAGCACAGAGCCCGATGTGGAGCTCGAACTCCCACACATGACCTGAGCCAAAACCAAGTCAGACGCTTAACCAACTGAGCCACCAGGTGCCCCTGTCGTTGTCATGTTAAAAAAAATGTAAGCCTAGACTAGAAGGCTTAAATTTAAGGCTTGTGAGTTAAATATAATCTACTGACTTATTTTGTTTATGTGTTCTTTTGGTTTCAATGAATTCTATTGGGTGGGAAACCCACTCTTTGTTTATAACATTAGCCTTACTATTCCATTTTCTTTCATCACCCAGTCCCTGAAGGTGAGTGAGTTTGCAATTTCCAATAGATTATAAGCTCTTTTATAGCAGTTTTGGATTGTGAGTTTAGGTTTACTATTTTTACATGTACTGTGCAGAGGCATTAAGTACATTCACACTGTTCTGCAACCATCACCACCTTCCATCTCTAGAATTTTTTTATCTTTTCAAACTGGAACTCTGTACCCTTTAAGCACTAACAACTCATTGCTTCTTTCTCTTGCCCCTGGCAGCCATCCTTCTACTTTCTTTCTATGTGATTTTTATTACTTCGGATACCTCAAATAAGAGGAATTAATGTACAATTCTGGTTTGTTTATTTCACTTAGCATGATATCCTTAAGGTTCATTGATGTTTAGAATACATTAGAACTTTTTTACATTTTAAGGCTGAATAAAATTCCATTGTTTTATATACCACATTTTGTTTACCCATTCACATGTAGATGGACACCTGCGTTTTTTTCTACCTTTTGGCTATTGAGAATAATGCTACTATAAATGTGGGTTTACAACTATCTTTTTTAATCCATACTTTTAATTATTTTAGACACATGCCCAGAAATGGAATTCCTAGGTAATATGTTAATTGCATGTTTAATTTTATGAAAACCCACCACATGGTTTTCCATAATAGTGGCACCATTTTGCATTCCCACCAGCTATATGCAAGATTTCCAATTACTACACAGACTCAACAAAACTGACTTTTTCTTATTTTTTGTGCTCTTACAATTGCCATCCATCCAAGTGGGTGTGAAGTTGTATCTTGCTGTGGTTTGATTTACATCTCCCTAAGGATTAGTGATATTGAACATCTCATGTGCTTATCAGACATCGGCTGATCTTTGGAAAAATGGCTATCCACGTTCTTTGCCCACTTTTGAATTGTTTTGTTGTTGTTGAATTTTAGAAGTTCTGTATGTATTTTGGATATTGATTTATAGAAGATGTATGATTTGTAAGTATTCTCTCAAATTCTGCAAGTTGCCTTTTTTAATCAGTTTATAGTGTCATTTGATGTGCGAGTGTTTTACATTTTGATAAGATCCAATTTGGGTACTTTTTCTTTTGTTGTCTTTGCCTTTAATGTCATATCCAAGAAATTATTATCAAATCCAGTGTCATGAAGTTTTCCCCTGTGTTTCACTTTAAGGGTTTTATAGTTTTAGCTCTTACATTTACGTCTTTAATCCATTTTGCATCAATTTTTGTGTATAGTGTAAGGTAAAGGTTCAAGTTAATTCTTTTGCATATGGATATCATACAGCACTGTTTATTAACACGATGTTCTTTCTGCATTGAATGGTTTCGGAACTCTTGATAAGAAGAATTCGTCCATAAATGTAAAGCTTTATATCTGGGCAATCTTTTCTGTCCCTTTGGTCTATAAGTCTTTTTTTTTTTTATGCCAGCACCACACTGTTTCAATGATGATAGCTTAGTAGTAAGTTTAGAAATCAGGAGGTGTGAGCCCTCCAACTTTGCTCTTTTTCAAAATGGTTTCAGCTACAAAACTAAATAAACATTAAAAAAAACTTTAAGAAAACAAAAAATAAATAAAAACAAAAGGTTTTTGGGTTCAAGGCATGCATCAGGCTCTGTGCTGACAGCTCAGAGCCTGGAGCCTGCTTCAGATTCTGTGTCTCGCTCTCTCTCTGTCCATGCCCCGCTGGTGCTCTGTCTCTGTCTCCCTCAAAAGTAAATAAACATTAAAAAAGCATTAAAGAAAAACAAAAAATAAAGAAAATGGTTTTGGCTATTCAGGTTCCTTGAGACTTTATATGAGTTTTAAGAGGTATATTTCTGTTCCTGCAAAAAATTATAATTTTTGATAGGTTTAATACTGAATCTGTGATCATTTGGCTACTACTATGGATATCTTAACAAGATTAAGTGTTCTAACCTATTAACATAAGATATCTTTCCATTTATTGGTGTTTTCCATAAAAATTTTTCAATAATATTTTGTAGTTTTCAATGTATTGAATATGCTTCCTAGGTTAAGTTTACTCCTAAGTATTTTATTCCTGTTGATGGTATTGTAAATGTAATTGTTTTCTTAATTTCATTTTTGCATTGTTCACTGTTAGAGTACAGAAATGCAGCTGAATTTTGTGTATTGAATTTCACAGAATTCATTTATGACTTTTACCAGCTGTGTGTGTGTGTGTGTGTGTGTGTGTGTATGTTGAATGCAGACTATTTAGAGCTTTCTGCATGTAAGATTATGTGGTTTCCAAGGAGAGATAATTTTACTTCCTCCTTTCCAATTTGAATGTTTTTTAATTAATAAATTGATTTATTTTTTGCCTAAATGATCTGGTTAGTCACCAGTCACCCTTGCATTGTTCTTGATCTTAAAGAAAATATCTTTCACCTCTGATGGCTGTTTGTTTGTTTTTTTTCTTGTTTCATTTTTTTTACATCCCTATATCATGTTGGGGAAATTTCCTTTATGCATAGTGTATTGAGTTGTTGTTGTTTTTTAAAACAAGATAGGGTGTTTAATTTTGTCAAATGATGTTAGTTCTGATTGGTTATAGTATTGTTCAAGTCTTCTATATCCTTATATTTTTTAACATCAATTTTTTCACTTCATAAGTAATACACATTCATATTCACTGCAGAAAACTTGGAAAACAAAGAAAATTGTATCACTCAAGTATAGTCTTTGTTAATATTTAGGCAGATAGTCTTCTAGTATGTTTTTAAACACAGGTAAACATGACATTATGTTATATATAGGACTGTATAGCATGTTTTTATTGGTCTATCCATTATTGAAAATAGAGTATTGAAGTCCTTTTCTATTACTGTAGAGCTGTCTAGTTATCTTTTCAATTCTGTCAAACATTCTGGAATTCTAATGTTTAGTACAAGTATGATTTTAATTGCTTTATCTTCTTGGTAAACTTACCCTTTATCATTATATAATGTCTTTGTCTCTTGCTACAGTTTTTGACTAAAAGTATCTTTTGTCTCATGTTAGTATAGCCATCCCTGCTTTATTTTAATTAGTATTTGCATGGAATTTTTTTTTTAATTTTTACAATATCAATCTATACATGTCCTTAGATCTAAAGTTAGACAGCTTATAGTTGGATCCTGTTTTTTGTTTTTTTTTTATTCACTCTCCTAGTTACATCTTTTGATTAGAGAATCAAATCCACTTATATTTAAAGTCATTACTGATAGGGAATGACTTACTTTTGATATTCGTTATTTGCTCTATGCATGTCTTTTCGCATCTTGTCCTTCATTTCCTCTACTACTGCTTTCATATTTGTTTAAAAAATTTTTTGGTGACATTTTGATTCTCTTTTAATTCCCTTTAAATATAGTCTGTAGACACATTCTTTACAGCATAAAGATTACCATAGAGATTTCATATAACATCTTAAAGTTCTATTTTTAAAATTTTCTTAAAGTTTTAAACCTCTATTTTAAATTGATACCAAATTAACTTTAATTTTTTAGTTTGTTTATTTTGAAAGAGAGAGTAAGAAAGCAAAAGCAGGGGAAGGGCAGAAGAGGGAGAGAGAGAATCCAATGTGGGGCTCGATCCCACAAACTGTGAGATCATGACCTGAGCCAAAATGAAGAGTTGGATGCTCAATGGACTGAGCTTGGGGACCCAGGCACCCTAATACCAAATTAACTTTAATTACATATAAAATCTCTACTCATGTACAGATCAATGTCTCCTGCACTTTATGTTTCTGATGTCACAAATTACATTGTTATATATATTTACCCATTAACATAGATTTTATAGTATTTTATATGCATTTGTGTTTTTAAAATTCTGTATAAAATAAAAAGAGGAGTTACAAATCAAAATTACAATTATACTGGCTTTTATATTTATCTATGTGTGTATACCTTTAACAGGGAACTATATATTTTCATGTGACTTTGAATAGCAGTCTCGTTTCATTTCATTTCAACTTGAAGGACTACATTTAGCATTTCTATTAGGATAGGTGTGCTGGTAATGAAGACCTTCAGCTTTATTTTGAAATGCCTTAATTTCTCTGTCATTTTTGAAGGACAGTTTGGGCAGATACAGATTTCTAATTTTATAATTTTTTCCTTGGCTATTTAACATAGATTATCTCTCTGCCTTCTGGCTTCCAAATAGGAGGCTTTCAAATATGAAAGCAGTTATGGAGGAAATGAAGGACAAGAAACTAAAAGACATGCATACAGCAAATAATGAATATCAAAAGTAAGTTGTTCCCTATCAGTAATTACTTTAAATATAAGTGGATTAGATTCTTTAATCAAAATCTGTAACAAGAAGAGTGAATAAAATAAAAAAACAGGATCCAACTATAAGCTGTCTAACTTTAGATCTAAGGACATGCATAAGTTGATATTGAAAAAAATGAAAAAAAATTCCATGCAAATATTAATTAAAATAGAGCAGGGATGACTATACTAATATGAGACAAAAGATACTTTTAGTCAAAAACTGTAGCAAGAGACAAAGACGTCCAAGGTTTTGGTAAGAAATCTGCTGATAACCTTCTTGAAGATCACTTTTTAAGTGACTTGTTACTATTCTTGTACACTTTCTAGAATCCGTCTTTGTTTTGTCTTTCAAATTCTTTGATTTTAGTATGATTTTGTGTGGGTCTCTTTGGGTTTATCCTACTTGAATTTCAGTGAGCTTCTTGGATTTGTAGATTCATATCTTCCCTCAAATTTGGGATGTTTCTAGCCATTGCTTCTTCAAATAGTCCCTACCCACCTTTCCTTCTTTTTTCTCCTGCTACAATAATATATATATTGGTTGACTTTATCATATCCCACAATCACGTAGGTCTTTCTTTCTTTCTTTCTTTCTTTCTTTCTTTCTTTCTTTCTGTTCTCACACTCATTAATTTCAATTGTCCTATCCCCAGGCTTGCTGGTTTTTAAAATTCAGTTATTGTGATTTTCAGCTCCACAATTTCTCTTCAACATTTTTTCTCAAATAATATTTACCTCTTTGTCGATATTTCTATTTTCTTCCTATGTCATTTTCATGATTTTCTTTGGTTATTTATCAATGCTTTCCTTTAGCTATTTAAGCATATTAAAAGTTGTTCTATAGTATTTGTCTAGCAAGTCTGTTGCTTGTGTTTCTTCAGAGATGGTTTCTGAGATTTATTTTTGTGGTTTTTTTTCTTAAATGGATTATATTTTCCTGCTTGTTTATATGCCTGAAGATGTTTTGTTTCAAAATTGGGAAAACAGCCACCTCTTCAAATCTTTGTAGATTGGCAGATAGAACTTCACTAATTAATAGGGCATTTTCTGAGCATTGGGATCCACTCTGGGTGAAGGCTTGAGATGGTCTCATGTCTCTTTTGCTGAAATGTCCTGCTTCGAATGGTGTGTTGTGTGTGTGTGCGTTTAAAAAAATTCCATCATATACACAATGGCTTTTAAAGATCTTAATTTCCCAAAGATTAATTCCAGTTCTTTCTCAATGTCTTAGGGGTTTTATTGTATTTCTGTCGCCAGAATCTCTGGGCCAGGTTTCCACAGGTGTTCAGACCTCCTGACTCTTACACAAATGGTAGGGTCAACCACTTCTTTCTGTGGCCTTTACCAACCTGAAATCTGGGCTATGTGGACTTTCCTCATGTTAGCTCCCAGTCAGGCAAAATAAACCAGTCCTTAGGGCACACCATGAAAAGTTTAGACTTTTGCAAAAAAATTTTCTCTGCCCCTTCCTATCAAGAGTGAACCAGGAACTGGGTTTCTTCTTCTTTATCTTGCCTCATGAGGGAGGGCTTGCAGTAAAGGTGAATGAAATTGCCACAAACTTTCCTATCATTTGCATGTATTTTTTTCTTGACTGAGCATTTGTGTGGTTGTTGCAATCTTTGACTAATTTCCATGGTAGCTATAAAGTATTTTACCCTTCTGTAGCTTTTTTGTTTGTTTGTTTTTATGTTTCCTTTGGAGATTGAGGACCTGGAGTTTCTGGTCTGCTATCTTGCTGATGTCTCATTTTAGTTACATTTTTAAAAGTTGCTTATCTGTATAGCCAAAGTATAGTATTATACTTAGTATTATAGTATTTTGTATAATATTATACAAAAAATAAAAAACGGGATGGAAAATTTATTCTTAAGGGAGAATTGCCTAAAAGTATAAGTATATTATGAATCAGCATATATGAACACTATTGTGTGCTCTAAGAGACTTTAAAATTCAATTATTTAAAAAATCTTTATTTATTTCTGAGAGAGAGACAGAGTTTGATCAGGGGATGAGCAGAGAGAGAGGGAGACACAGAATCTGAGGCAGCCTCCAGCTTCTGAGCTGTCAGCACAGAGCCCAAAATGGGGCTTAAACTCATGGATGGCAAGATCATCACCTGAGCCGAAGTTGGAGGCTCAACCAAGGGAGTCACCCAGGCGCCCTGGGACTTTAAAATTTTAAACTCATTTAGGGGTGCCTGGGTGGCTCAGTCTGTTGAGCATCTGACTTCAGTTCAGGTCATGATCTCACACTCCACATTTCGAGCCCCATGCCAGGATCTGTGCTGACAGCTCAGAGCCTGGAGCCTGCTTCAGATTCTGTTTCTCCTCCTCTCTCTGCCCCTCTCCTGCTCATGCTCTGTCTCTCTCTGTCTCAAAAAATATTAAACCCATTCAATCTTTAGAAGAAACTTATGAAGTAGGTACTATTCCTATTTTACACTTGAGAATGAGGCACACAGAGGTTAAGTAACTGGGATTTGAACCCAGAGAGCCAGGCACTTTATCTACAGCACATGATTATCGCAAACACTCTGTAACATTGGTACACCTTTGTATACTTTTTTTCCTATGTGCAAGTTGGAAACACAGATAAACAACACCCAGTGCTCATCCCAAGTGCCCTCCTCAATGCCCATCACCCACTTTCCCCTCTCTCCCACCCCGCATCAACCCTTAGTTTGTTCTCAGTACTTAAGAGTCTCTTATAGTTTGCCTCCTTCCCACTCTGTAACTTTTTCCCCCCTCCTCTCCCCCATGGTCTTCTGTTAATTTTCTCAGAATCCACATATGAGTGAAAATACGTGGTATCTGTCTTTCTCTTCCTGACTTATTTCACTTAGCATAATACTTTCCGGTTCCATCCACATTGCTACAAATGGCCAGATTTCATTCTTTCTCATTGACAAGTAGTATTCCATTGTATATATAAACCACATCTTCTTTATCCATTCATCAGTTGATGGACATTTAGGCTCATTCCGTAATTGGGCTATTGTTGAGAGTGCTTCTATAAATATTGGGGTACAAGTGCCCCTATGCATCAGCACTCCTGTATCCCTTGGGTAGATTCCTAGCAGTATAGGCTTTTTGTTTGTTTATGTGTTTGTTTCGGTCTGTGTCCAGAGTCCACATGTTTGGGTTATTGGTAAGAAATCAATTAGAAAATCTGGAGGGAAATTTCATGAGAAAATCTATTTGAATGTGAGGACGAGAAGACTCGATCTTGTTCTCTATGTAATTAGAGACTTTTAATTTTTGTTTTTTGAATGGGCATGCATTGATCTGTGCTTTAGGAAGATTAATCTGACATGATTTTGAGAGAGAAGGGATACTTGTTAAAAGACCATCTCTCTAGGGCTTATGTGGTACAAAGGGACCTAGAAGAGGAGGCAAGCAAAAGGAACGGAGGGCAAAGGGAAAAGACATTATAGCAACAAAGAGCCTTGAAGTGTTGGCACATGTTGAATGCCAAATACAGGGACAAATGCAATGGGCGAGATATTGAAGTTTTTCTTTTAGGTTATTTTCAGATTACTGGCCTATATAAGGTAGATGCTGTGCTAAATACTATGCTGGGCATGACCAGTGTAGAAAAAGGTGTGAGACACTGAAGACTTTTGCCCTCTTCCTCTCTCTCCTTTCATTGTGTCTGTCCCTTTCTCCCTTCAATCTTCTCTCTCCCTTCTTTCCTTTGCTTTTAATTTCCCTTTTTATCTTTCACCTTTTTTTCTTTCTTCTTTTCCTGTTTCTCTTTCTCCTTTCCCGAAAAATATATCTATAATTCTTTTTCACCCTGTGCCAGTCACAGTGTTTTAGACACAGGGAGCTTGGTGGTAAACGAGACAAGTTAAGGCATCCATCCATGTCTTTGTGGTTTGCCTATCAGTGGAGATGAGAAAATTAATTAATTTAAAAACCAAATAACCAAATTTCAGGCACTAACACCTATTTTGGAAAAAAAAAAAAGGATAAAAACAAGCATGATGACAGAGGAGGTAGGTGCAGCTTTATAGATATGACAGTTAAGAAAGACCTCTGTGGATTTCAGGAATAATTCCCAGCATGTCTAACATACAGACATATATGTGGTAGGTGTGAATAGTGGTTCCTAACCAATTTTGTTTATCGTTATTGCTGGTGGTGATGGTGGTGGTGATGGTGGTGGTGATGGTGGTGGTGTGTGTGTGTGTGTGTGTGTGCGTTTTGTTTTTTTAAGTAAGTTTTTTTTTTGTTTGTTTGTTTTGTTTGTTTTCTGTTGCTTTTTTGTTTGGCAACCTTCCTAAAGCCAGGTAAAAGACTCCAGGATCATTCACTTCCCTTTTCCTATATTTTCAGGAAGAATAACTCACTGATGCTAGAGAATTAAAAAGAAGTCCAAATATTTACAGGGTAGCAATTACTTTGGAACAGCAATAGGAAATCTAATTCTGCAAAAATATCTTAAAATGCATTTATGTATAGCTCCAGGGAGTGATAACCATGACTACCACAAACCAACAGTAACTACGTGTATTTTCATAAACTGCTGTCCTTATATTTATAAATGTGTGTAAACAAGAGGAAACATACAACTTATCTAACAATTAGGGGTCTCAATGAAATACATAGTTCCAGTCTTCATTATGTGCTAGAAATAATACATGTTTCAGTTAATAAGTACCAAATTTTAGAAAAGATACCTTAAGAAGTCAATGTTGGTGAAGGGGTATAGACTTCAGGTGTGAGAAGAATAAGTTCTGGATAACTAATATATGGCAGCGTGGTTATATTTAACAATACCGTATTAGATCCTTGAAAGTAGCTAAGAGAGCAGCAACTTAAATGTTCTCACCACAAAAAGGATTGGTAATTATGGGGGGTGATGGGGGGTGTTAACCACAACCCTACTGTGGGAATCATTTTGCAATATATAAGTGTATGAAATCAACACATTGCACATGTTAAACTTACAATGTTATGTGTTAATTATATCTCAACAAAGCTGGGGAAAGGAAAGGCAGTTAATGGTAAATTGCTCTGAAAAGACTCTCTTCTAAAGGAATCCTCATTTGTGTAAAGGATTCAGTGAGTAACACTAGCTCTCCATTTCTAGAACACTATCTGTCCAAAAATTTCTCAAACTTGGCTTTGCAGACACCATTTTTAAGACGTGCTAGATGAATTCCCCAAGGAAAACAGTATGGTGGTAATTTTATCAAGGGAAATTCTGAGTGCTCTACCCCAACTTCCTACTCACGTGGACTGTTATTAGCATATCAAAAGCTCTAAGAAGTATCTTTAATAAGAAATAAAATAAAGAAATGTGAATAACTCTATTGTATCCAGAGTATCTCATACTGACATGAACATGTTTTTATTTTTTTCATATATGCCTTTAGTATCCTTTTGAACAATATTCCTAGGGCCATCAGTTTGGGCCAGCTGCTTTAGGTTAATCTCTTTCTTCTCTAGCAGGAATTTTTTCTTGCTCCCAACTGGTGTTCTAAGGAATGTATTACTTTGTCATTATATTCTTCAAGATCACTTTTTTCCAAACACAGGTCTTGTTTATTCTGTATTATCACTCGTCTGTTGTCTACATATCTCAATGGCAATTTGCCATTGCCATATCAGACCAATGAAGGAACTATAGACGCCATGAATGCCAAAAAGATTGATACTCTAATCTTTCCCCAACCCACCCCCAGAATACCCAAATGAGTAGAAATAAGACTAAATCAAACTTAAAAAGGAATTTTCCCCTAGAAGTACTAATAACAAAATCCCCACCTCTTTTGGTGCCCCTGCTCAGCGGGTATCCTAACTGTCTGCTTGGTCTGCTAATTGAAAATGCACACTGTCCTGGGGCGCCTGGGTGGCTTGGTCGGTTATGCGTCCGACTTTGGCTCAGGTCATGATCTCAGGGTCCGTGAGTTCGAGCCCCACATCGGACTCTGTGCTGACAGCTCAGAGCCTGGAGCTTGTTTCGGATTCTGTGTCTCCCTCTCTCTCTGACCCTCCCCTGTTCATGCTGTCTCTCTCTGTCTCAAAAATAAATAAACGTTAAAAAAATAAATAAAAAAAAAGAAAATGCACACTGTTCTGTGTCTCATATCTTTAGCATTATTCACTTAGATTCACAGTAAAACAAATGCCAGCTCATGGACTTCCATCCAAGAGGAATTTAGTGGGTGGCAATATAGTTGGATGGTGCAGTTAGATAATGCTGTGAAGCTAAATTGGACACTATTACATGACAAGGAGATGAGAGAGAGGAGGGCAGAGAGATTATTTGAAAAAATAATGGCATAAAATGTCCCCAAATTAAGGAAAGATATGAATCTAAAAATCCAAAAAGTTCAATGAAATCCAAATGGGATAAACCCAAAGTTACTCACACTGAGATGCTTAATCTAACTTTCAAAAGACAAAGACAAAGAGAGTATCTTGAAGGCAACAAGAGAATAGTAACCTGTCACTTAAAAGGAAATCTTCAAGAAGATCATCAGTAGATTTCTTAGAAAACATTGAAGGCCTGAGGGCAGTGTGATATTATATTTAAAGTATTGGGGAAAAAATAATTCTATATCCAGGAAAACTTTCTTTAACTTATGAATAATTTAAGACATTCTTAGATGAACAAAGGTTTGTGACTAGAACTGTACACAAAAGAAACTATAAAAAAGAAAATAAAGGATAAAAAAAGTTATAAGACAAAAAATAATAATATGGAGAAAGCATATTAGTATGCTTCTTCCTTATTAGTAATTACCTTAAGTGTAAATGGATTAAAATCCACAGTCAAAAGATTTAGATGTATGAAATGGATTAAGAAAACCCAACTCTATTATGCCCACATATGAGACTGGTTTGATATCTAAAGACACAAGTAGATTAAAACTGAAAGAATGGAAAAAGACACTTCAAGTGATTAGTGAGAGAGAGCACACAAGCAAGTTGAGCCTCTATATTAATATCAGACAAAATTGACTTTAAGTAAAAGTCTCTTACAAGAGACAAAGAAAGACATTGTATACTGAACAAAGGGCAGTAACCATGAAGATATAAGAATTATAAAAATATATGCACCCCAAGTTAGAGTATAAACAAATGTGAAGCAAAGCTGAGCATAACTGAATGGGGAAGCAAACATTTCTGCAAAATCACTGAATATCCCACTTTCAGTAATGGATAGAATTACCAGATAAAAGATCAATAAAGAAAGAGGGCTTGAACCACACTATAAGGTAATTGAATATAATAGACTCATTCAGAATACTGCACCAAACAGCAGCAGCAAACATATTTATCTCATGTGTACATTGATCATTTTTTTAAAATAGACCTTATGTTATGCCACCAAATCAGTTTTAATAAATTTGAAAAGACTGATACTTTACATAGTATCCTTCTGTATCACAATAGCATATAAAACTAGAAATCAAACAGTAGGAACACTGGAAAACTCACAAATATATGGAAGTTATACAAAACACTCAACAAATGAATCAAAGAAAAATTATAAGAAGAATTAATAAATACCTGAAGACAAGTGAAGATAAGACACAACATAACAACATATTGAAGCCAGCGAAAATAGTTCTAAGGAGGAAATGTATAAGAAATAATTTACGGGCGCCTGGATGGCTCAATCAGTTAAGTGTCCATCTAAGGCTCAGGTCATGATCTTGCCATTCATGAGTTCAGGCCCCACGTTGAGCCCTGTGCTGACAGCTCAAAGCCTGGAGCCTGTTTGAGATCCTGTGTCTCCTTCTCTCCCTGCCCTTCCCTGACTCATGCTCTCTCTCTCTCTCTCTCTCTCTCTCTCTCAAAAAATAAACATTAAAAAAATTTTAATTACAAAAAAAATAACTTAGAAACCTAACTTTACACCTTCAGGAAGTAGAAAAATAGGATCAAAATACCAGAATGGAGGAAATAATAAATATTAGAGCAAAAGTAAATAAAATAGAAAATAGAAAAACTGTAGAGACAATCAAGGAAACCAAAAAATGATTCTTTGAAAAGATTAACAAACTTGACAAACTTAAGTTACATTTACAAATAAAAAGAGAAAAGACTCAAATTACTAAATCGGAAGTGGAATTAGGGATATTATCACCAGGTTTATAGAAGTAAAAAACAAAAATAGGACAGTATTATGAATTATTTGCCAACAAATTGGGTAGCTTAGATGAAATGGACACGTTTCTAGAACCACAAAACCTACCAAGAATGAATCATGAAGACATAGAGAATCTGAATGTACGATACATCTAGCAAAAAGACGGAATCAGTAACCAAAACCCTGAAGGACATCCTTGTGGCTTCCAGATTGGGGCGATAATAAATAAAGTTGCTATAAAAACTTGCACGCAGGTTTTTTTGTTTGTTTGTTTTTGGTACGGGCATAAAACTTCAAATCAGATGAAGGACAAATTAGTAGGAAGACAATTGCTGGATGATATAGTACGTCGACATGTAGCTTTGTAAGGAAGTGTCAAAATACCTTCCAAAGTGGTGGTACCATTTTCCATTTTCATTCCTACCAGCAGTGGATGAGAGTTGCTGTTGCATCCTCGCTAGCAGTTCGTATTGTCAGCTTTTCTTGGCTTGGTTTTTCCATTTATCATTTGATATAGAAACAAATCCTTTATCAAAGGTGAATTTGCAACTAATTTCCCTGAGGCTGTGGCTTTCCCTGTCATTCCCTTACTAATATGCTTTCTTGAAGCAGAAGATTTACTACTATTATTTATTTTTTTTTTTTTCAAAGACCATGTTTTGGTGTTCTATCTAAAAACTCCATGGGGCGCCTGGGTGGCGCAGTAGGTTAAGCGTCCGACTTCAGCCAGGTCACGATCTCGCACTCCGTGAGTTCGAGCCCCGCGTCAGGCTCTGGGCTGATGGCTCGGAGCCTGGAGCCTGTTTCCGATTCTGTGTCTCCCTCTCTCTCTGCCCCTCCCCCGTTCATGCTCTGTCTCTCTCTGTCCCAAAAATAAATAAAAAACGTTGAAAAAAAAATTAAAAAAAAATAAATAAAAACTCCTGGGGTATATCCACACAAAGGATGAAACCTTTTTTACATTTTCACTGTGGGAACATGGGTTGTCTGGAGGTAAACATGTGAAAGTGTAGGGGTCTTTCTAAGACGGTAGCCTCAGGAATTTCTCACTAGCACTACTCCTACACTCAGCTTCCAGCAGTTTACAAAATTACCATTCAAGTGTTCTCATTAGTTGATTCCTCAGCAGTTTCTCTGCCACCTAAGCAGTTCCTAGCTGTGACTCTCTGGAGGTGGAAGTTTGCGCTATAGCTATAGTTTTCAGCTGGATCCAAGACATGTCAGAGATTCTCAGTTTGTCTAGCTTTTTCTTACGAGGATATGAGTAATGACCTCCATGCCTTGTGCTTGTCAGAGCTGGAACCCTCTATTAGACTTTCAGTTTTATGAGAACAAAGGTGATGCTTCTTAAACGCATTGCATATCCAGTAGCTAGCACCATGCCTGGCACATAGCACATACTTAGTAAACATCTTAATATATTGGGGGAATGGATAGTTACCATTCAATAGGTACAGGGCTCCAGTTTTACCAGGTGAAAAGAGTTATGGGAAAGGATGGCGGTGATAGTTGGATGACAACGTGAATCTATTTAATATCATCAAACTACTTAAAAAATGATTAAGATGGGGGCGCCTGAGTGGCTCAGTCAGTTAAGCTCATGCTTTCTCCCTCTCTCTCTCAAAAATAAACGTTAAAAATATTTTTAATGATTTAGACGGTAAAATTAATGTTATGTATGTTTTACCACAATAAAAAAGAAAACAATGAACATATTCTTATCTTGCCTTCTATTACATACATTTTTTAAGATGTGTATGTATAGAGTTAATTATTAAAAGGATACATATTTATTGTAGAAAAATTGGATAACACTGCTGATATGGAAAAGAAAGTAAGAGACTTTTCAAATCTATGTGATTTTAAAAAGGTGCCCGAACCAATCAGTTTTATTTATTTTTTTAAGTTTATTTATTTTGAGGGGGGAGGAGCAGTGAGAGAGAGGGAGAGACAGAGTCCCAGGCAGGCTCAGTGCCGTCAGTACAGAGCCCGACTCGGGGCTGGAAACCCAAAACCATGACATTGTGACCTGAGCCGAAATCAAGAGTCAGCTGCTTGATCAACTGAGCCGCCCAGGTGTCCCAAAACCAATTAGTTTTAAAACATTCTAAAATTGATTGCTAAAGCTTGTATGAGAGATCTTTTCTTCTTGTACTGTCAACATTGAGCATTATCCTTTGAATAAAGACTCAGTTGACAAAGAAAGAGATGCTCATTGCTATTTAATATGCATTTCTTCTATTTCCAGTAAGAAATAGTGGTTCTTCATAGTTTAGGTCTCTTCTACTTTGTGTGTGTGTGTGTGTGTGTGTGTGTGTGTGTGACACATTAATGTCTTTTTCTCATTTAATTTAGGAATGTGTTTCTTACTGATTTGTAAAATTGTATTAAGAATATAAACTTTTTGCCTGCTAGCAAAGATTTTCCCTAATTTCTTTTGTTTATAGTGCATTTTGACATAAAGAAGCTTTTCATTGTTATATGAAAAAAATAAACAGAATTCTTTGTTTAAAAATAGTAATAATGGTCAGTGAATGAATAGAAATATCTAAGTCTATTTAAATATGTTAAAACCATCCATTTGTTAACAGAAGAAGAGTGCAATTCCTGAAATCATCTGCATTTGGGTAGGATAGTAGCCAATCATGCACAAAATATATTGTTAAATATTAATGTGAGAACAACAAATAAATGCAAGACTGCTGTCCTACCAGAACTAACTAGTGGAAACAGTTGAGTTCTTTTGAAACTTATTTTTTAAATTAAAAGACCAGCACAGCTGGTTAATTAAATTTGACCAGCACATCTCCCAGGGTTGGGGGAAACCTCCATGCGAACAATGTAGCTGTACTGAACCCTTGCACACGATGCAATCCCTAAAGTAGGAGACAGTTATGTATATTCACTGAATGTTAAATTTAGGGGTGAAGATGCTCCCAAGACATGTGTTCATCTCTTTACCTCTGATGGATTATTTTGCCTAAGTTGTAGATAGAACACCCATTTTGGAGATCTACAGGATTCAGAACTGGGTTAGGAACACCAACCCAAGCCTAATGTTTTTAAATAATCTGTATGAAGCATCATGATGTGGCCTTTTCCTGCAGCATCCTTACATACAGCAGGGAATTTAGCTGTGCCTATCATACAGCAAACAAAAGAAAGTCTCAGAATGCACGTAGTGTTTATTCCCCCCCCGCCTCCACCCCCCCCCCCGATTGCAATTCTGTGTGTTACTACATGGGTTCTGCAGAAACAACAAAGATAAAAGTAGAGCTAAGGTTTTCTCTTCCAGAAGGCTAGCATTAGGCAAAATTACTCAGATGAATTAAATTAAGGAAACTACATAGTGAATGGAGGTCTCATGTCCCCTGGGGAGCTAATGATTAATTAGGGAAACCATAGATTTGGGAGTTAGTAGATGTTTCCAGTCATGGTAGTGTGTGACGCAGGTCAAGCTGATTTTTTTTTCTTGTCTAGAACAAGAGAAAGATCTCAAAAATGCTTTAGAAAGTCAAAGGAGTATGTGTTACTCAAATACTCAAAAGAGGGGTACCTGGGTGGCTCAGTCAGTTAACCGTCCCAGTCTTGATTTTTGCTCAGTTCCTGAGCTCTGAGTTGTGAGATTGAGTCCCTTGTCGGGCTCCATGCTGGGCATGGAGCCTGCTTAAGATTCTCTCCCCCCACTCCTCTCCTGCTCTCTCTCTCTCTTTGTCTCTCTCTGCCCCCATCTCTCTCTCAAAAACAAACAAACAAACAAAAAACAAAACTCAACAGGTACATAGTAGGTCCTCTGTGATTGATAGGTGAATAATAATCCCATTCAAATGCAGGGCGGGACAGGATTAGAGAAGGAAAAACAAATTATAAGGAAAGTAAGAAGGGTTCAATGGAGATGTGTCCTCTTGAGCTTTATTGTCCATCAGTTATATTCCTTCTGGATGGTGAGGTAAGATTAAGGGTGGACATCAGTTCCAAGTTATTTACACTAATGTGGTAAACTAGAGAGCCATGTAGGTTTCAGTCAAACAGCAAGTACACATATGAAGGTTTTATTTCAGCAAAGATTTAATGAAATTAAAAAAAAAAAAAAAAAACGAGTGCTTTCTCCAACTACTGCTTAGCTTCTTTGGACTGTTACAGAGTGGGGTTGTATAAAGAAATGGACACGCACAATGTGCTCATGCATATACACAGGTGTGGACACAAATGCATGCATATGTGGACACAGTAATCAGATCCTGAAAACTATCAGTTTTTACCTGTTTATTCAGAAACGTTGAGCTAATTTCTCTCAAATATATGTTATCACCAAGAATGCTCAATGATTCAAAAGAATAATTTTGGACAACATTTCTTGCCTCTGACTCAGCTACTTTGCCTTAAACTTGAAAAACATCACGAAAAGCTTGGCTCACATTTTACAGACATCACATGAAAGAATATGCCACATAGAACCTCTAATCCTAGCTGTGTGCTGATGGTGTGCTGAAATCACTCTGGCTGGCTGCAGGAAGATGGGGTTTCCCACACCGAGGAATCATCTCAAAAGGAGAAAATTATCCTTTCTGGATTTAGAACAGTTTACTCACAGTCAGCATACATTGGAGGCTTCCAAATTCATTCTTTTAAATCACTTAGAGGAATGCCTCCCAACTGAGTTCATTTCCAGAACAATTCAGCAAACTAGAGCTGAAAGGGCAACATATGGTTATTGGTCATTTGCAGCAGAACCTCTCTGAACTGACTTCCATTTAATAATGCACTGCATTAATGTACACTGCATAAACCTTCAGGCCAATGTTAATGGAATCCCCAATAATCCTGGCTAGTAAGTCCTCATCTCATATGACTGCACAATTCTCCTCCTACTGGAAAGGCTTATCTCCCAAATTTTCTGGGCTTTGCATACTTTAAGTTAATATTACATGAACAAATTCCAAATGAATGCAATTATAAAAACAAACAGCTTCCATTCCTTCTGTATTCTGCTCTCTCTCTCTCTCCCCATTTTTACTTTTTTATGTTATAAAAGCTAATTTGAATATTTGGAAAGACACGATGACATAGATTTGATACAATGCTGTGGTCTGACTTGCTTGCTGGGGTGGAACATATCTCAGTCCTATTCTTTTGTGTTCTTTCTGGTATCTTCTCATACAGTGCAGTAGAACATTGATACAAGTTGCTGGAGTGAATTATGGCTTTTACGGAATCGTGCCTGAACCTTTATATTCTATGTATTATTTTAACAGCACCTGATAATGGAGTTATTTAACTTTGGTTTCAATTTTTTTCTCTAATTTCGCCTTGTTTTCAATCTTGTCCCTTTTCTCTTTCCACCTTCTCTGTTCATTCATTTGTTTCATATAAAACTTTCTTTGTCCCCTTCTTTGTCAATGCTTTCTGGACTCCACATTTAATTGTGATAAACTAGTGTGGTTCCTCCAAAAAGCTCTGGACTGTGAGACAAAACATCCTGGGTATCAGTTTTAGGTTTTCCACCAATTTACTATGGCTCTAGGCAAGCCATGTGACACCTACTGTTTGTGGGTGTGCCCACCTCTAAAGTACACAAGATAAATTATTAATCTTTCCAAATACTGCATAGCTCTGATATGCTAGTACTTTGAAAAACATTTAACTGAAAGGAGTTACTGTGAGCAATGACTTTTTCAGCCACAGAGAAGCAGTTTTGGTTAGAAACTGAATTTAAGAGACAGATAGCACTTCCAGACCTGATCTATTGAAATAAATGAAAAACCTTGTGTGTTCGGCTCTCTCAAGAGCGGTAGAGCTTTGAACTTGCCTTTGGTGATTGGCAAAATGAACAGAAGCCATCTAAGGCAATAGTGTTCTGAGACTCCCTGCCTCTCCCTTTGCGTGGATTTTTAGATTTATTGAGTCTAAATTCCTGTATGGCTGCCTGCCACACACCTACCTGATGATTCAAGTATTTTCCTTGGCTAGTAAGGTCTGCATTTCATGGTTCCATCAACACTGAACAGACTGAAATAGAGTCAGGATCCAAATTTAAGGCCCACAGAAAACATTTCCAGAGATGACAGGATCAGCCTGGTTCTATCTTTATTTTATTATCTTTTGCTGTTGTTCACAATTATGACATTTCTGGCAACAAAATGAAACTACTAAATTCAATAAATACACCTAGGGAGAGCTACTGGTCGTCAATCTTACAACTACACTGTAAGAGGCCTTAGGGGGAAAAATACACATTTAATGGAGACTGAAGAATTTTAGTTTTTCCAAAATGATCAAAAACTTCCTTTTCGATTGCTGCACATCTAGAGGAAACATCCTTCCTTTGCTGTTTTGTATCCACAATTTATGTTGCAAATAAATATCAGCAGGCCTCAAGCAATAGTAAGGTGGGGAGACACAGGTTAAAAAGGAAATACTTTGAGGTTCTCCGTGATCGATACCTTAAAACAATAAGTGATAAATAAGCAATGCGTTTTTTTAAGGCTCCAATGTTACATTCATGAACACAGACACATGCACACATTCACACTCTCATAGACAAATTATGAATCTCATATGGAAACTTCTGATAAAATGCAAGGACACAGGCAAGGAAGAACTTAGAATATACTCATCTACAGGTATTCAATAATCATAGTAATCAAAAGTGATTTAAAGTCTCTTTGTAGAACAAAGGCTTTCTGATGTTACCCCTCTGCTTTTATAGGAACTTGTTTTCTGCTAGTTTGAGGCCACCTCTATTTTGTTAATGCTCATTTAATGCCTATTATTAGATGATATTGTTTTGTAATTATTATCGTAATTAGTGTTAAATAATTATTTGTTTTCATTACAGGATGGATATATGCTTATGGTAACAATGATACAGAAAAAAAAAAATAATCATTTCCCTTCAGCTCCCTTCCTATTCACTCAAACCCATTTCATCTGTTTGAATTTTAGGGATACTTGCTGTTAATAAGACTCAATCTTCACAAACTTTTTTATTCTGAGCCCATATGGATCTTAGTACAGTAACACCCTGGATCGCGAGTAACTTGTTCCGTGTGTGAGTGTTCCACAAGATGAAAAATATTCCTAATGAATTTTTACCTGATAAACCAGAGCTGGCTTGCAATACAAGTAGTACGTGAGGCTGAATGTCACATGATCACAGCTGAGCCAATGGTTCTTGAAATTCGCTTTGATACACAAGTACTTTGGATTAAAAGCATGTT
This sequence comes from Neofelis nebulosa, assembly GCF_028018385.1. Classification (NCBI taxonomy): domain Eukaryota; kingdom Metazoa; phylum Chordata; class Mammalia; order Carnivora; family Felidae; genus Neofelis; species Neofelis nebulosa. Next base: position 107,351,055 of record NC_080783.1, on the reverse strand, counting down.
CCTGGAATGAATTATGCTCACAAACCAAGGTTTTACTGTATTTGTATTGCACTATCACTCTGTTTTTTTCTTGAACATAAAGCTTACCTAACTTTCTGTGTCAATAAATACAGATTTAAAAAAAAATTTTTTTTAACATTTATTAATTTTTGAGACAGCATGAACGGGGGAGGGTGAGAAAGAGGGAGACACAGAATCTGAAACAGGCTCCAGGCTCTGAGCTGTCAGCACAGAGCCCAACGCGGGGCTTGAACTCATGGACCGCGAGATCATGACCTGAGCCAAAGTCGGCCGCTTAACCGACTGAGCCACCCAGGCGCCCCAATAAATACAGATTTTATACATTGTTTTTAATGACTCCTTATTATTCCTAACAATAGCTCTATTATTATTTATTACACTGTTCAATTTGTCCTCACATAGATTGTTTCCAATTACACCATTACAAACAGTGCTTCAACATACAGTATATTCATATTCACCTGCATAAATACTTCTCTGGATCAAATCTGAAAAATACAATTTCTACAGCAAAGGCTATGCATATAGAAAATCCACAGTGGTTAAGCTAATTTTCACTTTGCACTTACAATTTATGGAATAACCACTCAAACCCCACATCCCCATGACAGCCCTCAATATTATCAAACTCTGAAGAATTTTGTCAATCTGGATAAACTTTGCATTTTAATTTTCTTTTCATTAATTACTAGTAAAATGGAGCATTTTTCACATATTCAGGACTTATGTTTGTATTATTTTGTGGAATTGTCAGTTTTTATCCTTTATTAATTTATCTTTTTACTTGTCGCCTTTCTTTTTTATTTGCAAAACTCTTATCGATTTGAGATATTACTTCTAGTATCTATTAGCTCTACAAGAAGAAAGCATTTTCATCCAGTATATAGCTTTTATTTATTTGTTTATTGATTCATTGATTGATTGTACTTTTGCTGTTCAATTCTTTTAGTTTTTTATATAATCAAATCTTACCTTCTGCATTTTTGTCTTGCTTGCAAAGACCTTGCTTATTTACAAGCTCAATGCAATTCACTAAATTTTTCTTGATGATTTTATGAATCTGTATTTTACATAATAGTTAAAATTTTTTAATGTTTGTTTATTTTTAAGAAAGAGAGACAGAGCGTGAGCAGGAGAGGGGCAGAGAAAGAGGGAGACACCAAATGTGAAGCAGACTCCAGGCTCCAACCTGTCAGCACACAGAACCCAACAAACCCACAAACCATGAGAACAAACCCAGAGCTCAAACCCACAAACCACGAGAACATGACCTGAGCAAAAGTCGGATGCTCAACCAACTGAGCCACCCAGGCGTCCCTTAAATAAATTTTTTTTAAATCCATCCACTATTTATTTTGAATATAAGTAAGGTAGGAATTAATTTTTTTCTAAATATTTAACCCAAGAAGCTTTCATCTCAAGCTGATTCCAACAACATTCATTAAACCAGCAAACTTTTGGGAAAAGGAAGAATCTGATTCAAATATCCGCTTTTCAACATAAATCACAATGCATACAAAGAAACAAGAATTTGGATCCTTTGAATAAAGGAACAAAATAAACCTATGGAAAATATACTTAAAAAAACAACTGAGATACTAGAATTACTGGATAACGACTTCAAAATAACTGTCTTAAAGGTGTCCAAATAGCTAAAGGACGACATGGACAAAGATGGAAAAATTTATGAACAAAATGAGAATATCAGTAAAGAGATACAAATTATTAAAAGAAGCCAAAAACTAGTTCTGGAATGGAAAAGTAAAATAACTGAAATGGAAATTATACAAGAAGGATTCAAAAGAAGATTAGAGCAAGCAGAAGAAGGAATCAGCAAACATGAAAATAGGATGACAATTGGAATTACCAAGTCTGAGGAACAAAAAAGAAAGAAAAAAAAAGAATAAAGAAGTAAAGAGAACTAGGGGTGCCTGGGTGGCTCAATCAGTTAAGCCTTTGACTTCAGCTCAGGTCATGATCTCATGTTTTGTGGGTTCCAGCGTGTGGAGGCTGCTTGGGATTCTCTCTCTTTCCATCTCTCTTTCTCTGCCCCTCCCCCATTCTCTCTCTCTGTCTCTCTCTGTCTCTCACTCTGTCAAAATAAATAAATAAACTTAAGAAAAAAGAGGTGAAGAGAACTTAAGAGGTTTGTGAATTTCCATAGATCGCATTGTAGGGATACTAGAAAAAGAGAGAGAAAAGGTGCCAGAAGGATATTCGAGGAAATAATATCCTAATACTTCTCAAATCATATGAAAGGCACAATTCTAAACTCAACAAATCCAGAGTAGAATAAACTCAGAGATACACACACAAAGACACATTACAATCCAACTGTCAAACATCAAAGATAAAGAAAGAATCTTGAAAGCACCAACGGATAAGTAATTCACATAAAAGGGATTGTCAGTAATGTTTTCAGCCGATTGCTCACCAGAAAACTTGAAGGCAAATAGTCAGTGGAATAAGACCTGGAGGGGAAACAAACAAACAAACAAGAAAACAATAAACAAATTTGAAAAACTCACAAAAACACCTATCATTGAGAATTATATATCCAGCAAAGTTGTCCTTCAAAACTGAAGGAGAAAATAATATAATCCCAGATAAACAAAAGCTGAATGTGTTCAGCAGCACTAGACTTAACCTATAAAAATTCTATGTTATCCTTTCAGTTTGAAATGAAAGGCTAGATATTAACTCAAACCCATATAAAGATATAAACATCTATGACAAAAGTAAATGCATAGGCAAATAAAAAATGAATATTGTTGCACTTTTATTTTATAACTCCATTTTTAGTTATTATAGAATTTATAATACAAGTACATAAAATACTTATAAATCTGTTATTAGACTCACAATGATAAAAATGTAATTTGTGACACCAATAACACAAAGGAGTAGGGGACACAGTTGAATAGGATTACAGTTTTGTATGCAATTAAAGTTAAGTTGTCATCAGTTCAAAATAGATTGTTATGATTTCAGGATGTTAAATGTAATCCTCATAGTAGCCAGAAAGCCAATATCTATAGAATATCCACAGAAAACAATGATAAAGGAATCAAAATATATCACTACTAAAAAAGGGAAAAAGAAACCTAAACATGAAAAGAGGCAGTAATGGAGTTAATGACAAAAACTGTAAAACATACACAAAACAAACAGCAAAATGACAAGTAATTCCTTCCATATCAGTAATTACTCGAAATGGAGTGTATAATTTTGTAATTAATATGCACACATTGGTAGAACAGACAGATACCCATGATCCAAATCTCTGTTGTCTACAAGAAATCGCTATAGATCTAAATAAGTCAAAATGACCTGGATAGGTAAAATACATTTAAAATAAGACAATGAACAAAGGATACAGGTGTGCTATTTCGAAGAGACACACGCATCCCACTGTTTGTTTATAACAGCACTATCGACAGTAGCCAAAGTATGGAAAGAGCCCAAATGTCCTTCAACGGATGAATGGATAAAGATGTGGATAAAGATGAATGGAAAAGATGGAGTATTACTCGGCAATCAAAAAAAAGAATGAAATCTTGCTGTTTTCAACAGCGTGTATGAAACTAGAGTGTATTAGAGAAAGACAAATATCCTATGACTTTACTCATATATTCAAACAGATGACAAAACAGATGAACAAAAGGGAAAGGAAGTAAAAATAATATAAAAACAGGGAGGGGGACAAAACGTAAGAGACTCTTATATACAGAGAACAAACTGAGATTTGGGGTTGGGGGATGAGCTAAATGGGCAAGGGGCATTAAGGATACTTGTTAGGATGAGCATTAAGTGTTCTATGTAGGGGATGAATCACTGGATTCTACTCCTGAAATCATTATTGCACTATATGCCAACTAACCTGGATTATTAAAAAATAATAAAAATAAATAAATAAATGAATAAATAAGAGGATGAAAAAACATATTTCATGCAAACAGTAACCAAAAGGTAGCTGTGATGGCTATACTAATATCAGACAAAAGAGACCTTATGCCAAATATTTTTAAGAGATAAAAGGACATTTTATTTAGAAAAAACATGGTCAATTCATCAAGAAGATAAAGCAATGATTAGTATATGCACATCAGACATCAGAGGCCCAAAAATACATAAAGCAAAAGTAGACAGAATCGAGTGGAGAATGAATTCTACAATAATGCTTACAAATTTTCAATACACTGGGGCACCTGGGTGGCTCAGTCAGTTGAGCACCTGACTTTGGCTCAGGTCATGATCTCATAATTTGTGGGTTTAGGCCCCACATCCAGCTCTGTGCTGACAGCTCAGAGCCTGGAGCCTGCTTTGGATTCTGTCTACGTCTCTCTGCCCCTCCCACGACCTCACTCTCTCTCTCTCTCTCACTCTCAAGTATAAAATACAACAGAAAAAAATTTTAAAAAACCTTCACTACACTAATTTCAAACACAGAATATCTAGAGAGAAGATCAATAAGAAAATAGAGGACTGAAGACTATGAACAGAGTAGATTTAGTAGTATATATAAGACACTCCATCCAACAATAGAATACACTTTTTTCTTTTTCAAGTGCACAATAAACATTCTCCAGGTAGACTGAAAGACAAGTTAAGCAACAGAAGTCTAATTTTTATTAGTCCACAAAACATGTCTCAAAAAAATTTCAGGGGTGCCTGGGTGGCTCGACTGGTTAAGCATCCGACTTACAGAATGATCTTGGGGTTTGTGAGTTCGAGCCCTGCATTGGGCTCTGCACTGATGATGCGGAGCCTGCTTGGGTTTCTCTTTCTCTCTCTCTCTGCCCCTTCCCTGCTTGCGCTCGCACTCCCTCTGAAAATAAATAAACCAACTTAAATTTTTTTTTCAAACATTTAAATCTTACGTGGTATCTTTTGTTTCATGGAATGAAACTAAACGCAACAGGAAAAAAAAAAAACTGGGCAATTCACAAACATGTGAAAATTAAATAGCATACCTTACACAACCAATTGGTTTGAGAAAAAAAGTCACAAGAAAAATTAGAACATACCTGGAAATAAATAAAGTGAAAATACAGCATACAGCATGTCAACATTTATGAAATGCAGTGAAAGTAGTCCTAACAAGGAAATTTATACCTGTAAATAAATACATGCATTAAAACTAAATTTACACCTTAATGAGCTAGAAAGAGAAGAAACTAAACCCAAAGCTTACAAAATAAAAGAAATAAGATGGCTTAAACCAAAGATAAGTATAATTGAGGTTAGAAAAACAAAAGAGAAAAATCAATACAGCCAAAGTTGTTTTATTGAAGATATCAACAATATTTTAAAAACCATTAGCTAGACTGACTAATAAAAAGAAGACTCAAATTTATAAAATCAGAAATAAAAGTGAATATTTAACTACTGAACTTACAGAAATAAAAGGGATTTTAAGAGAATAATACAAGGGCACTCGGGAGGCTCAGTCGGTTGACTTCTGCTCAGGTCATGACCTCGTAGTTCATAAGTTCAAGCCCTACCTTGGGCTTGCTGCTGTCAGCATGGAGCCTGCTTCAGATCCTCTGCCTCCCTCTCTCCCCACCCCTCCCCTGCTTGGGCTTTCTCAAAAATAAATAAAACATTTTTTTAAAGAGTATACTATAAACAAATTTACCCAAGACATTGAATAACCAAGATGAAATGGACATATTTCTAGAAAAATATGAAGAATACAATCTACCAAAACTAAATTATAAAGAAATATAAAGTTGCAATTGATCTATAAATAGTAAGGAGATTAAATCAGTATACGTATGGGAGGAGATATTTGCAAATGGCATATCTAATAAAGGGTTAGTATCCAAAATATATAAAGAACTTCTAAAATTCAACACCACCAAAAATAATCCAATTAAAAATGGGAAGAATGCATGAATAGTTTTCCAAAGAAGACATACAAATGGCCAACAGACACATGAAAAGATGGTCATTACTGATTGTCAGGGAAATACAAATCAAAACTACAATGAGGTAACACCTCACACCTGTCAGACTGGTTAAAATCAACAACACAAGAAACAGCAGGTGTTGGTGAGGATGTGAAGAAAGGGGAACCCTCTTGTACTGTTGATGGGAATGCAAACTGGTTCCAACACTCTGGAAACAGTATGGAGGTTCCTCAAAAGTTAAAAATAGAACTTCCCCACAATCAGCAACTGTACTGCTAGGTATTTATCCAAAGGATACAAAAATACTAATTCAAAGGAATATATGCACCTTGGTGTTTATAGTAACATTATATACAATAGCCAAATTATGGAAACAGCCTAAGGGTCCATTGACTGATGAATGGATACAGAAGATGTGTGTATGTATGTGTGTGTGTGTGTGTGTGTGTGTGTGTGTATGCATGTGTATGTGTGTGTATGTGTACACACACACACACATACACACAATGGAATAATAGCCATAAAGTGAATGAAATCTTGGCATTTGCAAGAACATGGATGGAACTAGAGAATATTATGCTAAATAAAATAAGTCAGTCAGAGAAAGACAAATACCATAGTATTTCACTCATATGTGGAATTTAAGAAACAAAACAAATAAGCAAAGGGGAAAAAAAAAGAAAGAAAGAGAGACAAACCAAGAATAGACTTTAACTATAGAGAACAAACTGATGTTCATTAGAGGGAAGTGTATGGGGGGGGGGTGGGTGAAATAGGTGATGGGGATTAAGGAGTGCACCTGTGGTGATGAGCACTGGGTATCGTACAGAAGGGTTGAATCACTGTATTGCACACCTGAAACTAATATTATGCTGTATGTTAACAAACTGAAATTGAAATAAAAACTTAAAAAAGAATATTGATTTAAACAATAAAATGTTAGCATACCAATTTACCAGTGTGTTAAAAGAATTATAATGACAGCCAAGTTGTATTTATTTCTTCAATGCAGGGTGGGTCAACATATGGAATTCAATAGATGTAACATACTACATTACTGGAACAAAGATAAAAATGCTACATGATACTCTAAACTGATACAGAAAAAACATATGACAAAATTGAACATCTTTTTCTTGATGAAATTTTTCAACAGATTACGAATAGAAGAAGACATAATAGAGATCATATATGAAAAACTGACAGCTACTATCGTGCACAATGATGAAAAAATGAAAGCTTTCCTCAAGCTTAAGAACAAAACAAGGATTTCCATTTTCACCATTTCTGTTCAAGAAAGCATTGGAGGTTTTAGCCAAAGCACTTAGCTGGGGGGTGGGGGGCAGGAATAAAGAAAGAAAAAGACACTTCCAAACTGGAATTAAGTAAATAAAATTATTTGCAGATGACCACATCTCATATGTGGAAAACCCTAAGGATTCCATAAAAACAAAACCAAAAACAAAAGAAGACCTGTTGGAGCTAATAAACAGATTCAGCAAAATTGTGGGATACAAAATATAAACAGAAAAGTCTGTTATGTTTCTAAACACTACCAATAAATATTCTGAAAAGCAAATTTTAAGAAAGCAATTCCCTTCATTATAGCACCAAAAAGAATAAAATATTTAGGAATAAGTTTAAGGCATTGAAAGACATACACTGAATGCTATAACCCATTGCTGAAAGAAATTAAAGAAGACATAAGTAAATGAGAAGAAATCCCATGCTCATAGATTGGAAGATTTAATAATGTTATAATGAAATTACTGCCCCAAGTGATCTACAGATTCAATTCAACTTTTATCAAAACCCCATTGTCAATTTCTTTGTAGAAATTGAAAAAAAATCCAAAAATACACATGGAATCTCAAGGGACCTGGAATATGCCCAAAAATCTGGAAAAAAAAGAACAAACTTGGAGGACTCATACTTTCTAAAACTGAAAACTTACTAGAAAGCTGCAGTAGTTAATACAATGTGGTACTGTTATAAGAAAACATATATACCAATGAAATAGAACAGGGAAACCAGAAATAAACCTCACACATATGGTCAGATGATTTTTGACAAAGGTGCCAAAATCATTCAATAAGAAAAGGACAATCTTCAAAATATGGTGCTTAAAAAGTTGGATATCCACATGTAAAAGAAGAAATGTGAGCCCTTACATGATGGCACACATAAAACCTAGATGAAAATAGATCAAAACAGAAATATAAAACTCTTATACTCACACATGGGGAAAAAATGTTCACAAAATTGAACTTGGCAATGATTTCTTGGCTATGACACCAAAAGCATAGGCAACAAAAGAAAAGAAAAAGATAAATAGACCACATCAAAATTAAAACTTTGTGCAATCAAAGTGCATTGTCAATATTGGAAAAAACAATCCATGGAAGAAAATATTTTCAATCATATATATGATAAAGGTTATTATCCAGGTTATATAAAATCTCCTAAAACTCAACAGCAAAAACAAAGAACCCAAAATAAAAATGGGCAAAGGACTTAAGTAGACATTTCTCCAAATATTATAAACAAATAACCAATAAGGTTATGAAGTTGTGGTCATCATTTTATCATTTTGCCATTTTTATCAACATCTGTGATAAAAGATGTCTGCATAGGATTGCCAGGGAAAGTTATGGGCACATAAGTGAAGTCAGAAAGGTAGGCAGGGGCCAGGTCTTTTAGGGTTGTTTAAAACATAATAGGGTCTTTGTGTTTACTCTAAATGAAATCAAATTTCTTAAGGGTTTTATGCAAAAGGATCACATAATGTGATTCATGTTTTAAAAGAATAGTGCAAGGTCATATGTTGAGAAGAAATGTAGGGTGGCCATGTTGGAAACAGGAAAGTTTAGATGTTATTGCCAACAGTCCAGGCAAGAGATGACCAAGGCTCCAATCATGCTGGTAGCAGAGAACATAGGGGGTTGTTGACAGATAGAGGACGCAATCTGAAAATAAAACTCATAGTTTTTGCTGATGGTTTTGATATAAAGCAGGATAAGAGGAAAGGAAAAAAAAATAATTCCGGGTTTTTGGCTTTAAACAGTTGGTGAACTAACGTTTTCCTTTGCAAAATGGGTAATACTGGTAAAGGACAACTTTTGGAGAAGCCCCATACTTGTAAAACATTACCTAATGATGCTTGTGGATTCCAAAATATCATCTTTGTCACAGTCCTTTCTGTCGTGAAGCTTGGCAGGATGTGGTCATTATTATACTTCCTGGTTAGTCTCTGTAGCTTAAAATGACCTCCACAGCTTTGCAATTCTGGATAAACTTCTCAGGAGCTTAAAAAACCTGTCTAGTTAGGAAGGAGCCTGGCTCCATTTCTGAAAAAGAAAAAAAATATGGGGTGTCTGGGTGGCTCAGTTGGTTATGAATCTGACTCTTGATTTATGCTAAGGTCATGATCTCATGGTTGGTGAGACTGAGCCTCATGTCGGGCACTGCGCTGGCAGCTCAGAGCCTGCTTGGGATTCCCTCTCTCTCTCTCTCTCTGCCCCTCCCCTACTTGCTCTCTCTTTCTCTCTCTCTAAATAAATATTTTTTAAAATGTGTGTATATGTATATAAATATAAACATAACATAAACATATATATGTGTAAATATATATACATACATATACATATATGTATATGTATGTATATATATATATACATAAACATAAACATATATGTGTAAATATATAAATGTAATCCTCATTTCTCCTAGAGGCAAGAAATACAAAGATGCAAGTCGAGATGGCTTTGTATATTAATCCAATCCTATGTGTTTTAATTCTACCTAAGAATCATTTTGGTGATAAATCACAGGCTTTTTATCTATTTGACCCATTGATATAGGTAAGTCCCTTCTTAAATATTCATTGCCATTTAGACTTCTCAATTATAATGGTTAATGCTTTGTGCCTTTGTATGTATGGTGTGCATGTGATCTGACTACCTTCGTTTGTTTTATTTATGTTTTATTTATAATTGGGTGTTTATTTTCTTATCTGGAAAATGCAGATGGAGTTCATGGAGCTACTGAACTCCCTCCACTGCAGACATATCTTAACTCCTTTCCCTAGAAATAAACAGCAGGGTGTTATTAATGTCAACAGCATGCATTTGCCATTCCTGTGGGGATCTGGTGTTTAGGGAAAAGAGTGCCATCTTGCAATGGCTGATGGAGCTTCAGCCCAGGATCACCATGCAACTAACCCCCAGGGAAGCCTGCTGTGTCAAATGCTAGCTATGTTTGTGAAAATGCCATAACTGATCTTTCTAACGACGAGGAAATAAGCCAGTGGGCACCGCAGTTAAGGTTATACAGCTGCTTCTGATATTACATGGCTTTGAACCGTTGCCTGTCATCTGATACGCGGCTGTGTCCCTGTGTTAACTAACACACAGATCAACAGATTCAATTTTACATATCACACTACTGGGTTTGTTTCCACCCCAACTGCCTCAACAATATTTCTCTTTCTGCCAGGCATGAGGTTAGTCAGCACCATTTATTGAGTTTCCACAGTATGTATAGACACTTGAAGTGATGTATGAGTATTAATCACAGCAGGCTGCTTTGAAGGAGGTACTGAATAAATTATTATTTAATTAAAGCTCAAATCAAGGCTGATAATAAAATGAATGTTGGAGCAGTTGGATGGTCCCTGCCTGATCCAATTGGCCTATAATTATATACGGCCATGGACAAATCACTTCACTGGGATATGGATGCCTGCAAAAGTGGCTTGCCCCAACTAATGGCTATTGTAAATCAGGGGATGGTGATAGCTAATCAGATGAAGACCTTCCCATGGTGGGGGCTTGAAATTTCGTGAAAACAACTCCCAATGTTGGACAAAGTGAAGATAGATTGTCTTCTTTCTAAAGGCATCATGAACAAAACCTTGAGCAATGTCACCTTGAGTTTCCTCATTGTTGCCATGAAGATACTGGTTTATGAAAACATGAACATTCCAGGTGGAAAGGTAAGTGAGCTTGGAGTCACAGAAATAGATTTGAGTCCATACTTTTCTACTTAATTTTAGTGTGATCTTGGATAAGTTACTTAAGTTTTCCAATCCTTAGTTTTCGTATATATAAAGATCATATGTATATTGGCAAGAGTCACTGAAGTTGGAGATAGAATATGTTGAGTACTTATAATATGTTATTATTAGGCTCTAAATACATAATGGTGTTGGTTGCTACCTGTCTTATAAATATATTATTTATTTCTAAAAATAGTCTAAAATTACTGCAATGTTCCATTATGTTTAAACCCCAGGGCTTGGGGGCTTATTTGGAACAGTACTTGGAGTTATCACTTTAACTAATGTGCTTTCACAAAATCAGTATTAACATTTTTTAATTAAGTCCTTGTTTTTTTTTTTTTTTTTTTTTTAGAGCAGTTTTAGGATCACAGCAAAATTGGAGACAGGACACAAAGCCTTGCATAGCCTCCCTCACCATCAGCATTCCCCGCCGGAGTAGTGCATTTCTTACAACGTATGGATCCACATTGACACAATAAAAATCACTCAAAGTTGAAAATTTACATTGCAGTCCACTCTTGGTGTTGTATATTCTATGGGTGTGGACAAATGTATAATGGCATGTATCCATCATTATTGTATAATGCGTAGTATTTTCAGTGTCCTGAAAATCCACTCTGTTTTGCCTATTCATCCTTCCCTTCCATGCCCTGTCCCAACCCCAGCAACCACTGATCTTCTTACTGTCTCCATTGTCTAGCCTTTTCCAGAATGTCATGTAGTTGGAATCATACAGCATGAAGCTTGTTCATATAGGCTTCTTTCATTTAAAAATGTTTTTTTAACCTTTATTTTTTTGAGACAGAGAGAGACAGAGCATGAACGGAAGAGGGTCAGAGAGAGGGAGGCACAGAATCCGAGACAGGTTCGAGGCTCTGAGCTGTCGGCACAGAGCCCCACGCAGGGCTCGAATTCACAGACCGTGAGGTCATGACCTGAGCCGAAGTCGGATGCTCAACCGACTGAGCCATCCAAGCACCCCTAGGCTTCTTTCATTTAAAAATATGCATTCAGTGTGTTACATTGTGTGTCTTGCTACTCCATATTTTATTAAATATTTGTTTAAATAACTGGTTAAGTATCCTGAAGCCAAAAAAGATCATAATTTGATATCTAAACACAACTGCTTTAACTTTATAATTATCCCGCATAATTATTTTACATACAATTATCAGATATGAACAATCACTTGAATCAGCAGCTTGATAGTTCATTGAGTGTATATGCTGTAATATATCTTTATTGTCAGTCATTTAGATAATTTCTAATTTTATACTATTACCAATAATATTTTCAATTTTCCTGGGATTTTTTTAAACAAGATAAACATTTGTTGATATGAATAAATGTATTTATGTATAGGAAAATAAAACATAATTAAAGCACCATTTTCTGAGGATATGTCAGCTTAGGTTGCAGACTCTTACTGTTGAAACCAGTGAAAGTGATGAGGATGGGAAACCCCTGTCCTTCAGAATTATTTCCTTGCTGCCTATACCATTCTCTCCACACCTTCTCCATATCTACATGAGAAATCCACTCTCAGAAATTCCTGATTTTCTGCCCATTCTTCACATCTAGATCACAACGATGTTTCCAATGATATGTCTAATTTAATAACTACGTTTGACCCCAAACGCATTTTCGACTTTGATTTTTTCAATGGTCAGTATTTTAGCAATGGTTTTGTTGTCTTTTTTTTCTGTATTCAATAATTGCTTTCAACATTTGATATGTTAAGTATTTTATCTAGATCCTTAAGGTTTTACTATTTATGTGCTAAATTCATTTAGTTTTTAAAGTCAAGAGCATACACCCCTACTTATTCTCCTTCTGAAAGAAGGATCTAGTATCCTAGTAGAACATATACATTTTCCTAAATACGGTAATCTGTTTAATTTTCTACAAAAATGAGTAAGTGAGGTAAGCCTCACTCCCTTGTGTATTTCAGGACACCACTGTCTTAGTTTGGAAACTTTGCAGAAAGTGGGCTAAGGGTGGACTGCCTTTAAATTGCACCAGAGATACCTAATGCTGGGAAGCCTGTGTGTTGTCGCTGCTTATGGCTACACCTACTTGGGGGTTTTCCTTCACCGAAAATAAAATAAAAAACAAGTTTCCAATAAGCACACTCAATGAAGTATAGTGAAGTTTGACTGCAGGTTATAACAAACCTCATATTCATTCACTGGCCAATTTAAAATGAACACAAATAATCAGGCAAATAAGTAATGTATAAACCTCTTTTTCCTTAAAGTCCTAGAAATGACACCTTTGTTAATGACCTTCTCCAGTCATCCTATTTCTCCTGCTTCTTCCCAATGTGACCTAGAATTACGAGTTGATTTTTTTTCAAGGATTACTTCTTCAGAATGACTCTATTCATGGAAGAAGCTTTCTGCTAAAGTGGAAATGGTGCTTGGGGCCTTAGGGACAAGTGGCTATTAGAATAAGAACATCTTGTACATTTTCAAAAATGTCAAAAGATTCTAAAGTGATATTTCATTATAAATTATGTTCAGAATGATCTGGTCAAATTTTAGAATCATTGGAATTTGTCCCATTTTGCCATGAAAAGCAACTACTGAATTTGCTTCTTCCTCATCATTATTGTGTTCTTTTTTTATGATTTTCTCATGTATTTATACATTGTGTGTGTGTGTCTAAGTCTGGAAAGCACTGGATGAATATTATATAATTTATTAAGTAGTACGACTCTAAGTGCAAGATTTTTATATTGATGAGGAAATACGTTCTATCAAATTTTATTTTCTATTTTTTTTTAATTTTTTTTCAATATGAAATTTATTGTCGTATTGGTTTCCATATAACACCCAGTGCTCATCCCAATAGGTGCCCTCCTCGATGCCCATCACCTACCCTTCCCTCTCTCCCACCCCCATCAACCCTCAGTTTATTCTCAGTTTTTAAGAGTCTCTTATGGTTTGGCTATCTCCCTCCCTAACTTTTTTTTTCCTTTCCCTCCACCATGGTCTTCTGTTAAGTTTCTCAGGATCCACATAAGAGTGAAAACATATGGTACCTGTCTTTCTCTGTATGACTTATTTCACTTAGCATAACACTCTCCAGTTCCATCCACGTAGCTACAAAAGGTCATATTTCATTCTTTCTCAATACCAAGTAGTATTCATTGTGTATATAAACCACAATTTCTTTATCCATTCATCAGTTGATGGACATTTAGGCTTTTTCCATAATTTGGCTATTGTCGAAAGTGCTGCTATAAACATTGGGGTACAAGGGCCCCTATGCATCAGCACTCCTGTATCCTTTGGGTAAGTACCTAATAGTGCTTTTGCTGGGTCCTAGGGTACATCTATTTTTAATTTTTTGAGGAATCTCCTGTTTTCCTGTTTTCCACTGTTTTCACACTGGAAAGCCACTGTTTTCCAGAGTGGCTGCACAAGCTTGCATTCCCACCAACAGTGCAAGAGGGTTCCTGTTTCTCCACAGCCTCGCCAGCATCTATAGTCTCCTGATTTGTTCCTTTTAGCCACTCTGACTGGCATGAGGTGATATCTCAGTGTGGTTTCGATTTGTTTTTTTCCTGATGAGGAGTGATGTTGAGCATCTTTTCAAGTGCCTGTTGGCTATCTGGGTGTCTTCTTTAGAGAAGTGTCTACTCATGTTTTCTGCCCATTTCTTCACTGGATTATTTGTTTTTCAGGTGTGGAGTTTGGTGAGTTCTTTATAGATTTTGGATACTAACCCTTTGTCCGATATGTCATTTGCAAATATCTTTTCCCACTCCATTGGTTGACTTAGTTTTGTTGATTGTTTCATTTGCAGTGCAGACACTTTTTATCTTCATGAGGTCCCAATAGTTCATTTTTGCTTTTAATTCCCTTGCTTTTGGAGATGTGTCAAGTAAGAAATTGCTGTGGCTGAGGTCAGAGAAGTTTTTTTTTTGCTTTCTCCTCTAGGGTTTTGATGGTTTCCTGTCTCACATTCAGGTCCTTGATCCATTTTGAGTTTATTTTTGTGAATGATGTAAGAAAGTGGTCTAGTTTCACTCTTCTGCATGTTGCTGTCCAGTTCTCCCAGCACCATTTGTTAAAGAGACTGTCTTTTCTCCATTGGATATTCTTTCCTGCTTTTTCAAAGATTAGTTGGCCATACTTTTGTGGGTCCAATTCTGGAGTCTCTATTCTATTCCATTGGTCTATGTGTCTGTTTTTGTGCCAATACCATGATGTCTTGATGATTACAGCTTTGTAGTAGAGGCTAAAGTCTGGGATAGTGATGCCTCTTGCTTTGGTCATCTTCTTCAATATTACTTTGGCTATTTGGGGTCTTTTGTGGTTCCATACAAATTTTAAGATTGCTTGTTCTAGCTTTGAGAAGAATGATGGTGCAATTTTAATTCGGACTGCACTGAATGTTTAGATTGCTTTGGGTAGTATTGACATTTTGACAATATTTATTCTTCCAGTCCATGAACATGGAATGCTTTTCCATTTCTTTATATCTTCTTCAATTTCCTTCATAAGCTTTCTATAGTTTTCAGCATACAGATCTTTTACATCTTTGGTTAGATTTATTCCTAGGTATTTTATGATTCTTGGTGCAATTGTGAATGGGTCAGTTTCTTTATTTGTCTTTCTGTTGCTTCATTGTTAGTGTATAAGAATGCAACTGATTTCTGTACATTAATTTTGTAACCTACAACTTTGCTGAATTCATGTATCAGTTCTAGCAGACTTTTGGTGGAATCTATCAGGTTTTCCATGTATAATATCATGTCGTCTGCAAAAAGTAAAAGCTTGACTTCACCTTTGCCAATTTTTATGCCTTTGATTTCCTTTTGTTGTCTGATTGCTGATGCTAGCACTTCCAACACTATGTTAAACAACAGTGGTGAGAGTAGCCATCCGTGTTGTGTTCCTGATCTCAGAGGGAAAGCTCTCAGTTTTTCCCCATTGAGGATGATATTAGCTGTGGGCTTTTCATAAATGGCTTTTATGATTTTTAAGTGTGTTCCTTCTATCCCGACTTTCTCGAGGGTTCTTATTAAGAAAGGATACTGAATTTTGTCAAATGCTTTTTCCACATCAATTGACAGGATCATATGTTTCTTATCTTTTCTTTTATTAATGTGATGTATCACACTGATTGATTTGTGAATGTTGAACCAGCCCTGCATCACAGGAATGAATCCCACTTGACCATGGTGAATAATTCTTTTTATATGCTGTTGAATTTGATTACTAGTATCTTATTGAGAATTTTTGCATCCATATTCATCAGGGATATTGGCCTGTAGTTCTCTTTTTTTACTGGGTCTCTGTCTGGTTTGAGAAATCAAAGTAATGATGGCTTCATAGAATGAGTCTGGAAATTTCTCTTCCCTTTCTATTTTTTGGAACAGCTTGAGAAGGATAGGTATTATCTCTGCTTTAAATATCTGGTAGAATTCCCCAGGGAAACCATCTGGTCCTGGACTCTTATTTGTTGGGAGATTTTTGATAACTGATTCCATTTCTTCGCTGGTTATGGGTCTGGTTAAGTTTTCTATTTCTTCCTGTTTGAGTTTTGGAAGTGTGTGGGTGCTTAGGAATTTGTCTATTTCTTCCAAGTTGTCCAGTTTGTTGGCATACAATTTTTTTCATAATATTCCCTGATCATTGCTTGTATTTCTGAGGGATTGGTTGTAATAATTCCATTTTCATTCATGATTTTATCTATTTGGATCATCTCCCTTTTCTTTTTGAGAAGCCTGGCTAGAGGTTTATCAATTTTGTTTATTTTTTTCAAAAAAACAACTCTTTGTTTTGTTGATTTGCTCTACTGTTTTTTTTAGATTTTATATTGTTTGCTTCTCCTCTGATCTTTATCATTTCTCTTCTGCTGGGTTTGGGGTGTCTTTGCTGTTCTGCTTCTATTTCCCTAGGTGTGCTGTTAGATTTTGTATTTGGGATTTTTCTTATTTCTTGATATAGGCCTGGATCTCAGGACTGCCTTTGCTGCATCCCAAAGCGTTTGGATTGATGTATTCATTTTCCATCAATACATTCATTGATGTATTTCATTTTCGTTTGTTTCCATATATTTTTAAATTTATTCTCTAATTGTCTGGTTGACCCATTCATTCTTTAGTACTGTGTTCTTTAACCTCCATGCTTTTGGAGGTTTTCCAGACTTTTTCCTCTGGTTGATTTCAAGTTTCATAGCTTGTGGTCTGAAAGTGTGCATGGTATGATCTTAATTCTTTCATACTTATGAAGGGCTGTTTTGTGACACAGTATGTGATCTATCTTGGAGAATGTTCCATGTGCACTCGAGAAGAAAGTATATTCTGTTGCTTTGGGATGCAGAGTTCTAAATATACAACACCCTTCTTCATCTCTTGTTACAGCCTTTAATTTAAAGTCTAGTTTATCTGATCTAAGTATGGCTACTCCAGCTTTCTTTTGACTTCCAGTAGCATGATAGATAGTTCTCCATCCCCTCACTTTCAATCTGAAGGTGTCCTCAGGTCTAAAATGAGTCTCTTGTAGACAGAAAATAGATGGGTCTAGTTTTTTTTTTATCCATTCTGATACCCTGTGTCTTTTGGTTGGAGCATTTAGTCCATTTACATTCAGTGTTATTACAGAAAGATATGGTTTAGAGTCATTGTGATGTCTGTAGGTTTCATGCTTGTAGTGGTGTCTCTGGTACTTTGTTGTCCTTGCAACATGTCACTCACAGAGTCCCCCTTAGGATCTCTTGTAGGGCTGGTTTAGTGGTGATTAATTCCCTCAGTTTTTGTTTGGGAAAATCTTTATCTCTCCTTCTATTCTGAATGACAGACTTGTTGGGTAAAGGATTCTTGGCTGCATATTTTTCCTGTTCATCACACTGAAGATTTCCTGCCATTCTTTTCTGGCCTGCCAAGTTTCAGTAGATAGATATGCCAATCCTCTTATGTGTCTACCTTTGTAAGTTAGAGCCTGTTTATCCCTAACTGTTTTCAGGATTTTCTTTTTATCCTTGTATTTTGTCAGTTTCACTATGATACATTGTGCAGAAGATCGATTCAAGTTACGTCTGAAGGGAGTTCTTTGCGCCTCTTGGATTTCAATGCCTTTTTCCTTCCCCAGATCAGGGAAGTTCTCATCTATGATTTGTTTAAGTACACCTTCAACCCCTTTCTCTCTCTTCTTCTTCTTCTGGAATTCCTATGATACAGATATTGTTCTGTTTGATTGCATCACTTAATTCTCTAATTCTCCCCTTCATACTCCTGGATTTTTTTTATCTCAGCTTCCTCTATTTTTCTCAGCCTCCTCTTTTACCATAATTTTATCTTCTAATTCACCTATTCTCTCCTCTGCCTCTTCAATCCATGCTATGGCCACCTCCATTCTATTTTGCACCTCATTTATAGCATTTTTTAGCTCCTCATGACTATTTCTTAGTCCCTTGATCTCTGTAGCAATAGATTCTCTGCTGTCCTCTATGCTTTTTTCAAGCCCAGAGATTAATTTTATGACTATTATTCTAAATTCTTGTTCTGTTATATTGTTGAAATAGTTTTTGATCAATTAGTTAGCTGTCACTACTCCCTGGAGTTTCTTTTGAGGATAAATCTTCTGTTTTGTCATTTTGGGTAGTCCCTGTGGTGATTCCAAACTGCAGGGCACTTCCCCTGTGCTGTCTTGAGTAACTTGTGTTGGTGGGCAGGGTCGCAGTCAGATCAGAAGTCTGCCCCCAGCCCACCACTGGGGCCACAGTCAGACTGGTGTGTACCTTATCTTCCCCTCTCCCAGGGGCAGGACTCACTGTGGAGTGGTGTGGCCCCTGTCTGGGATGCTTGCACAGTGCCAGACTTGTGGTGCTGCTTCAATGTGATCTGGCCAAGGGCATATTAGCTGGGGCAGATCTGCAAGGTGCATAGGGGTGGGACGGGCAAGCTTAGCTCGCTTTGCCATCTGTGGTCCCCTGTGGGAGGGGCTCTGCAACACTGGGAGGGAGGCACACCCGTGGGAGGCATAGATCCACAGAAGCACAGTGTTGGACGTTTGTGTGGTGCAAAGAAGCTCAGTGACGGGAACTGGTTCCCTTTGGAATTTTAGCTGGGGGATGGGAGAGGGGGATGGCACTTGCCAGCACCTTTGTTCCCCCACCGAGCTGAGCTCTGTCTCCCGGGGCTCAGCAACTCTCCCTCCCTGTGTCCTCTCGCCCTCCTGCTCTCAGAGCAGAGCTGTTGACTTATAACATTCCAAGTGTTAAGTCTGGCTGGCTGTCAGAACTCACGCAGTCTGGCTGCTCTGCTTTTGCAAGCCAGACTCTGGGCTCTACCATGCTGGGCGGGCTGCCCTTCCACCTCCCCGTCTCCCTCCCTCCAGTCCGTGTAGCACGCACAGCCTCTCCACCCTTCATACCCTCTTCCGTAGGCCTCTTGTCTACACTTGGCTCTAGAGAGTCCATTCTGCTAGGCTCCTGGAAGTTTTCTGGGTTATTTAGGCAGATGTGGGTGGAATCCAAGTGATCAGCAGGACGAGGTGAGACCAGCATCCTCCTATGCTGCCATCTTCCCGGGTCTCTCTCATTATTGTGTTCTATTAGGGAAAAAAAAATGTTTATTTCTAGGGGAGGTAATTTTTGTTCAGAGAAGACTTTGTTCAACCAAAAACCAAACAAACAAACAAACAAACAAACAGAAAAAAAAAACTCTGGGCATTTAGATAGTCTAGACATCATATTACAACAGTGTTAACATAGGAACCTGGTGTTTTTGTACTAGGTTCCTTTAAATAAGGTCACAGAATAAAGCAATGACTGTATGATAGGCCTGATCTTTTAAGCAACCATAACACTTGAGGCAAGCATAGCATAATGTATAGAGTGGTTGAATCACTATTATACGTCTGAAACGAATGGAACATTGTGGATTGATTACACTTCAATAAAAACAATAAGGGTGAAAGTCAGATGTATAGGAACACATGGCACGAATTTGAATGTATAGAGTTCTAGACAAATTACTGATACTGCTTTTGTGCATACTAATAAAAGAAAGTTAAACTCCCTAAGGCAAATCATGGAGTCTTTACAATTCTTCCTCTGTGATCAGATACCTTAATTTACATTAGGGACCTTTTTGGAAAGTTCTACCATACTTTAGCCATAGTTGTTAGTAACCAAAACCCATCACACCACAAATCACTCCTAGAAATAAGGTGATAAAGGTAGTATGGCGGTAGGTAGAAATGTAATGTGTGGAAGAGGGGCTTTTATGAGGTGGCCTGCACTTTGCCATTGTCACTTTTATATTTAGCACTTTCACCAAGAAGTGGGAAGGATATACAGAGAGTCTGTATATCTGTATATACAAGAGTAAAGTCTGTTTGAAAAATACCAGAACAACCAAAATAAAGAATAGAAAATGTCACAATGGTCTGTTAGACTGAGCTAAGTCAACCCAATGAATTACACTGAATTGCAATCAAGTCAAACAGTAAAAAAGTAATTTTCTGAATTGGCATAAAAGTTGAAACATAAATAAATGGCAAATCTTTAAAAATATATAAAATTAGTAAAGTCGAGGACCAAAGGCTGGGAAATTGCAACTGATCTACAAGTAAGGAAATAGATTGGTATGAGATCCAAACAAACTGCTGAAAAGTTTTTACATATCCAGATATGGGAAAAGCTTGGGTAGAAGTACATGACTTTCCTTCCTTCCGTATCTGCAGCAATAAAAAATAAGAACACAAAAATAACCCTGCTCTCTAATGGAAACTAAGGACAGGTAATATTAAGTTACCACAACCTTTGAAGAAGGACAGGACTGAAATTTCTTCTCTATGTATGTAAGAAGTAATTGCAATAAAATTCTGGATTCCATGAGTTCTCTAGAGTTTGGGATGGAGGCTGAGATATCAGTGGATATCATGTAGATCCAGTGAATGGAAGCCAGAGGATCAGTGAACTATGGAACCAAAGGATTTAATTTCTTCAGAGTAGAAATGTGCTTCCCAGGTGAGCAGGCAGCACTTGGACCAATGCCAGTCAAGCTTGAGGCAGACTGTACCCTCCCCTGTTCCAAGGAATGGACTACACCTAAAAGAAGACATCAGCTATGGCCATTGATGGAGAAAAAGTGGGATATCCTTGTCCTTTAAATTGTAGGAGGTAGTTTCAAGAATGAGGCTAGGAAAATGTGTGCAGAATAATCCAGTAAACCTGAGATTCAGTAAGTCATGAATTCACAAAGCATGGAATAGCCCCCTGTGGTACCTTTGGAGGCATGACAGTGTTGTTTTTTGTTTGTTTGTTTTTTTGTTTTTGTTTTTTTGTATTTTTGTTTTTTGCTGTTGGGACAGGTGTTAGCACAGAGAGGAAGCCACCAAACAAATTTCAAATTTGACTGGGGGTTAGAGAAATCACAGGAGTTTCTTCTTACAGACTACAGGCTATTCCGTGATACTGAAGATGACAGTAGCAAGAAAGCATATAAGCCTCATGAGAGTTGGTGCCTGGCAGGGGTCATGAATTTCCCCTGCTCAATTTCCTGTGACTCTGGCCCTTTGTACAGGTCCTGGGTTGCTGAATCAGCTCCCCAGCCCCAGATGCAAGAAGAGACATCTGAATGTAAATGTGACATATCAAAGATAATTATCCTTGCTTTGTTTTAGGAGCAGACACTAAATCTTAACAGTTATCTCATTTTAAAAGGATGAATAAAGATGGAAAAAAAAATCATATTAAACCAAAGGAAATCTTCTATTATGCCAGAGACAAAACACAACAATAAAAGGCAGAAGTACATATTTTTCAAGAGCTTCACTGTAGGGAAGAGGAGTAAACTTTAAACAGCATCTGCTGTTATCTTAGTCAAATTTATGGAGCATGGATTCTACAAAATGAGAGATAAGATAGGATAGCAGTGTGAGGTGAAAAGTTAATTGAAAGGCAAGCAGAAATGTAAAGCAAATAAGCTAGATAATATAAAGAATGCTATAAAATCAAATATGCATCAACATAATTATAAACAATGCACATTACACATATCCTTAAAAAGGATACATCAAAAAGCAAATTAGTGATATAATGGACATTATTGTGTGTGTGTGTATTTGGTAGCCTACTCAAAAAGTACCCTTTAAAGTGGGGGGAATAGCTCAACATGAGAAAAGGATAAAGCCCTGCTCCCCTTAAAGATGGATCCATATTTCCCCCTTTGTCTCTGCCATATAGTGTGGCCGAAAGTGGTTAAGTTGATAGCATGGCTCAAGAATTTGAATGGAATGCTGTTCCACAGAAAAGTTAGGGAATCTGGGGGAGAGATTTCTAGTTGGTCCGGCATTCGGCAGTGTGGCAGCAAAGGTCCTGGAGAGGAAAGCCCCAGTGGACACTCTTGCATGTCCAGGAGCATTGACAACAGTGACCTAGGTGAGTGCCCAGTGACCACGGTGGCCATGCAAGTGTCTAAGTCAGATGGTTTCTGGTGAAGCTCTATCTGTGTTTTCCCTCCATCTGTTTCCACAAACTCTTTGTACTCAGTTATGCCACCCATTCACTGCTACAGGGAGCGATTTGAGTATTTGAATATGCTTTCTCCAAATGCTTTTTTCTGCTGTGTTCTGTGAAAAGTTCATTTCTGTTGTCTACAATCAAGATTTTTGACTGATTCATGCGACTTGGGGGATGAATTCAGAAAGTTACGGAAACACACCGAGAGGAAATAATGTTAGAAATAAAGGAGAAGGAATGGATGTCAAATATTCTTGAAGAGATAAGAAAAAAAACAAAATAGAAATAATAGTCAACAATGCGGTATAACAAAGCCTTTCTACTGAAACGTAATATGGGAATTTATATATTGAAAATGTTTACAAGGTTGAAAAAAAAAATGTAAAAAAAAAAAAGAAAATGTTTACAAGGTATCAAAAAGTATTTAAAAGTACTAATATTTATAAACCATTTCTTAAAAGAGTGACTTGTCAGTGTGCCTGGGTGGTTCAGTCGGTTAAGCATCCGACTTCGGTTCAGGTCATGATCTTTCCATCTGTGAGTTCAAGCCCCGCATCAGGCTCTGTGCTGACAGCTCAGAGCCTGGAGCCTGCTTCAGATTCTGTGTCTCTGTCTCTCTCGGACCTTCTCTTGCTCACACTCTGTGTTTCAAAAATAAATAAACATTAAAAAAATTTAAAAAAAAAGAATGATTTGTCCATGGGTGTGGCTAAAAGGGATAGGAAACAAGTGATTGAATATTTAAATGGGTTTGGAGAACGTTGGATAGAGCCATGATTCACCAGGTTTCTTAACTGCAGGATTTCTCATAGCCTGACATGTTAGTGTGCACCATAGCTCTTTAGGAAGGGTGATACAGTATAATCCACTTATCAAATTATGAAACCATGAAAACTTTTTTTCAAATATATCTCTTGGAAATATTGTATCATGGCACACATCAGCAGATGTTGACACAGATATATCCTGGTGAAACGATGAACTTCAAGTTAAGTAATGAGTTCTTAAAGCAGGAGGCAAACACACACACACGCACACACACACATAAAATAAGCTCAGAGAGGAAGCATCACCATGATGTTAGACTTCTCTACAACATTATTTCCAGGAAAGCAATGAATTAGATTTTGAGAGCAAAAGTATGTCTCAAAAATGTTCTATCTATCTAGCCAAGTTGTCATTCATATGAGAAAAGTACGTAAGATGTTCAAATTTGACTGGTCTCTGAGAGTATAATATGCAATTGTCATCCCATATTTTTGCCTATATTTTGCCTATATTTGAAAGACATGTTCAGTTAATTCTAGACATCCAAAGAAAGATTTTAAGTGATGAAATATAAAATCATATATTATCAATAGTTAACAGCCCATGTGTGACTTCACTGATCCCTAGAAGGTCTAGAAGAAGGCCAGACATGAATGCAGTCAGTAATGGTTTGCTGATGCCAAACCTGCAAATCACACCGTACCAGGTGCCGTGGAAAATATAAAATAGGTTGAAGGAAATTTAGGTCCATTCTCCTGAGACCTTTGAAATGTTGGAGGAGTCAGAGGCGGCATACAATCATTGAAACTGCTTTCTCATTTTAATGACATTCTAACTATTTTAAATGATATGAAAATACATAGAGATCTTTCTAAATTAATAAAATAATGATCTTGCAAGGGTTGGAGTGCTGGTTTGTAAGCAGATGGTTTGAGAACAATGCTGTGGGCTCTTCTTCTGGTTTCTAGTGAGTACTCGCTTTTACAGACTCCTGACCATATGCAGTGGTCTCCCCCAGCTCTGTGTTTTTATCTCCTTTTAACAAGATATGACAGTCATAACAGACTTGTGTATTCACACTGCTTCGTTGGAGTCATGATTGAATGGAATCAGGTTAGGCAGATAATGGTGTTGTCAACCAGATTGGAAGTCAACAATATCTGGCTTGAGATGATGTAAAGTGTACAGAAATAATTCCTTTTCTCCATTCGAAATGCATTTAATTAGATATTTTGACTACTTTTCTTGCTCTGACTTGGATAATAATGCTATTAAATTCTTATAGTTGTGTAGCACAGATACATAATCTTTTATCTGAAACTTCTGGCATCAAAAGTATTTCAGAATTCAAATATGCACAAAAAATAAATATAAATATAAATACAAACACAAATATAAATATAATATAAATAGTGTTTTCAAATGGTAATACAGTGTGTATATATTTTATAATGCATCCACCCTGATTTAAAAAGTAAATCACAAAAGTATAAATATTACTTAAGTGGGAAAACAATAATAAATGCTACACATAGGTACAATTTTGCCATAAATGTCAAGTAGAGTGAGCTTCTGTTGCCACACACACAAAAAAGTTTTTTTTTTTATTTTTGAGCTTGATGGACTTCAGAATTTTGCATAAATGGCTGTGGGTCTGTATTGTCTTTTAGAAAACTCTTTCATATTCATAAGTGTACACATACACCTTATTTTATGTGGCAACTGTGGTATCAAGAAATAGTATGTATAGGGGCGCCTGGGTCGCTCAGTCGGTTAGGCGTCCAACTTTGGCTCAGGTCATGATCTCGCAGTTCGTGGATTCGAGCCCCATGTTGAACTCTGTGCTGACAGCTCAGAGTCTGGAGCCTGCTTCGGATTCTGTGTCTCCCTCTCTCTCTGCCCCTTCCCTGCTCATGCTCTGTCTCTCTCTGGGTCGATCTCTCTCAAAAATAAACATTAAAAAAGATTAAAAAAGAAATAGTATGTGTGTAAAATCTTTTCTTATACATTAAAATGTCAACTCTTTCTTCTCACGTGCAAATGGCATCATCCAACCAGGTATCAGGTGATAGAGATTCTCTCTCTGAGGGTCTTTTAAAACTTATATCTTTTGGCTGGCAGAGTGTTGTTCTAAAATACAAACCTATGCATTAAATTACTCTACGTAAGCTATGTCCATAGCTCCCCATACATTTGAATAGGAAGTAGACCACAAGACCCTTTTGATCCTTGTCTTCATCCCTCATCCTCTTCTGCTGCTGAATCATGACCCTGCTCCCCCTCAGTTTCCCTGTGCTGCATTTCCACAAGCTTCTTTTTCTTCCTGGGTTCCATGATACCACATCTATTCCCACTCATATTTTAGAATGATGTTCCCAATCTTTGTTTGCTTGCCCCACTTCTCAGCTTCCCTAGAATCTTGAAAATACATTTGTAAAAACATTTAAACCATCAGCTAAAATTTTGTTTTTGCTTCCTCTCAGTTTTACTCGTACTATAGCCGCTAAAAGTTACCTTATGCCAGAAACGATTCTACAAACTTTTTCATTTTATCTATAAGCTAGGTTACAGTTATTAGCTTCCCCGTCCCATTGTGCAGATAGACAAATTGAGACTCAAAGAGCATGTGCAGTTACTGCTTTTGCTCTCTTGTGCTCTCACATGCCATTTAAAGAACTGTCCTTGACGATAAGAAGCCACATGGAGAGAGAGGTCCTGGGGAATAAAAGGACCCAAGAATATGGAAAGGAACAACCAAATCCTACCATGCCGGTCATACCAGCTGAAATAGGAGATTTGTGCTCCGGCCAATCATGAGGAATTCAGGACTGAGCCAAATGGATCGGAGATAAGACACCCAGCTAAGCTTAGGACCAAATGGAAAATTGTGAAGATATAAATTATGGCCACGGTTTCAAGTCACTGAGTTTTGAGGTGTTTGTATATACATTATAGTAGTTGGTATCAGGAAATGTGCCTGAATAGAAACCTAAAATGTGCCATTGGGTGTGGGACAAGGACGGGCATCGGGGCAGGAAGAGTGGTAAAGAATTTGTTCTCTGAGACTGAAGAAAGGGACACTGGTGTTCAATAGTGGCAGAACAATCGGTGAATTTTCTCCTGTGGTAGGGTGGAATATTGAACGTGTAATTAACGAGCATATGGAACTGGCTATGGAGATTTCCAGGCACACTACTGAAAGTGGCGGTTGAATTTTTTTGGATTGCTATTATAAGGCATGTGAAACAGAAATGAACTTATGAAGGAAATGTTTAGTTCTCAAGCAGAATGTAGAAAAAAATCGAGAGATCCAGCATATGTTTGAATTGGAAATAAAGCTGTTTTTCATTTCATGTCGGCCCAGAAGAGATTCCCAAAGTAAGAATTAACCCTGAGGCAAGAACAGAAATTTGAAAACAAAGCCGAAAACTCTTTATTAAGCCCTCTCAAAGATTTAAGAAATGCCTAGTAAAACTTTACAGCTGAGAAAGAAAAAGTTCATACAAAATAGAAATAATTGTGTGTAACCCCACAGCAGCATCATACATGACCCAAAATAGAATGATTGTTTCCAGAACAATTATAGATGTGACTATTGAGGCATGAGGAAACTACAGCCAGATTTCTAGGAAACCCACATACTTCAAAATAGAGTTGTATTATTAAAAATAGTGTCACACTGAGACAGTTCAAAATAAAAAGAGGTCTTTCCCCCTCAATTTATATGGTCAGAAAGCAGGATGTCAGAACAATGTAGTCATAACTTTAAACTTTGCATGTTTTAAATTTAAAATTTAAAATTTTTCATATTTCAAAAATACTGTTTTAGATTATTCAAGAGGGGAGAGACAAGAACCAAGTGGAAAAATGCACTAGAAAAGTACTCCTAGAGAAAAAAAAAGAAAAAAAAGAAGAAAAGCTCTTCATCAAGGAAAGGATCATACCTGGCTTTCGGAGTAGAGAGATCCGGCAATATGTGTGCTTGACTGAATTTCAGAATTGCTACAAACTGGCAATTACTGTGTTCTCCCACTATTCTTTTTGGGATGTGAATGTCTGATGGTTATCCTGTCTCATCCCATCATTGTGGAGGTGAGGGATGGGGTAGATAACTTAGTTTTCTAGTTTATAGGTTTCTGGATCAAAGGGAGCTATATCCAAGAAGCCTCATCTGTTTATGAGCCAGATTCAATTCCTGGGATACTGAATTTTGAGTCTAATGGCATCATTGGGTGAAACTTATGGGTACTACGAGTGAATTTTTAATGAAGGAGAAATGTAAATAATTATAGTCAGATAAGGTCTAAAATAGATTGCAAAATATGGCCACAAATTCTCCCCAATCCGGTATGCATGGCCATTTTAATGCAACTTGGCCAGTCCTCTTATCCAGAGGTGGAGTACTGGGTTTCCCACTCCTTGGATGTGGGCTGGTTTTGTGATTTACTTTGACCAATACAATTTAGCAAAAGTGATGTTACACAGTTTCTGAAACCAGACCTTAAGTGACCTTCCATATTGTGTTTTCAATTTCTTGGAATTCTGTCCTAAGACTTTCATGAACAAGAAACCGGTGTCATCTATTGAGTATGAGAGGCCACATGAAGAAGAAACCAAGACTCCCAGGCCAACAGCCAGCAGCAACTTTTAGATATGTGAATTAGGTCATCTTTCCAGACTGACCCTCTAGCAGCTGCAGAGTAAGCCAACAGGAACATTAAGAGGATCCACCTAGCCAGCTGACAGAACTATAAGAATTTTGTTTTGTTTTGTTTGTTTTGTTTTATGTATGGAGGGGGCATTATGCACTAGAGGTTAATTCCTGAAAGAAGTGGCATCATTCCCTAGCAGAGAGTCCCTGAGGGTTACAAGAGGCATTGCTAGGGAAAGAATAGCATGTGTGTGAGCCAACTGTGGAGGTCAAGACTATTACACCATGTTGAGTTCGTTGAATGTTGGTATCTGTGTGAAACGAGCATATGCAGTACCTGAATTAACACTATTTCAAAGTTAACTTTAAAACTTGAATGTGATCATTACTGCCAAGTACTTGGTAAATGGGTACTCACCAAACTCAGTGTCATTTTCATGTGTTCTACGTTTTTTTCAGGACACAGCTAGTCCTTTCATTCTTATGTAAGATTTCACATAGGAAGTAGGGTCATCTATAAATATCAAGAACCATAAGAGACTCTTAAATACAGAGAAAAAACTGAGGGTGGATGGGGGGGTGGGGTAGAGAAGAAAATGGCTGATGGGCATTGAAGAGGGCACTTGTTGGAATGAGCACTGGGTGTTGTGTGTAAGCGATTAACCACGGGAATCTACCCCAAAAATCAAGAGCACTTTACACACTGTATGTTAGGCATTTGACAATAAATTGTATTAAAAAATAATACTTAAATAAATAAATAAAATAAAAAGAACTCAGAAGATTCTTTACATGTGAAAAAAACCAAGTAACACCTAATGTCAGAAGTACTAGTTTTATTTTCCTAGTTACTTCTGAGGGAGAAAATAAAAATATCAACATTAAAGAAAAGACAAGAGATAATCCCCCAAGCATATGGGGGACAGTTGGGGACTTTCAGAGACAGACAGTTGTAATGTCACATGATAGAAATTTCTAGCACCAGGTGTTTAGAATGATATTAGGCACAAAGGATATTACAAAGTTGACAATATCCCTTCAAGGATGTGGACACTAAAAACATGCGTTGGTGCTGGTGATGATTTCATTAAGATGATGTCATCATAATTCTTGTTAAGAAGAAAAATTATTTGAGGAAAAAAATTGTCATGGGTGTCTGGGAGGTTCAGTCAGTTAAGTGTCTGACTCTTGATTTTGGCTCAGATCATGACTCAGGGTCATGAGACAGAGCCCAGTGTGGGGCTCCACGCTGATAGCACAGAACCTGCTTGTGATTCTTTCTCTCCCTCTCTGTCTGCCCCTCCCATACTCGTGTTTGCTCTCTCTCTCAAAATAAATAAATAAACTTTAAAAAAAGAAAGAAAACAGTTATCAATATATATCAAGACCTAATATTTCACAATTTTCAATTTTGAAATTTGACCTTTTTTATTAAATGTTTTTATTTTATTTGTCTTATTTATTTTTGAGAAAGAGTGTGAATGGTGGGGGGTAGGGGGCAGAGAGAGGGAGACTCGGAGTCTGAAGCAGGCTCCAGGCTCTGAACTGTCAGCACAGAGCCCAATGTGGGGCTCAAACTCACAAACCAGGAGATCATGACCTGAGCTGAAGTAGGACACTTAACTGATGAGCCACCCAGGCATCCCATAAATTTGACCTTTTTAAATCTCTTTTTACAAAATTTAAATTTAGGGAAACCATTTTGTGTTTGATTTTGCTTATTTGTAAACCTAGGCATAATAGAGAAAAATCAGATCCAATACCAATTCCAAATGTAGTAGAGTGACTACTTCAAACACAGCACACTGATATTAGTAAATTCTGTGCAAACATTACAAACGACATTCACAAGGATTTAATATTATATCCTACTTTTAAAAGGATAAAGTTTATTTTAGCATAAATTAAAATATATTAAACTTGCACAGGTAAAGGAACTAAAAAGACATGCCCCTAAAATTAATGATAGATTCTTGTGAATTATAAGATCATCGAGGATTACTTTTTTCTGTATACAGATTTAACAGCATTTAATACATGTCTCTCCTGCAATTAGCTTTTCATTACATTTACTTAATTGAAAGTTAGTAAATCATTCCTAGTCACAATGCCATAATTCAACTGACTTTTACAACAGGAAATGCCCAAGGATCTGGATATATGACCAAACATAAGAAAGACTAGACCTATGCTTTAGTGGAAATATAACTCCTCTTCTTAGGGGGGAGTATGATATGCAGGAAGTAAGTGTACAGATTTAAGGAAAATAACTGATATCCCAGTTTGGAAGTTCAAAGACTGGCGTCCAGGATGGTACACGGGGGACTCTAGCATCAGTGGGGAACTCTCATAGATCCAGAAGATAAACTAGTGGAAGCTACTTTCACAAGTATAGACTAAAAGCAACAAAGACAGCTGCATGGTGGATAATATATGCCATCTTCAAATCGGAAAATACAGAGACTCTGAGTTTTTCCTCTCTCAACTTTGCACTAATGAGACAGGCTCACACCAAAGCAGGGAATGGATACCAGTGGGATTCTGAAACTCCTTAACACCAGCAAGCTGACCTACAGTTGATTTATCTTGTATTTCAATAGAATGAATGTAAATTAAAAACTTCTAAGCCTCATATTCTCTCGATTCCCCGTGAGCCACTGAATGCATGGACAACTTGAACTGTACCAGAAATGGCGGTTGCCACAAAAATGCCATCTCTCAGTCCTTGGACACAGCATGAGAAAGGGAGGCTCCTTCACGAAGTCCATTTGCCTGGCCCCTTCCTGTCTGAATGTTACCATGTGACCCGCTGATGCAGGTGTCTCCTGAACAGAGGCGCTGTGTTATTACCAGCTGTGCCCGTTATCAACCTATCACCACTCAACTATAAATTCATGCTTTTTCCTGCTTTGTCATTAAAAACAAGCTGGGTCCTGCAAATATTTCTTTTTATGAATGGCACAATTTCAAGCCTTGTAATAGAAAGGACAGGGGGAATCGTGGAGGGAAAAAAGGGTTGTCTCTTCATGGTTCTAGACTAGCCCACGCACTAGGCTACCACAGATCATGCGGTCTGCCCTGGACCCTCCTTACAGGTGTGGGCTCCTGCAGGCCACAGCTTTCTTTGGCTTTTAGACATGACACTCTCTTTCTAGCTCTTCATTCAGGCAGTGACAGCATAGCCAGGAGCCCTAGGTAATGGGAAGTGTATGCTTCAAAGTCCCTTCTTCTCATATCCTCTCCTAAGGCAGAGAGAAAAAAAACATGTAAAAGTTAGAGGCCTATAATAATAAACAGGCAAATATTTGGTAAAATATATTCCTACTATAACTTGGAGGACCAGATTAGATTAATGGTATTGCCTCCTCATTATAGCCTATTTCTTTCAGATGACCCTATGGTAGCACCTATTAAATGATTTAAGCTCCATAAATAAGGCAAAGAAGAAAAAAAAAAAAAAGGGTTTGAGAACTTTGTCTTAGTCTAAGTGGTAACTATTAATGTGGTTCCTGGGATTTTGAACAGAATAGAATGCAAATAGATCAGAAGCCTACATTGTTCCTGAAGGAAAGAGACTATCAAAGAGAGCTTGAGCCGCGTGTCAAAATCCTGTGATTTAATGGGAGCATCCTGCCATCATTTAAGAATAGCCATTCCAGGGGCGCCTGGGTGGCGCAGTCGGTTAAGCGTCCGACTTCAGCCAGGTCACGATCTCGCGGTCCGTGAGTTCGAGCCCCGCGTCAGGCTCTGGGCTGATAGTTCGGAGCCTGGAGCCTGTTTCCGATTCTGTGTCTCCCTCTCTCTCTGCCCCTCCCCCATTCATGCTCTGTCTCTCTCTGTCCCAAAAATAAATAAAAAAGTGTTGAAAAAAAAAAAAAAGAAGAATAGCCATTCCAAGTATACATTCAGTAAGTGAGGAAATAACCACAGACACAGGAGGGATATGCAGATCTACTGGGTATGTGGGTCACTCTTATGAATTTGGGTTAAAACTCCACCACATGCCCCATTTTAAACCATGGACCACAGTGGCCAGGACTCAGTGCCCAGGAATTAGTGTCACAGGGCTAGTATCTAGTAATCTCTGAAAAATCTACATATCTCTTCTCCCCAAGACACAGTTTTTCAAGTAATTGGTCATCAATTTCTCAGAAGAAGTTTTGGAGGATGATTTACAGTGACAGAACTGCAGAGTGTTTATTCAAGGGAAATGAGCCTCTCCTTCAATCAAGAAGACTGCAAACTGGGGGCACCTGGGTGGCTCAGTCAGTTAAGCATCCAACTTCGGCTCAGGTCGTGATCTCACAGCTTGTGAGTTTGACCCCCCACATCGGGCCCTGTGCTGACAGCTCAGAGCCTGGAGCCTGCTTTAGACTCTGTGTCTCCCTCTCTCTCTACCCCTCCACTCATGCCCTGTCTCTCTCTCTCTCTCTCTCTCTCTCTCTCTCTCTCTCTCTCAAAAAATAAATAAA
Organism: Neofelis nebulosa; assembly: GCF_028018385.1. Classification (NCBI taxonomy): domain Eukaryota; kingdom Metazoa; phylum Chordata; class Mammalia; order Carnivora; family Felidae; genus Neofelis; species Neofelis nebulosa. The sequence continues at coordinate 107,318,691 of NC_080783.1, read as the reverse complement.
TGTTAAAAAAATTAAAAAAAAAAAAGCAAACTGGCTTAGATTTGAAAATAGGGTGAGAAGGTGCAACTCTCCATCGTGGTGATCAGTTCATGTTTCTGGCCACCAAACAGGATTTTTTCCTGTTACACAAGGAAACACCCATTTATTTCATTCCTAGGAACATTATCATGAATGAGCTACTGATCAAGATCCTGCAATTAAACATTCTGATAACCATTTGGTACCTGCTGAACATTAGGATAAATGCACCTGCCTCATCTTTAATAATCAAACACTATGATTTGGCCTCTGCTACTCTGGGATTTTATAATTCCCACTGAAATCAGGAAGTTTAATGGTGGTCTTTGCCATCATCATTCCTGGCCAAGACAGGACAGCACCATAGAGCTTTCCCTCACTAGATTTTTCAATGCCTTACTGACGATACTGGTCTCTGGGGTGTCTTAGAGGATGAGGTAAAAGAATGCATATGATAAATCCTCTCTGACATTTCTGTCTCATGCAGCTGTTAGGGATCTTCTATGTTTGAGAAGGAAGTTCTGACATCTCAAACTCATTATATATCAGTCATTGCTAAGCCAAGTGCAGTCAATTAACCAAATGAAATATAGGAGACATTCCTAAAATCTCTAACAAGTGCACCCCTATAAAAAAACAAACCCAAAACTAAAACCAAAACACAAACAAACAAACAAACAACAAAACAGAACATCTGATTTGGTGTTGTATTCTGTATTCCCTGGTCTAACAGCTTTTGAATGACAATATACACATACCTTGGGTTTCTGCTTAATTAAATTAATGAAACAAAACTGCAAAACTTTGAATGTGTAAGTTACTTCCTACTGAATCAGACTTTGTAATTGACATGTGGAACATGCTAATATATTACCATAGTTGTGGGTCCAATGGCAGCAAAGATTGGTTGGGGTGGGCTCTTGGGGATAATTGATATCTTTATATAAAGCATCTTCCCTAGATAAAGTTAATATAAGATTTTAAAGAAAAAGGTTAGTTTTCTCACACTGGGTAGGGAAAGGTCCCTCTATGTCAATGAAACCCACAGTGAGGTGTAGCTCCAATATTCTTAGTTTCATATGACTCCAACCAGAAGTCCCCGTTCTCTTTTTAATTATGATTTTATTAGAGAGCGAGAAGGAGAGAATCTTAATTAAGCAGGCTTCATGCTCAGTGTGGAGCCTGATGCGGGGCTTGATCCAACAACCCTGGGATCATGACCTGAGCCAAAATCAAGAGTTGGATGCTCAACTGACTGAGCTACTCAGGTGCCCCCAGAAGTCCCTGTTGTAAGTTCTAACTTCTACAGGAAAGACTGGTGAGTCTGTGAATTCAGATTGTGTTATAATTCTATAACCCACACAATCCAATTTTGGTTTTATTTTCAGAAACACTATCTCTGTGGCTATAAGAAAAAAGAGAGAATTTAAGGTTTCATTAGAAGTATTTTCGTTCTCTGTGACTTGAGTTGAGAGTCTAATTGCTTTAGTTTGTAATCTCTCTATAGATGCTCCAGAATAATCATAAAAATCTGTCTCATACCAAAGTCTTGTAGTCATGATAATTACTACAAATGAATAGTGGCAGTTCATTGGTCACCCAACAATTTCTTTAGTTCTAATTTATCACAATAACCATGAGTGAAATTTGGGTTAATCATGGGGCCATGATATTCCATGGATTAGAGAGACTCCCATTACCCATTGGCAAGTAGCCAATGTTGTGTTCAAACCCAAAGATACAACCCAACGGATATGCCCAAACCTCATCTTGAGTTTCCACTTCTCAGTACCCCTGCTGGTGGCAATGTCGGCATCATCTATGGTCCGGTCAGGCGTTGGAAATCATGACAGCTATTTTAACAGAGATAATATAAGATAAAGAACTGCTGATCAGATATAAATTTGGTAACTAGATAACTATAAAGGCTAAAAAGACATAAGACTAAGATATTTTTAGAGGCAGTCACTTCAGGAGGCACCTATTATCCCGAGGGCTGGAGGAACAAAGCAGAATTTGAAAGTATTAAATCTTAGATGTCTCGAGAAGGGGTTCCATCACTGTGATGCTGAGAACTGCTGGGCTGATATTTGTGCCTCTGAGGGAGGTGCAAGCTGGCTATCCCTGCAAGTGTTGGACGAACGCCAAATTCTGGGATTCAGATGGAAGAAGGACCAGTCGCTCCTGCAGCTGTGGTGAAGAAACATCTCTGGGGTGCAGATAGGAAAGAACACATTTCTTCTCTCTACTTCTGCCTAGCAGCTTTCCTTCCGTGCCCCTATCGGCAGAAGCTACGCGGGAGCCAGCGGGCAAAGCAGAAGTGTGGCTTGACTAGTGCCAGCATCAGTACCACGAAGCAGAAGGTAGAAGGGTGTGTTTGAAGATGGCACAAGGAAGGAGCTGTATGTCCTGCAAGGAATGCACGCTCCCCAGTGGCACCTTAGAAAGCACTAGAGGAGAGACAAAGAGTTTTAACCCCGAAGGCCGTGCCAAGGGCATGCGGAGAAACGTGGACAAGGTCATTATTCCCAGAGAGCAGAAGCAGCATCCAAACAAGGACCTTCCCCCATTGGCAGGGCAGGGGTTTTCCTAACACCTGCCCAGCAGGTACTTAGCTCACTGTGGACGCATATAACCGAGGTTTCTTATGCTTCCGTTTACCGAATGGGACTCTTTCCTGCTCGGTGGTGAGGGACAAGATGATGTGTGAAATCACAACCAGAAATGAAGGCAGGGAGCCTGAACTCTGAGCTGGGTATTGCTACTGGATGGGGCTTTGGCTTGTCTTTTGGAGAGGCATGAATGTGTACTAGCTCTGAGAAGGATGTTCACTGATAATGGTCAGAGAGACAGACTAGGCAGAGGTGGAAGACGTCCATCAACATGTGTCCTCCTCCCTCCCATTACCTTGGTATACAGAAATATACAGAAGCTGCCCAGGAACCCCTCTCCTCCATTTGTAGGTATGGCTATGGACCATCACTGAGTCAATTAAAGGCTAACAAGTACAAAGAGTTACTCTCCCCCAGGGCAGTTTAAATAGCAGATAAGGTTTTCTCCATATACTCTTGTTCTTACCCTTCTACTAGCCAGGTGAAAACAAAAAAGGAGGACCCTAGTGAATCCTACAGCGATCAGATGGAAGAGGTCTAGATCCCCTAATTATCTCAGACCAGGAACACCAACACAGGATTGTTTTGTAGGCAGGAAACAAATGTCTGTTATGTTAAGCCATGAAAATGCTGGACTTCCGGCTGGTTAGAGATATAGTTGCCCTACAGAGTTTAGAAATCTGTGGCAACTTGCCCATTACCTTTATTCACACAGGGGTGACTGACGTGATACAATGGTAAACAAAGTTGCCAGGAAGAATCTTTTCAGAGAAAAAGGAAGACTGGTTAGAGATGTTTTTATTCAGAGATGAACAAACAATACAGACAAACCACAGGAGCTGTAAAAATCACTTCAAAAAAAAAGAAAACTGGAAAAATTGGTATTTTTCAGAGAACATGCAGAGTTTGGGACAACTCAGCTCTAGGAAAGAATAGAACTTTAGGCAAAATTATTTTGTTTTCTAAAGGAAAATGACAGAAGTGTTAACACTATGGAACTATAGATAAAAGTTATGATGTTAAGAATGTAGACTAAGGGGCACCTGAGTGGCTTCATTGGTTAAGCATCCAATTTTTGATTAGTTCAGGTCACATCTCATGGTTCGTAGGATCCAGTCTACTGTTGGGCTCCGTGCTGACAGCAAAGCCTGCTTAGGATTCTCTCTCTCCCTCTCTCTCGGCCCTGCACCCCCCTCACAAAACAAACAAACAAACAAACAAACAAACAAACAATGTGGACTAAAAATGTATCTATGCGAGCAAATAGACCAATTCACATATACAGGTAATATGATCACAGAATTTAATATATCAGAACTAGTGATTTCAAGAAAAGTATTGCAAGGAAAACAGACAATAGCAAGTAAAATTTTTAAGGTTTGATTTCTCAAACAGAAAACATAATAATGAACAAAGCAATTTCCCGAAATAAAGTAGAAGGAAAATTTTTGTGCTAAAGGAATTTGTTGATTAACATTGTCTAGTAATTCTCCAATATAAGTATAAGTAACATGTATGAGGTTATATTTTTGAGTAAGTATTTAATTTTAAGCATAATGAAAAAAATCCTACAAACATTGAGATTGGACTAAAGTCCAAAGGGGGAAAAATAGGCTGTTCTCAGACTTCTACTCAATTACACCATATTCAAATTCCAGAATAAAGTATAATAGAATCTATAGCTTTGAAGAGATATCTGTTAATATTTATTTCCACATGCAGTTAAGTTGTTGCACATGTGTGAATCCCAAGCAAGACATCAGACATGAAAAGATTCAATAGCTTTATTACCACTCATATTTAATGGAGGAAAACAAATAAACAAGCACTTCAAGCTTGACCAAGGAATCTATTCATAGGAAACATGAATTTGCATGTGAAATAACTTACAGAGAACATGTTGTCCATTTAAAAATGAAATCGAGTTTATATCGACTATGATACATTATAATACATGGTATGAAAGCACTATAATTCTTCAAATGATAGCTATGTGACATAAAAATAATGTAAAAATTCTTCCTTTGGAGAAAAACCCTATTGGATACCCACGTCACTAAGAGGTATGGGTGGTGGACAGGGTGGAAGGAATGGTAACATGTTAATGTCTTTATCTTTCATGATGGCAAGTAAACCACTACTGTTCCACTTCTGAAACTGATTCATGTAGAAATATAAATGTAAAAGCTCTTCGTCAGAAAAGTGTATCTATTTTAATTTTGGAAAAAAAAGTGCTTTGGTTACATAGTTGCCAGATTTTGTGAGGAAAGGTTGAACTACCTTCTTTTAGAATGGAGTTTTGATAATATCTTCAGAACTGTACTTTTCTCTTACAAATCAGTGAATCTACAGATATGGCTGGACTTGCCCATTTGTTTGTATTTATCTGGTAAGGGCACGAACTAAGCAGCCAGGAAGATCCTGTTTTATATGAATGTTTGGCACCAAGCACAAATGAAACTGAAATATTCACAGTGTTGAGTAATGTCTTTAAATTTCTTACATTTTAAAGTATATTTATTTATTTTGAGAGAGAAAGAGAGTACAATGGGGGAGGGCCATAGAGATGGAGACAGAGAATCCCAAACAGGCTCCACACTGACAGCACGATGTGTGGCTTAAACTCGTGTACCATGAGCTCATGACCCGAGCGGAAACCGAGAGTCGGACGCTTAACCGACTAAGCCACCTAATTGCCCCCAAATTTCTTCATTTTTCTTTAACCTCATGGAAGAACTGTGTTTACTTTTGCAATCATGATACAAAAGCAATGATGGGTAACACTGTGATGCCTTAGCAAAAATCAAGGTAGTGGCACCCAAATGTACTACTGGTCATTATATTTTTCACTGATTGGCACTTGCAAGTAAAAAAAAAAAAAGTCAATTTTACTTAGGAATCTCTGTTTGCCTGGATCTCCTTGAGGACTAAGGATAATGAAATTTGGTCCCTGCTTTCTCGTCTGGAAGTTCAGGGGGAGCTAGAGGGATTTCACTTGAGGGTGGTTTGGATGCCTCCCTTTGTTACATTATTTCATAATGTAGAGATTTGGGGAGGGAGAGGGATTCAGGGATGAACAAACACACTGCCACCTTCCCAGAAGTTAGTTGGTAAAAATGTAAATAAGTAGATATATTAATCTCTTCTTGGAAGGCTAATTTTTAGAATAATTTCCAAACATATTATTGTTCTTCGCAAGTGGACTTTCCATTTGTTGGTTGTTGCTTTATTGATTTTTTATTAATTTTATTTACTCTTATCTTTCTCCCACTATAATGTAAAGCTCATGAGAATGGCACTGATGTCTATGCTCTGCTTGTTACCCTGGTGCTTAGAATAATGACGGGTGCATAGTAGGCACTCAACAAATAAATGTAAAATGAATGATTTTCATTTTTATGCTCCAAAAAAAAAGAATTGTGTTTTTATATATAGTATGACAAATATTCTTATTTTTACTTACTTATTTGTTTGTTTATTTGTTTATTTATTTATTTATTTATTTACATTTAGATGAGGTTAGTTGATTGTAACAAAATGCATGATAGCCTCAATTTTCCCTTTTTCACAAGTTTTGTGGAACTCTCTTAAGGCCCTTTCCCTCTCCTTGAACAATACTGCTGCAGCAAAGATGATCTCACTGACAAGTATTTAGGTAATTACACTTTTGTAGTGGCTCTTTTCCATCTCTTGATGCCTTGCATTGATTTTACAAGTTTTTGTATCTGGCTTCACTGAAGTACAGTCTCATAACAGAGCAACTGGAAAGATGTTAAAGAAGTGTAAACATTAGAGACGTGTCTTGTGTGTCCTGTTAAGCTTGCCTCTTGGCCATTTAAGCCTTCAGCACACCTTGGGACCCCATTTTTGTCCTTTCTTCAAAGTCTCAGAAAGAGCATGTGTTTTGAATTTTCAGTTTCTTTTTTTTTTTTTTTTTTTTTTTGCTTCAATCAACAATCCACTCCCATCTTTCTTTACATTCGTCCCAATTGCTGTCATTCTTTCCTGGTAACCCCTGGATCGTTTGCATGAGTTTAGGCTCTGTGTGACTTTGTAGTGCTGGAAAGTACACTTTCATCAGCCTGGACTAGCATAGTTCTTCTGAAGAACTCCTCCCTCAACAAAAACAAAGGAAGAAAGAGAGAGACGCCCAGAGAGAAAGAGAGAGAGGAGAGGAGGGAGGAAAGAACGGAGGAAATGGGACGGGGGAAGGAATCTGACATCGTTCTTGTAGTTTCATAGATCCCTAAGGCTTTGTTAATTTGTTCCAGACTATTTCCACCTTGTATATCAGAATGTGTAATTGCCATTGTTCTATCTTCCGGTTCACTGATTCTTTCCTCTGTCCTCTACAATTTGCTGTTGAGGCTATGTAGCTATTTTATTTTGGTTATTTCAATTTTTAATCCTAAAATGTCTACTTTTGTGTCTATATCTATATCTATATCTATATCTATATCTATATCTATATCTATCTATATCTATCTATCTATCTATCTATGTTGATCTAACTTCTATGTATTTTTTAAACTTTCTATTTATTTGCTGACACTTAAACATTTTCATTTGTTTCAAGTATGTCTGGAACATCTCATTACAACATTAGATGGTGGCTGCATTCTTTTTATTTAAGTTTATTTACTTATTTTGAGAGAGACAGAAAAAAAAGCACAAGTAGGGGAGTGGCAGAGAGAGAGAGAGAGAGAGAGAACAGAATCTCAAGCAGGCTCCACACTCAGCACAGAGCCCAAAGTGGGGCTTAAACTCATGAACTATGAGATCATGACCTGAGCTGAAATCAAGAGATGCTCAACTGACTGAGCCACCCAGGCATCCCATGATGGTGACTGCTTTAATACTGTCAGATAATCCAAGTGTCTGTGTCATCTCAGTGACAGCATCTTAACATTATCTTTTCTCCTTTAAGATCTTCCTGGTTCTTGGCATAATACGTGATATTTTTCTGAAACCTGGGCATTAGGGGCATTGTTGTTTAAGGTGGAATCTATTAATATATTATGTTTTAGGAGGAGTCCTCTGTCAGAGTTCAGGTACGTTTAGGGGAGTTTCCACCTCGTTTCCAGGCAAGTGGTGAATTTCCAGATTTTATAATTAGCTTCCATTGACATCAGGAGGTGGGCTCCTCACCACTTCTGAATGACAGCAGGGGTTCAGGCATCTCACTGTGCCTCCCTCTTGGCTCAAAAGGTCATGGACTCCTTGTTACCACCCACCAAATGATTTTCCCTGACATCGTTGAGGTGTGACCTTGTTACCACTGAAAGGTGGTATAAATCATTCCTTTTCTTTGGCCTCCTCTCACACCACCTTAGTGAGGTGGATGAAGGTGATATCACTAGTTATGTGTTATGTGTGGGGATGGACATTCAGCATCCCCACATGGTCTCTCCTGACAATGCAGAGTGGTTGGTCTCACTTCTGAGTGGTGGTGAAAGTCCTGGGGCTCCAGTAGGTTTCTCTTGGAACGACCCCTACAAGGACCTGGAAACACACCTCAATATTACCATTTAGGGCTCCTCAACTAGTTTCCATAGACACTGGTGGAAGAGGTGTCTCATTACAACTTGGCAAGGGTGGGAATTTAGGTTCCCCCTTTGACTTGGCTAGTGTGAGTAAGGTGAAGGCCACATTTGTATATGTGTGACTGTATGTGGGTAACACTTGACTGGGCTAGAGTGTTCATTGTCTAAAAATTTTCTTCCCCTTTCCTGGTTTTTGGCTGCAGAGAGCAAACTCCAGGTGGAAGGAAGTCTTCCTTTTTTTGTTATCTGTGCCACGGGGTTTCCAGGTTGCCAGCGTCTCCAGTATCCAATGTAGGATATTAAGGATGATGGATGAACAATAAAACTCACTGTTATGTGGTTACCTGACTCCCAAGGTCTCTAGAAAATCAGCTTCTTTCTCTCTACCTATTTGTTTTATATATAATTCCATGGGTCTTTGTTGTACTTAGTGGGGGAAAGAGAGAAAGTACATTCGGTGCATGTCCCCAGAAGCAGAAGTCTCTGATTTTTAAAAATTAAATTAACATTATTTTCTTTAGAGAGGGCTTGTAGTTATTATGAACATTTTTATAATTTGTAATATATAATGTTCTAATTTAGGTTTTGTAAATTCTGCAGCAGTGGTTTTGATTTCCTGTTTGCTTAAAATAAGCTACTTAGGATTTTTCATTTGTCTGTTTATTTTTTCCAAATAGTTGGGAGTTTGGGGCCATTGACACTCCACCAGTTAAATGCACACTGATAATCAAATTGGTATGCTATTATGCCCCTTATGAGAAAGAAAAAAATAATAAAATAAATAGGATATAGCAGTTCTAACGTTAAATTATTTTGTGAAATTAATATGTGGATATAATAAGCTGTGTTATAATATTATTCCTAAAATATATATTTTTAATTTTTTAATGTTTATATTTGAGAGAGAGAGAGAGCACAAATGGGGGGTGGGGGGGAAAGAGGGTGAGACACAGAATCTGAAGCAGGCTCCAGGCTCTAAGCTGTCAGCACAGAGCTCAATGCAGGGCTCAAATTCATGAGCTATGAGACCATGACCTGAGCCAGAGTCAGATGCTTAACTGACTGAGCCATCTAGGTGCCCACCTAATATAATTTCTTAAACTAATATAGGGCAGGTTATTTGCACTAAACCTCAACCAAAAGCAACTAAAAAGCTAAACACCTCAGGCCACTTCAAGGACGTTAGCCAACTGGAGACCCATTCATAGTAGGCTGAAGGCACAAGGAGACAGTAACATAAGGGTAAAGATGAACCCATGTAAACTTCCCTCCACTACATCACAAGGATTAGAAAGCATACATACTATGGCCCAGAATCAGATAGGAGGGAAGCAGCGATTCTGAGATCTTATAACAGCAATCTAGCCCCATGTGCTCCCCACCTCCCCCAAAAAAACAACCAGCCAACCAAACAAACAAAAAACAATAAAAATCCAAAACAAAACCAAAATCCAAAAAAATAAAGCCAAGGATTTAGTTTAAAATATTCCAAGTGGTAGTTCTACTAGGTGCTTGTTAAAAGAATGCTCAAATTGTCCATTTAGTTTCAGTGCCTCAGATAGTTTATAGATTATAGATACTATTTTAGAAGAAGGAACTTTCATCCTAGGCCCTGATCCACACAAATAATCTTTTGAGAATGAGGACACGTGGGACAAAACCAAACCAAACCAAACAAACAAACCTAAGCAGACACAGGAAAGATGCTATGAGAGAGAGTAGAGAGAATTAACACATACAGACCTACACACACATATACAGAAGAATGAGTGTTGCAGACACACGGGTTATGAAACAAGTATGTTTACTGTTTAGAGAAATGAAAAAAAAAGGAAGTCTTTCTTGAAAATTTCCCCAGGGAGGGGGAAACTATAAAATGTGACCAGGTAACTCTGAAAACAAAAATCCAATTGATGTTTTTGAAAAGTGTAATGGCCAACATTTAAAACCCAGTGGATAGGTTGAAGAGCAGAATAGATAATCCTCAAGAGAGAATTTCTGAAGATAAGT